>NW_003303749.1:482835-591242 GCF_000142945.1 Phytophthora infestans T30-4 | reverse complement strand
GGGTTTCTCGGGGAGGGGTTGGGGTTTCGGCGTGGGCCTGGTTCCTGGGGTAGGAACTCCACAGGCGAGGGGGGGGCCTCTCATGCATCGATATCTAGGAGAGTGGTGAGGTGTCGGTGTCGCTTGCTCCTGTATAGAAAATCTCAGCGAGAAGGGGGGCTCTCGTGTTTCGATATCTCCGAGAGTGGTCGGTGTCGGCGTCGGCTGCTCCTGCGTAGGTACCTCAGGCGAAGGGGGGACCTCCTGCGTCGGGATCTTCGGAGTGATCGGCGTCGGCGTCGGCTGCTCCTGCGTAGGAACCTCAGGCGAAGGGGGGACCTCCTGCGTCGGGATCTCCGGAGTGGTCGGTGTCGGCGTCGGCTGCTCCTGCGTAGGAACCTCAGGCGAAGGGGGGACCTCCTGCGTCGGGATCTCCGGAGTGGTCGGTGTCGGCGTCGGCTGCTCCTGCGTAGGAACCTCAGGCGAAGGGGGGACCTCCTGCGTCGGGATCTCCGGAGTGGTCGGCGTCGGCGTCGGCTGCTCCTGCGTAGGAACCTCAGGCGAAGGGGGGACCTCCTGCGTCGGGATCTCCGGAGTGGTCGGTGTCGGCGTCGGCTGCTCCTGCGTAGGAACCTCGGGCGAAGGGGGGACCTCCTGTACTGGAGTCTCGGGGGTCGGAGTTGGCTCGTTCTGCGTCGGGACTTCCGGGGTATCCTGGTTGGGAGTATCCTGGCTGGGGGTATCCTGGGTAGGGGGTGTTATTGGAGCCGTCGTTCTGCTCGTGGTTACCATCCTCATTTTGTTGATGGTTACCATCCTCGTTTTGCTCATGGTTACCATCCTCATTTTGCTTGTGATCGTCGTCCTCCTTCTGCTTGTGGTCGTCGTCCTCCTTTTGCTTGTGGTCGTCGTCCTCCTTTGGCTTGTGATCGTCGTCCTCATTTTGCTTGTGGTCGTCGTCCTCCTTTTGCTTGTGATCGTCGTCCTCATTTTGCTTGTGGTCGTCGTCCTCCTTTTGCTTGTCGTCGTCGTCCTCCTTCTGCTTGTGGTCGTCGTCCTCCTTTTGCTTGTGGTCGTCGTCCTCCTTTTGCTTGTGATCGTCGTCCTCATTTTGCTTGTGGTCGTCGTCCTCCTTTTGCTTGTGGTCGTCGTCCTCATTTTGCTTGTGGTCGTCGTCCTCCTTCTGCTTGTCGTCGTCGTCCTCCTTTTGCTTGTGGTCGTCGTCCTCCTTTTGCTTGTGGTCGTCGTCCTCCTTTTGCTTGTGATCGTCGTCCTCCTTTTGCTTGTGATCGTCGTCCTCATTTTGCTTGTGGTCGTCGTCCTCCTTTTGCTTGTGGTCGTCGTCCTCCTTCTTGTCCTTTTCATCCTTCTCGTCCTTCTTCTCCTTCTTCTCCTTATCATCCTTCTCGTCCTTCTTCTCCTTCTGCTCGTGGTCTCCCTCCTCCTTCTCGGTCTCGTGTCTGGCCCTCTTCGCCCTGGTTTTTTCTCGCCCTGGCCTGGGGGTGTTTCTGAAACACTGTAGATATACGTCCTGGTTGGCCCTGGGCTCGCGCGTGTTTTCTCCGCCCTGCGAATCACCGAAGCCGCCACCAGCACCCAGGTTACGTTCGAGGTGCAGACTCTCTACGTGTTGTCGGTCTTCACATCGTTGGTGCTGTCGGTCATCCATCCCCAGGCGGCGTCAGTAGGCGACGTCGTCGAGGCGACAATCGCCGCAGCTAGCGCAATGTGCGCAATGATGCGGGAGATCTGCATACTTGCTTGAAGCTTGAAAGGTGTCGGATAGTATTGGAAGTAGGCTCCCAATTAGCAAATGTCGTTTGCTTGGCTCGGCAAATTGCTGAATGACCTTGAAACCTCCTTGTCCGAAGCGCGTGTACCTGTGGGACACCTGCTTCCTCTGTCAACCATATCCTTTACGAACAGCACACCGGCTTTGTTCAGAAAGGGGGTAGAGGAGCTCGTCGCGTTGATGTGAATGTTGCGCAGGAATTTTTCTTCCTGGAGCGTGTCCGAAGTCAGGCGCAACCTTTACATTGGCTCCCTCTACCTCAGCTCCCTCGTGCGTGACAAGTCTCTTCGTACAAGCCGTCGTGTGCAACTACCGCAGGCCACTGCGATACCTATCGTAGGGTAACTCCAGCTAATTTTAAAACGCAGCTCACTATAATAGGTAGGAAGTTTTCATATTTAGCTGTGATTTCGGTGGGGGGCCTGTTCTTCTTAGTGAGCTGGGCGGATGTTGAATTTGACATACTGTACATTGTACAAAACCTGTAGATTTCGTTGAGGTTGCGTGCTAATCTTGCACGGATTTTGATGGGGAGGGGGAGAAAGGGAGAAACTAACGAGGGCCCTCGCACAAAAGGTACACGATTGGGATAGGCAGAGGAGATAGTCAGTAAGTACCAGTATAGTACCGGTTATAAAAACCGTTCCCGTTTTAAAAACCGCTCCCGTTACAAATTGCGTTCCCGTTACAAATCGTGTTCCCGTTACAAATCGCGTTCCCGTTACAAATCGTGTTCCCATTACAGCGAGGCCGTGGGGGTATGCAGGAAGAGAACCTTACTTAGATCAGAGAGGGATAAACGTCGTTTAAACACATTCGTAATTCCGTCAATACATTGTGGATGACACCAAACAACAAATCGCAGAGAAAACAGGTATTTTTTACATTGTTTGTGTTTGTGTTCACAGGGTAGAACGTGTGAATTGCGGACGCAATACTACCGTTCTTGTCTAGATACTCTAGTACCCTCAGCTTGTGAGAAGCAGTGTACGCCGTAATGGTGTTCGTTGGTACTTGGCGGCCCTTGCCACCAGGTAGGCGAGGCCTCCCCTTTGGGCGTTTTCGTTGCGTTGGGCTCATCTGCGGCTTTGAGAAGTGAGACCAGTACTAGATAATGTACGCAAATTACTGGTTGTCAAGCCGTGTAATTGATAACTAAGGATGCACGGCTTTCTTTTCCCACTCAGCGTTTGGCGGCTTCTGATTGGCCACATTGAAGTGTAATTGATAACAAAGAGTAATTCATAACTAAGGTTACTCGGTACACACAAAGATCTGAGGTAAAAACGTGACGTTTTAAGGGCTGAAAGGATTAATTTAGACGATGCTCACTAAATAATGAAGTAATTCCTGATATCGGCAGTTTAATAGTTAATTTACACGAAGGCTTTTTGTTTTTTGAGAGACTTTAGTGGACCTCCACAGGCGATTCTGTAGCTGAACTACATGACATCCTCGGAGATACCGTTAGTACAAATACCGGTACTTCGTATTCAGAAGTCCTGAATCAGGACTCCTCAGTGAATCAGGAGATGAGGTCGTCTTTTCTGTCTGTGTATCGTTGCATTGTGCAGCATCATTAAAGAGTCCAAGATTGAGTTGAATGCTGCATGCTTTGTATTTGAGATAAAATACGAGCCTCCATTGAAAGGTATTAATACCACAGAGGTGCAGACACGAGGACACGCTGCGTTTTAAACTATTGCCATCGAAAAAACGCGCTGTCCTCGCCATCTAATAGATTTATTGCAATGACACACGCTCCGTACTGTAGAGTGTTCGTGTGAACAGTTCACGCGAGCTAATCTGAATTGGATGGCCGCATTGCACCACAATTGCATGTAAAGGCTCTACGAAGGTTACTCGAACTCTCTGGCAGAGATTTGAATGGCGTTAGTGCACCCTTAGCTACAACAACACGACAGGCTTGGAGCACCTTTATTTTAATAAGCCACTTGGGCGCCCTTAACTGCAAGCGTTAGGGCGCCCTAAAGCCTTGGGCGCCCTTATCGCTAAGAATAAATAGCCGTATTTTAAAAAAATGATGCGAAGTATCACCATAAGCGTTATTGTCAATCTTGTCGGAGATGAAGAAACGCATTAACACATAAGAAGAAGAAGACGAAAAGCACAAGTAGTAAAGGGAAAGCGATATATATATATTTATTGTTTAACAAAACCACGAATGGCTACAAGATTATTGTGGAAGCAGCATCTTACTAACCTCTTGGTCCGTCTTCTGCTTTTCCGTCAATTTTTCTCACTGTGTGGCACCAGCTTCATCGTGCACAGCAACAACCAGACTTGCGGCCTACACATGATGTACTGTATGTACTTCACAGTACATGTGAAATACATGTATAATGCATGTTTTATTTGAAAAAGTATACTTCTAGTACCGTGGTGGTAACTCTACAGTAGTAAGGAGTCGCTACAAGAGTTATGAGAACTAGGTACCTTCCAAAGTGCATTTGCAAGATGTGCCAAACGATGCCTTGCCCTTAACGACATCGGTACATGTGCATATAAGACTTCGTATTGTTTTCCAAGCGCTTCGCTTTAGAATGCATCTTCGTCGCGAGGTGACGGGTGCGAAGTTCACTCTTGATGATTACCTGTCGCGTCCCGTGAACACTCTTTTAATACACTGCACTTCAGCACAGTATGCACGAGCATCTTGTATGGATACAGTGAGGCAAAAGTCGCGTTGTCGTCGAATACCGCTCCGCAAAGTATCCTGCTGCACTAGGACCACAATACAGTACCGGTAGTACAGACTCCGCCCAGAAACTGAAAAAGGTGGAACTTCTAAGCTCCAAACGATACATGTACAGTATCAAGTAAGCATAGGCTATAAATTCTTGCAAATCAAAAGTACCACATCTTTTCTGGCTGAAAAAGGATGAAGGTAGTATGACCGCATTTGCGAGGGTATAGGATTTCAATTTTTGGGCAGAGCTTGAAGTACAGTGCTGCTACAGAGCTGTACGACCAAATTATCGTGCACCGTAAGTAAAAATCCCACTGGTTCTATTAGCATGTAAAAACTTGAATTGCGAAACGACAGGCGAGCCATTCGCTTTAAAATAGAGACTATTATACTGTTGTGACGTTTTCAGAAACTACAATCCAAATAGCGTGAGATCAGAGAAAAAGCCGTATTGTATACGGTAAATAGTCGTGGCTAAGTAGGGTAAACGGTGTACATGTAGTGCAGCCAATACAGTACAGTGTTTATTGATGATTTTTCCAGTGAAAGTACTACACCTTTGCCAATCCAAGTTGGCAGCAGTGTAAGAGCGTGTTCACTACGATACTGGAGATCAATCAACGAGTAAACTTTTCCTAATAGATGATTGGTCAAAACTGTAGCAGTAACAACAACACAACTGGAGAGCTTACCTCGTCTCCTTTCTAGTTACATGAGGTAGAGAGGGTTAGAGACGGATAGAGATAGGTTTCACATTCTCAGACGGCTGTCTTGCTTTCTGCAACTTGTGATCCCGCACCACCAAGACCCAAAAAGCAGATACGCACCGTGACAGTCCTGGACTTCGAGCCCATGATTCCGTCCGCCAGTTGTGAGAGTTCGTTTAAAGCCAACCCTCGATGCACCAAAAAAAAATGCGTATCACTAGTTTGCTTCACCGGCAGAATATTTTTGGCACTGCAGTCAATTCCAAGCGATTCTTCTACAACAAGAAAGTGGCTGCAGCGCTCTACGTTTTAGGGTCGACTGGAGGATATCGTGCTCCACACAGCAGCGAGCTGTTTCGAGCTCCTAGTGCCCTGAAAACGATGTTTCATCGTCACAAAACGCACAAGTAATAAGGTTTCCGCTACCTTCGACGTCCATGCGAATACTGGCTGTGGTGGTGCGTCGGAAGCAGCCTTCTTCGCTCGCTTCTTGCATCTCTTCGACTGCAGGGAGGCAGGTACAAGGGCTGCGTCGTCCATTGAGGTGCTAAATGCCGAAGGGGGTATTGGCGTTGCCGGTGGCGCGCCGTCGAAGTCTGGGCGAGAGACACAAAAGTGGCATGCGCGTCGCCGGCACTATCAACACCCTAGAGCTGACTCTCGAGGCTTGACATCACCGATATTTCTTCCAGAGCTGCTTCAAACGTACATACCAATGGCGACAACGCTTCACCGCCGTGGGGACCTGCTTCAGCGCGCGGAGCAGCCCTCTTTGGATACGTTGGCATGACTGGCAATTTCCGACTGGTGTTGCACCTATTCGATTGGTTGAAATTTAGCTAGAGAATTTTCTGTGGCGGGCAAACCAGAGATGGAGATTGATCTGCTGCCTCCATCTCTATCTCTAATATCGTAGTGAAGACGCTCTAAAGCAAAGGGGATTGTCCCGTCATTACCGATTTAAGCTTTTTAAGAAATAGAAATACCAAAAAACAATCCAGACCAATGTAGATTTAGTGTAAAGCAAACAATGTGTGTGGATGGATACGGCAGTTGTGTTCGGTCGGAAGGACACGCCTTAAACTTTAATAAGACCACTTCATGTACTACGTAGTATATTGTCTATCGCCACGAGCGCGAGCGCTCCACAGCTGCCGTTGGAAGCGGACGGAGGCTCCGTCTAATAGTGGAAATCACATGATGCTGCTTGTCAAACCCTCGTACAGGTCCCTAAAATCTGCTCGCTGAAATCTTCTTGCCGTTCATCTATGAAATCTTCTTGGCGTTCCCGACTAAGCGTCGAGGCCAAAGCGGCCCAACATGGGCAATCGATGGCGAGCCACCCTCTGAGCAGGCGTTCTTGCCGTTCTTGAGACGCGAGCTCACTGCTCAAGAAGACGGCGGCGATGTAAGCGCGCGGCAAAAGTTGCTACGTGACTTATCTTTACCAGAATTGCAGAGATATTTTGAGCGATGACTTTCTTGGAGCCTTACACGATAATGATTTCAAAGACAGTGCTGAGGATGTCAGATCGCTGAAGAAATCCAGCATCATTTCTTTCATGAGAGCCAGCAACATTTTCTGTCCATACGATACGCATCGCGCAGATGACTTTGAGATATTTCTACTCTCGCTTACGAATCGTACTGGAGGACAGCCTGGTTAGTCGATGAGCGAACTCATGCGGTCATGCTTGTTTCATCTGTAGTGAGCTCAAAATTATCTCGCTCGCCGAGGGCCTTGTGACTACTAAGGCTGTCAAGGCCATAGCCAAAGACGTCAAGCCTTCTAGGAAGCGCACGGCTTCAAAGTCTCCACTCCGCAAGGAGAAGGAGATTGGTTACTCCTATCGGAACCTCTTCGGTTCCTCGGATGAAGAGGACCAGGAGAAAGAGAAGGGTGCTAACTATGAGCCCCGAAGGTCATGAACGACCTCGACCAGCAGGAGGACTTCCAAGCTGTCCAGCGCATGCGTGGGGGGGCGACACTTGCCAGCCAGGGAGCTGTCATCCACTCAAGAGGTTATTAGCCTGCCGAGGAGAGCTCCGGGGCTGACCTCTTTCTGGCGACTTTCGTCGTTCCCCGTGAACTCATCGGCGGCCACACTTCTAAGGGCGTTTACGAACGTGTCCTCATCCAGAAAGAGATGTTGTTCGTCAAGACTGGCAGGCAACCTGGTGCATGCTTCTCGCGCCGCCCCGAATCCCTCTTAACCCCTCCATTACTAGAAACCCCCTGCATGAACCGCCTATATTACGTCGTAACTTACGACTTCATTTATGTATTGATTTTACTATGGACGTGCCCTATCCACGTCAGGATTCATAGGGATGGGTGTATAAGTTTTCGGGGGATTCCGGATTCGAAGTCGTCAGTGTTACGACTTACCAAGTACACTGGCGGTCTCAAGCCCCATAACTTACGACTTTGTGAACTAGAAAGCCAATTTATGTAGCAACAGCTGATGATGTGCAAGCTGATCGGAACGCAAAATACGTGCACTCTTCAAGTTATCTTATACTGTCGCTTCCGTTTCTTCTACTTCGCCGGCGTGTAGACGCTTAGAATCAGCTTCATTGCTTAAGGTGACGAGAAGCTCACGGCGAGTGGGATTTCTAGAGTCAACCTTACCTACACGACGGATCGCAATGCGCCTGCCCAGACTTTCAGGAATTGAAGCCCCACTCTCAAAATCTTCATGCCAGATTTGGTAACAAGTCTTGGGCAAACCAGCGTAGCTACGACGTGCCTTTGGGCAAAGGAAGCACTTTGCATCGAGCTGAGAGAAGTCTTCGCAATAATAAGTAGTCTGGAACGACTTCTTGCGTTCGCCTCTGCGAAGCGCACAAACCTTGCATGCTCTTTGGCGGCGCTTTTGAATACCCGACACCGTCACCCAGTCATCAAACTGGAGATGAGCGTGACCTTCTTGCCGACGGCGCTTTCGCGAGCGCGATGCTGGGGAGGGCGTTTGGGCTACGGGCTCGGCGAGGTCTTCGGGATTCAGTTGAAGTAGTTGTTTGTGAAGTGTAAGATACCAGTCTCCGCGATCCTTTGGAACGCGCCGTTTGATCATGCACGTCTGCTTGTAGGTTATGTAGGCGTTTACTAACGCCAAGTCTAAGAAGCCCATAAACAGCGACTTACAGTATTTCGCGAACCGAAACGCTGTCTGGATCGAGGATGACTGGAGGCGGAGCTGATCGTGCACATCAACTCCGCCCATCCAGCGCTGGTTATCGCTTACAAGCTTTGGACATTTGATTGTAGACGATCCCACTCCTTTGATATTACGGTGAATAGTATCTTCAGCCATTACCGGGCCCGTGGCTAGGTAGTGTACGGGCTTGCGGTCCCACCATTGGCAAGCAAGCATGGTGGGAACCGCAATAGCACGCGAGAAAGAGAATGTTCCACGCTCAATCCGACAAGGACGAGTCTTGTGATGTTCGACAATGCGCTTATCATACCCCACACGGTCGATCTGTATCGTTTCCAATACGTAGATGCTCATTGTGAGAAGCTGGATAGCCAGCGCTACCGATGTATAAAATCGATCGATGACGACAATGCGGAACCTCTGTGGACGTTCGACAAGGACAATCTTCACATTACGGACTTACTAATAACTTAAGGGCTACTACATCACATTCACCTGCGTAAGCATTAGTAGTGATACTGCCCGATGAAATAAATGATTCTAGACGTACCAATGAAAGACTGACCGCTGGGCGAAGAGTACCTCCACTTGTTTAAAAGCCCTGAAGAACGATTAGACGTCCAGCCCGCTGCCCGGAGCTGCCGCCAAAGGTGCGTGAAGTCAACGGCCCGCACAGCGTCGGCGACCGCTGTTTCTCGGGTAGCCGCGCTTACCGGATTCTTGCCATGCTGGCTAATTCTGGAATGGCCACCAGCCACTGACCTGAGCTGAGCTGAGGACTCATCACATGATAGCGATCTGCAGCACACACATCTTTTCTTTATCCAGTCCAGATTTGACCTCTCCCAGCTTATATTTGTTCTCGTAGATTTTAACTTGCTTTAATTATGGTGTACGTTTTTTTTCGAGCCATTTGCTGTTTAAGCCTTATTCTACGTCGTAACTTACGACTTTCGCCCTTCACAAAGTCGTAAGTTACGACGTTGGTAGCGGAGGGGTTAAGGATGTGACGACTTGTCGTCAGAAGTTCGAGAACCGGGGTGGTTTCTACACTCTTTGGGTCTACCCCTGGGCTTCTTTCGAGAACTGTCCGAACTGGAACTCGTGTGAGAGTATGTTCTGGGCGTGGCTTGAATTTCTCAAGTACTCACCCTCGGAGTTTCGGGAACTCCATGAAGTTCAGCTGCTGTCACGCATTCTGGACCAACTTGATCTTCGTGTCCGGTTCGCCCACTTGGTCAGCATGCGCATGCTGCCAAAAGGCCTTCTGAAACGCACCGCCTCTGACGTTCACGATGAGCGCGGGTACGGAATGTCGTCAATGTCCGTACCCCGTTCGGGCAAGAGGCCCCGAACTGCGTACGAAGCTGCCATCGCTTCTGTTCCCAGATTGCGACAGCCTTCGGGCAGTCTTTTCAAAGCCATTCAATCGGCTCACACGAGTTCTCGGAGTGGGCCTAACCCCTTTACTTCACGAGGAGCTGGCACTATACGCGAAGCTGCCACTCCTGGAGAATTCGCTCCATGTGATAATGGACTTCTCCGCTCCGGTCAAGCAAGGGCGGAGGTGTCCTCGTATGAGAACGAGAGCCAGGCACCTCCGGAGCGCTACTTCTTTCCGAGTGCTCCGCCTGTGGGTCCGACACAATACCCTGAGGCTGGTCGCCTCCGTCAATGCGTCCTCGTGCTTGAGATTGACCTTAGTCTTGGGACTGGCGGTGATGCTACCGCCCAGACTGGGAATAAGGACGTGCTCGCTCGTCTTGCGGGTCGCCCGGGCCAGTTGGAGACGGAGGTCTCGACCCTGCATCAGCGGGTGGACCGCCGGGCCTCTTCGTCCGATCTTGACGAGGCCTTCCAAATGATTCTGCGTGTTAAGGTTATGTTGCAACGTCCGGAGCCCTCCCAGCCGTTCGCGTATGGTGCGTACTCGACGTACCTGGCGAGCTCGGCGTATGGCTCTGGGGCCCGTTTGTACGGGACCCCTCCGGTGTACGGTCTCGACCGCAGCCTTGCTGTTCAGCGTGATCCTTTAATGCCTGCTCGTCGACGACTGTGGTCGGACCTCGCTTCGAGGAGTTGGGCCAAGGTGGGTCTGCGAGTTAGCAACCCCCTGCGGATCATAGTACCGCTCAAGACGTCCAACGTAGAACATCGGGTGCCTCGTCATTGACTTAGCCAGGTCAATGGTGTACAACGCACCATGGCTGGTCAGAACCGCGGACGGTCTAATGAAGCAATGCTTCAACTTGTTGCTGCCGACAGAGTTGACAGTGTCTAGTGATAGGTTTCTTGTGTCTAATAACACTAAATTCCCACTTGAAACACAGTTAAGATTCCTCTTTCATGTTTGTTAGAGTACTTCGTCTGTCTGTCCTGGGCCACTGCCATTGCATCGCGGCCCTGCTGATCACACTCAGCTTGGAGCCCACAACGAACTTACTTGTTTCCGTAGCGAAACTGGTCTCACATCTGAGATAAGAGCTTTCCGATCATCTCCCCCACTTCGAAAAGAGGATGCAGCGTCTCCTCCAAGGGTGAGAGGCACTCTGGGGTGGCGGAAGTCATTCAAGTAGAGTGGCGTGAACCCCGTGGACGCGTGCTTCGCGTTGTTGATCCTATCATAGCATCTGGAAGTTGCGTCGACCACATACGTGGGGGTCAATTGAGCGACGCCAAGCGGTGTAAAGCTACTATGTAGTGGTGCTGTCGCTAAGGGTGATGCAGACCACGATGGAGGCGTGGCTTCGAATCACAATGCCGCTTGTTCTGCTCGGATGAGGGAGGTAGCCCACAAGGAACGAAATGTGGATACTTCCTTCTTGGTGGGGTCACTGCGGTCAAGTGCGGCTCGAATCAAGATCAGTCGAAGCTGTCTGTCAATGACATGTGGCTTGTGCAGAGCTCAAGCAATATCTCAATTCTTACTCTGCAGTTCACGACTAACGATTCGTTGAGGCTCTCTGTTTGCCCACTGAGCGTTGTAAGGGGCGGAGAGCGTGACCACCCCGGCCAAGACGGACAACGTGGCGCCGGCAGTGTTCGTGAGCGAGACCAACGTGGTGACGCTGCACGGGGTGGCGTTGGCCGGGGCCGGGCTCACGACTACACTGCAAAATCGGCTGCTACCAGTATTGGCGACAGTGACGCCGGGCAGAAGATACACGAAGCACCTGCTGCGCAAGGTGAGTGCTGCGCTAAATGAGGAAATTTCCAGCGTGTGCCAGACGAATGTGTGTTTGGGCTGTTTCATTACGTACGTCCAGAAAGCGTTGGGCGTGGCGAAGAGCGTGACCACCTCGTTCAAGACGTACAACGTAGTGCAGCGCGTCATGGCGCTGGCTGTGACCATTTATATCAGGAGGCATAGACCGGACCACGGACATGATGGACGGGGATATTAACATTCCCGAAGCTGCTGCCGACGAGCACTCAATAACCGTACGATCCTCACGACCACGAACGCGATCGTACACAGTATCAATGTAGCGGTGGTCATTTGTCTATTGGGACACGAGCGGGAAATGTGGCTTCATATTCAGTACTAGACGACCGTATTGGCAATTGTTTCGAACAAGAGATACTTCACTCAGTGAATGTAGGTGGTATTCCTTTTCATAAGCTAGAATCAAAGGTAGGAATGCCTATAATGATGATGTGGAACCTCAATCCAGATCTAGAATTGTGCAGACTTACATGGTTTCAAATCGTGGCCCTCAAGCCGCATATTATTTACGCCACAATCGTGACAGGTATCTTTGGCTGACTGGCGCACGAGCGGAGGAGAAGGCAGAAAGTGTGTGATTTTAGGCGATTGTAGCTGGCCAGTTATGCTGCGAAATTTAAATATCTAAAAGAAAAAGAAGAGTGGCGACAACAGACGTGATCGACCGTTGACGTACCGAGTTCAATTTGTCACTGTTATTGGGTCAGCGATGCCGTCGTGACTGCGAAAAATGTCAAATTCTGCTATAGAGTCAGCGTTGCCGTCGTGGCTGCGAGTACAGTCTTGGCTGGTCGTTGAACAGTCTTTGCAGCCACAAGCATTGAACTGAGTACGGCGTGCTCGACATTACGTGATACGTGTACCATCAAATGACTCGCATGTGAGGAATATAAGGTAGAAGTTGTAGGAATTGAGCTATGCAATCTAAGGCGCAGACGTAGCTTGTTACATCGATAGGTGTATCAATCGAGGTACCACGAAGGCTACAATCCTGGCTGTATGCAGACATTTGGGCTGTATCCATGGATAGGTAATATTTTTAACATACACAGGAAAAGGTACCGTATAAAAGATCTGGAACTACAGTTCGTAGTCAGTCGTTGGCCTTCTCTGTTAGATTTGAAAAATATCGGTGAATTCACCATTCGAAAAGTCAATTCTATAAGGCTATTCATTTAAAACAGTATGCGCTAAAATTAAGTAGAGCACACCAATGAGACTTCGAATTAATCCCTATACTACCTACATGAGCTGCGGTGCTGGCACTTGATATTGCTTAAAATTCAACGGCGAAAGATACTTAATTGTCTTGCCATAGGTTCGCTTGACTCTCGTCGAGCGAAGCTGAAGCCCTCGTTCAGCGCTTAGTTTTCGCCATGCGGCGAGCGATGTAGCCTCATGAACTTCTTTGGTGTGTGCTCCTCAAAGTTACGCATACATTTTCAAATGAACGGATCATAAATCATTGCTTCGAATCCATGACTCGAGGCTTACTAATATACGCAGGTAGATCACCGAGAATAATTATTCTATCAGGAAATGACAACAACTTGTTTTATTACAAAATTTGGTTGCTTTTTAAAAAGATCAATAGTGTGTGACTACTCTATTTTTTTTAGCTACCGTATTCCTTATGTGATTGGCGACGCTCGGTCATTAGCGACAAATCCAGCAGCCAATCAAATTGATTTAAATTTCGTGTCGTCGCGCTTTATGTGCTTGGCGACCAATATAATTTTAGCATGTTATATAGTTTTTTTTATGCAGGTATCTTTTATGCTGGCAGAAAGGCTGGACCACCTCAAGAATTTGACTGTCGCCAATCACATAAGGAATACGGTAAAGTAGCCACACATTAACTTTATAGTTGATCTTTTCATTAAAAAATTAACGCATTGGCAGTCTACCGGACCTTTTTTGCATTTATGGCATCTACGATATGATAAAATGGATTTTTAACTAATAGCAGAAGTCAATTCACCCAAAGCACATTCCTAATCTAGTCAGTTATAGCTTTACTGATTTCGCTAAAAAAAAATAGCTATTTCATTTAATCTGCCTATTTTTGGAAGCTCAATCGAAAAAAGCTACGTCGTGAAAAACAAGTCTAACACCAATTTGAAAGCCAAATTGGTGGTGGACTTGTTTTTCAGCGAGGTTTTATTCTGCTTCTGTAAAGAATTAGAATTAAACCTCGCTCAAATTGCTATTTGGGAGCAAGCCTAAATAGTTTTCGAGCATTTCAATTCTCTAGTACAGTAGGATAGAAGAAAGACACCAAAAGCTTGTTTTTTCAACAGCGTTGTCGCAACAGTAAGCTTACACCAAACTTTTGGTCCTTTATATTGTCCTACGGCTGAGCTAATCTCGTAACTGGCACGTTTGCTCAAGCTCGGAGACTATGTGGCGAGGTGGACCACAGAAGAGGAACAAGAACTTAACAGCACAAATGTTCCTTTGCATTTGCTTGTCGTCGTCAAACAATCACTACAATTAGTACCCCAACTGCTTCTCAAGGCTTCCACTAACACGCAATTACGCCTGTTGCTGAGGCTGATCTTGCCCTCCACCGCTCTGCTTCTCGTCACTGCCCTTGTTTTGGCCACCCTCCTTCTTTTTGCCACTTTCTCCTTGCTTCTCCTCGCTCTTCTTGCTCTCGTCGCCTTCCTGCTTTTCACATCCCTTATCGTTACCCTTATCGTCGCCCTTGTCGTTGCCTTTGTCGTTGCCCTTGTCACTGTCCTTGTCGTCGCCCTTGTCATCGCCCTTATCGCCATCTCCCCCCTGCTTTCCATCATCGTCTTTCTTTTCATCTTCTTCAGTGTTCCCGTCGTCCTGCTTTTCATCTTCGTCAGTGTTGCCATCATCTTCACTCTTCTCCTCCTTTCGGTCTTTTTTATCGTTGTCATATCATCGTCACCACTGTCCTTCTGCTTGTCATCATCGCCATCCTTCTTCTTGTCATCATCATCATCGCCATCCTTCTTCTTGTCATCATCATCACCGCCATCCTTTTGCTTGTCATCATCATCGCTGCCATCCTTCTGCTTGTCATCATCCTTTTTCTCGCCCACTTCCTTGCTCTTGCCCGAGCTGCTACTCTCCTGGGTCTGACTGGCCCCCGTTTGCGTGGGTGAGTTCTGCTGCTCTTCAGATCCGCGAAGACTGCCAGCGCCAAGCCGACGCCCAAACTGCACATGGTTGCTCTTCTCTTGCATCGTCAAGCCCCACGATGCATCTGCAGGCCCAGTGATCGAAGCAACAACCGCTGCGGCTAGCGCGATGACGCAAGTAATCTTCATGGTGGTGGTTGGGTCGGGTAAATAAATAGCTTGCTTAGCTACAGGTCAATTGGAAATTCTTTGGCTCGGCAAATTGCTGAATGAGCTCCAGTTAGTCAAGGTGCTCTGAGAGATGAGAACATCACACATGCTTCATTAATTTTTCGATCCGACATTTTTAAGTCACTCGGTATTACTTACAGACTTCAAATCGATTCTTCCCCTAAAGTCTGCGGCTCTTGCTACTTCAATGCTTGCGATGCTATCACTGAGCTGGAAAAGTCCTCAGTCGTTCCTTACAAACACCCGTACTATAATCGAACTCAACTGGGCATTATTTGAAGTTCACGACCTCATCCATCTACCGCCACCTTCGTCATTACCGCGTCTTACGATGCAGCAGGAAGCTGGACATGCGGCACTCGGGATCCTCGCATTCTTTTACAGCCAATTGGATCGTCCCCAATACAAGCGATTCCTGTCCTGTGACGGCGACGGAGAACGTGAACGCATCCAACCCACGGAAACCAGCGTCCGGGACGTACTTGACCATTCGATCGCCAACCACTCTCAGTAACTTCAACGCTCTGTCGCCTTCAAGACCCACGTAGAAGTACGGGTCGAGCTTAATAGCTGCTAGGCATTCTGCGCTACAAACCGAAGACGGAAGACGCAGCTGACGCTCACTGGGGTCGCGCAGAGCTTGCACCGCTCCATATTCCTGATAGCTTAGCATGAATTCTTTGAGTTCGCGCTCTCGATTATTCGAGGATAGCTCAGTATAACCATTGGGGGAATATCGGCGGAGATACGTGTCTGCCTCAATGGAATCCAGTAGCCCATTGCCATCGATATCGAGGTGGTCGCGTTCTGTCTCGTCCAGACCGACGTACAGCGTCCCATGTCGCGGTAGAGCGTGGAGTTGAGCCTGGAAATCCATGAAGTAAGACACCGTTTCTCCTGCTTGGTTTGTGATAAAAAGCACCCAGTCGGAGATGCCGCCTGCAGTGGTATTCGGTCTTGGTGGGGTCAGGCTGCTCCCATTAACTGCCGTATCCTCAACCGCCAGAGTCCATGCACCTTCACTTGGCATACCACTAAAAGTATAGCGGAAAGGCTCTTCAGGGGACCACATTTTACCACCTGGATGATACGCCGTTCGAACGGGGGTTCCGCCGGCGTACTGCGACAAAACGTGACTCTGTTCCGTGAACACTTCAACTTCCGCTATCGACAAAACTCCACGGGGCAGTTCGGCTACGAGTCGCACGTATTGCGCCTTGGTGCCGAGCGGAGGCATTACTGAAATAACGCTACGATTCGCCTGTCTTTCGTCGACGCGATAAGAAAAAATGGCTCGAGCGTAGGCATCCGCGAAACTCTCAACGTCCATTACAGCCGAGCTGTCGGACAACAAGACCCAGAACGGAAACATGGGCTGTTCCGTGTCTCGCACCGACGTACTGGCGCTAGGCTTGGACGGTTCTCCCTTCCGGTACACAATAGGATCACTATCATCGTCAATGGAAAGTGGGGCACCGATCCGGACTATCCCTTCCCCACCACAGACGTCGTTAACGCCAACCGCTAGAGCTCCTTGTGGGTTATCTAGGAACGTAATATGCCACGTGAAAGCTCCATTCCGTGACGACGCGGCATCCCGGGGCTCCCGTGTAATCAATAAACGAGGTATGGCGCTTCCTAAAGCCATTAATTTTGCTTGAATCGACTCTCCGCGTCCGACACCTGACGCAGTGATACGAGCTTTCTCGTCTGCAATCATCGCCACTGCGTTGTGACCTATAGACTTCGTTTCTAGCTCTGTATCGTGTGTAATAAAGATTAACGTGAAATCTCCAGTCACGGTAGAAATTCCATCGTTCGAGTCCACTCTCAACGTGAAAACATCGACTGGAACGCTCGGGTCGCTATCTGCTATCCAGATACGTATCGTGCCGACCGTGGCAACGTCTAATAAGCGCAACTCCCACCACGAAGACTCATTCGCTTCGTTTGCAGGTAAGGTTCTCGCCACTGTTTGCGTTGATACAGCCACGCCTCGAATCTTCCCATCGATGGCATTCATGGGTCCACAAGTGCCGCTTGTAGAGCTCTGTAACGCTGTAGCGCCGCCACCAAGAGCCAAGTTCTTCACGCCGTTGAAATCGCTAAAGCTGTAGTCCCAACCAACGCCACTAGTTGGATTCCGTGGCTCAGACGCAAGTTGAGCTCGGTTGATTAACACATTCGGCATTTCGGGTTCACCAAAGGCATCGCGTGGCGTACAGCAGCCGTCAAAGATGATACTCTCGCGGTTACCATGAAAGAGACGAGCACGAAGGTCTTGAGCTCTAGGATGGTACAACCCACGAAGCTCCACTCGAACGTCGCGTACTAGCTGAAACTTCGACGACAAGCCGGATGATTGGCTGCGGATGAGGTCGACATCGTCCAGATCACTAGGAATGAGACTGAGATCCGCATCCAGAACTGGAGCTGCTGCGAATCGAGCGATTCGCCCTCCGTTCAGTTGAATGGCTGCATGAGCATCGTACGAGAAATCCTCGAGATTCACGTCGTCACTTCTTACCACGTAGAGGAAAACCGTCTGCGTCCTGGAGCTTCTTGACGAGTCGTACGTGGCAACACGTGATGAATTCTGGATCGAAAGTGACGGGATTCCTAGCACCTGAACGGGTGTGGACCATTCGACAACCACATCGACGCTCTCACCCGTGACGTACACACCTGGTCGTTTATTAGTGAACACGTGAGTCACTTGAGGTCGATCCGTGTTGATTCTCAGCGCATGAGCGTAGCTGAGACTTCTGTACAAATCACTCGCAGCGTCCAGATCCTTCGGGTCTAAAGCAGGGGTGCCTCGAAAACACCCTAGCAAATAAGGCGCTGTCAAAGTCACATGATAACGGTACGTGCCGTCGTCGCCTACTCGTCCATTGCAAGCGTCAAGATCACTCGGCGTCTGCCCATTCTCCCCATATGGTCCGTACAAGGGGAAGCCGTCAAACGCGAAGCCTATCAACGGCGACGGCTGTCCAGCTTTATCGCCGAGTTCATGTAGAAGACAGTCCGGACTTGCGTAGTATCTGTAGTCACCTCCCGAATCGACTAGTCCGTTGCATTTATCTAGCAAACTATACGCCGGGTTACTGGTATCTACCACAGCTCCACCGTAAACGTCGGAGTAGGCAGCGAAAAAAGGGACTCCGTTTACCATAACGCCGATCGGTGTATCCCTCGGTAACGACGTCGTAGCTCCAGCAATTGCAGGATGTCGTGGAAACTGGAAAACGTAGTCTTGTTTGTATACACTGAAGCGATTGTAGGCGTTCGGGAACGATCCGTAGCTTTCCGAAGGAACACCACTGCTACGGACAATTACCGTGGTTGACGTGTATACCACCGACAGTCCTTCAGGGTTGAGCCATGTACCAGCGTGGTAGACTTCAGGGTTATCGTCGATCACAAAGCTGTTGAATCTGGCTAACTCAGAGAGTGACAAACCTTCCACGGCAGAGATATCGGATGGGTACCGGAAGACTGAGAGGGGAGACTGAGACCCGATGCCTTTAAGACAAGGCATAAACGGGGAAGCGGAGGTTTCAGGCGGTACCAAGTGGTAAGCGTACTGTCCGTCGCGTCGAATACGGCCGTGGCACTCGTCCAGGTCACTGGGAAGCTCTCCGTTTTCATCGTAGTAGCCGTAGATGGGGAAACCATCCAGTGCGTACGCAACAATCACAGACGGAGGTCGAGTTCTCAGACCTGTAATGCTTCCTACAGCGTCACGAGGCTCGTGAATTGCTGCGAGATAACACATTGGTAGGTTCACGTAGAAGTAGTGACCGTCCGCGTCGACAGCTCCGCCACATTCGTCTGTGCTGTTGGCACTTTTGTTGCTGCTTCTGAATAAAATTCCGTTGAAAAATACGCCACTGAACGCATCAGACACTCGCGACAGATTGAGAGTTTGACTCTGCAGCGTCGGGAATCGTTGGAGCTCGATAAAATACTTTTTCTCCTTGATCTTCTCGTCTAAAACTGTATCGTGGCTTGGAACTCCGTTGCTGTAGATATTGATAGCAGATTTTTGATGCGAAGTACTGAATTCATTCTTCAATAATCGTAAAGTGTTCTTCTCGGTACCAGTACTTGGCTCCATCTGCGTGACACACACGAAACCATCACTTGCCGTGGCAACACGTAGCTCTGCCCAGTCGCTCACTTCGGGAAGATCCAGTACAGCGTCCGTAACTGGGACAGTTGATGACCGCTTGATACTGCTCCCACTTCCTCCAAGCTGCAGTGCGTTGGCTGTAGTAGAACAACGCACCAATTTACTCCATTTGCGTTGAATATAGGCACCTCGTTCAGAAAGAGGACAAGGTTTGTACTCTAATCGATCAGCACGGTCCCCGATCTGAACCTTATAGTCGAATAATAGCACTGAAGAACCGGATCCCAAGACGTACACGGCCTTCTTGTCTGCATCTGACGTGTCTAGATTCCCCGTATTTAACAGCAATGTTGGCGGTGGACCACTTACAGTCACTGGTGTTGAGAACGTCACTGAGATCGTGAGTGTATCTCCCGCTGTATAAATCCCATCGTCCATGGAGCTCCCTACACTTAGCACCCGTGGAGGCTCCAGTGTATCAATATGAATGTCACGATTATTACTGAGACTTCCTGTTGCACCCGGCACAGGCAGTCGCATCGATGCGTATCGGTATTTCTTGTCACCTGCAGTGAGTTGAGCACTCGGAGACGTCATCGAGAGAGCGTCCATCCCCGCGTATTCCAATGGTAACGTCATGTCCCCTTCTCGAACCGAATACGTGAATGTCAAGACATTCGTTCCCGATCCTCCTGTATACCTTGCGTACGGCTCTTTCGTGCTCTCAAGCAATGCATCAACTGGTATATTCGAGGCAACTGCGAGTCGTAAACGCGGTGTAGCTCCCATTGGAACCAGAACAGCTTCGGAAAAGGCCATCGCAATGTCGATCGCTTGTCCTGCGCCGTAAACTCCGTTCGCTGTTCCAGACGACACTGAGGTGATTCGCGGGGATGACGCATCGATTCGGAGTGCGGAATTGAAGCTGAGACTTGCCACTGCACCTGGTAATGGCAACGTGTTTGAGGCTTGCAGAGATGGTACCGCTGTGAGCTGAAGAGCGGTACACTGCAGACTATTTGCTCCAATATAGTCCAGACGAGACGAATGGTCCCCGATCTGAACGACGTACTCAAATTCCAGCTTCGTTGTGGTAGATCCGCCAATGTAAACCGCTTTTCGACGTTCAACGTCTCCAACTGCAAGAGCTATCGCACAGAGCTGTGAAGCCGCAGAGCTAACATAAACCGGAAACGAGAAGCGTATCTGGAGGCGAAGAGTGTCATAAAGTCCATAGTTCCCATCACGGGTAACAGCTCGAACGTCTAAAACACTCGGAGGTGTTGAAACTACGTTAATTGCTGTAGAACTCGCCAAACTTCCAGCATTCCCAGGAATCGGAAGCTCCAAGTTCGCTGCAGTCATCGGCGTGGTAGATAACGCAAGGATTATACCTGTTAGAGCATTTATACTCGCATAATCTAACCGAGAAGAGGAGTCCCCACTTGAAATTTGCATCGTAAACTCGAGCGTATCCGTTTTATCTCCTAAAAGGTACATCGCAGCACGAGTTCCCGCATCAAATCGAAGTAAGAGCGACGGTGGAGGATTCGAAAAAGTAACTTTTCGAGTAAAAACAACTGCGATATGTAAAGTATCCCCGACGCCATAGCTGCCATCACCGTCCTTGCAGTAGACACGCTGGACCAATGGACGCGTCGAAGTGACTTTAATTCTGTAATCGGCCGATAAACTTCCAGGTTGAGCAGGAATTCCAAGACGTAAGGGCACGTAGATCCCTTCAGTGTCAGAAATTACGCCCCCATTAAGTTCCAACGCGCTTCGAGAGGCAGCTTCCAGCTCTGTACAGCTATCTCCAGTCGTCACAATGTACTCAAATCGAAGCTTAGACGTCCCTGTTCCACCACTATAAGCTGCATATGCTGCAGTATTAGAGTTTAGCTTCAAGCGAGGACTTCCTTGGACAGCCGTGGGGCCTGTAAAGACTACCGAGAGGACGATTCTCTGACCAGGAGAGTAAATCCCACTCGGTACATCGGACTGGATTGCTTTAACCCGAAATCCATCCGTTCTAACGAATATCTTGCGATCATTTCCAACGAGACTCAAGACGGCGTCAGAACGAACAGCAACTCCAGGAACAGGCAGCTTAATGTCGGCGAGCAGTACTGGGTTCAAAGAGCGACACAGGATTTCTGCGGGGTTCTGTAACAACTCCTTACCCCGAAGGAGTGGACGGAGAATAAGAGAGTTGTCGTCCAAAATATCCAAAGCCAAATTTCGGGAATTGTCTCCTCGTTTCGGGAAATACGAGAACCGAAGGATGTTCGTGTCTGATCCGTCAATGTAAACTGCAGTGCGACTGTATTCGGACGGAACGTTGAGAATAACTTCGGGAATTCCCGTAACGACCACTGGACGCGAAAAAGTAAGCAAAATGTCGATCTGTTCTCCGATGTCGTAGGTCCCGTCAATGACTGGAGATTGGATTCCCATAACAGTCGGCGGAGTCGAATCCACAATGATATTCTTGCTAAACGACAAGGATCCTGTCAGACCAGGAGCAGGCAACGCGGTCACTGCACTCGTAAACGGGTTGGTCGAAGCTCTTTTGATCTCTGAGTATCCTGCCAGCTGTAGCGACAGCACGAAGTAAG
This sequence comes from Phytophthora infestans T30-4, assembly GCF_000142945.1. Lineage (NCBI taxonomy): Eukaryota > Oomycota > Peronosporomycetes > Peronosporales > Peronosporaceae > Phytophthora > Phytophthora infestans. Next base: position 569,570 of record NW_003303749.1, on the reverse strand, counting down.
CCCGATCGTCTCCCACTCGGTCGTCTACCACATCCAATCGAGTACTATTGTCTCCGATTCTAACTTTGTACTCAAACGAAAGCTTCGCAGTACCGTTGCCAGAAACCAGAAAAGCTCGTGTTGGGGTATTGCCACCAGTTTCCAGCAGTAAAACCGGAAATCCAAATACTACGACAGGTAACGAGAAAACTACATCAACAAGAATAATATCTCCAGGATAGTACGTGCCGTCGGGAGTCGAAGAAGTCACTTGAACGACACTAGGCTGTGTAGGTTTAATCACAATGGCACGGCTTCCACTGAGGGAATTGGCTGTCTTTACAGGTGGGAGGGTGAGAGCAGCACTCGTCGTAGGACGCGTCGCATTCCGTTTGATAGCCCACGTACTTCCATTGAGCGCTAACGAAGCTGTATCCAAATAGTCGAGCTGTTCACAGTAATCCTGTTGATTGGTGGTGTACTCAAACGTGAGGACACTTGAACCAGATCCTCCAGTATACGTCGCCACTCCTTGAGAACTCGTGAGTAAATGAAGTTCATCGGAACGAAGTGATAGAGTTGGAGGACTCGCGGGATCTCCTTTGATCACCACAACAGGAGAGGAAAACGTGACTTGAATCTCGAGAACTTGCCCAACTCCGTATTCCCCCGAGGGATTCTTGGACGTCACACTAAGCACCGTAGGCGGCGTCGTATTGATCGCCAGTTTGCTATTGTAACTCAAGCTTCGCAAATTCGCTGAATCCGGGAAAAGCGTGAAATCGGGATCTTTTCCCGAGATATCTCGGATCACAGCGCCGTTGAGTTTTAGAGCATCTTGGCCCAGGATCTCTAACTGCGGTGAGGACTCTCCTGGCTGCACCACGTACGTGAATGATAGCATTGTGGTTGTAAGCCCGCTCTTGTCGATACACGCAGCAAAGCCGATTGGATTAGACTGAGTCGCTAACATAAGTACGGGGGCTCCAGCTACCGTCTCACCGAAGGTACTACTCGTCGTTCCAGGAGTTCTAGGCACAACCGCATAGTGACGGAAGCGCAGTTTGATAGAGTAACCATCATACTCAGTCCACACGAGGCCTGGCTGCGGGTTATTATTCGAAGGGGTAGAACACACGAGGAATGAGTCGATGGCGTCACGTTTTGGGTTGTGGTTCAAGTTACTTTGGTTCCCAGCTTGAGTCCACCCCTTGTAAACATCAACTCCAGACGGAAGAGTGGCCAGTTTTAAAACATAAGCGGCATCTGCGCTCTTTCCCTCCAGATCTAGCCACGACGAGTAGATTTTGTCTCCACAAGTGACAAATTTTTGTTCGATCGAGTTCGGATTCGCCTTATCCACTGTCGTCTTCTCCTCCGCTGCGTTGATTGTTCGAGGGATACTACCAGTAGCTGAGGCTTCCCAGTCCACGTCCAGCACTTGACCAGTGATGACTTCCGACACGTTGCTAGTCACCGTATCTCGATACCACGAGATCAGCAGCGCCATGTCCTCGATCCCTTTCCGTCGTACAGCAAACTGCGGTTTGTAAGCGGACAGAAAACTATATGTGGGGAAGGTAGAAGGCAGCGCATCCAGATACGTCCACGTCGAGAAATCCCGAGTTTGGATATTCCGTCTTGCAATCACGATCTCGTACGCTCCGTCGTCATTCATTTCAGTCCAGGAAACATACATTCTCCCGCGGTAAACTACTGCAGTGGGGTCACTTGCATCCATACGTTTGTTCTTATTGAGCCCCGAGTCGATCTGGTTGCCATCATGGAAAATCCACAGCGGAGCGTCAACGTCGTAGTTAAGAACAGCCACTCGGATCTGTCCAGTTAAGGTGCTACTACCAACAGGAAGGGACTTTTCTCTCCATATCACGACAAGTTCGAGGTTGTAAGCGAGTAGTACGGGGTCACTAGCAGCCATGGCCATGTTCTTGTTGATCCCCATGTTCGGGATCAACGTCCACGGGTTCGTCGAGGGAATTCCCTCAAATAAGGCACAGTAGAGCAAACCTCCTTCGTCCCAAGCCGCATAAAGATTCTGCTTCCAGACCGTCATCGCCACTTTCTCAATAAACGTATTGGGCACACGGTTAATCGCGGAGACTGAAGTGGTGGGCACAACGTTCAACGTATCACTGGAAAACACGCGCAGATATAGAAAACTCTTCGTGGGAGCGTGCATATCGTCGCGTTCCGTCCACATTATGTAGATATTCCTCTTGAATTCCAGCGCCACGGGGTACCGAGCGTGCCAGTCTTGGTTCCGATTGAGGCCTGACAGTAGAACGATCTCCTTGGAGAAACTCACTTGGATTTCGATCAACTCTCCCGCCCCGTATTCTCCGTCGTCATGGGAAGAAGCGAGTTTTACCGCCGCAGGGACGGAATACGCGTCAATTATGATAATCCCGCTGCTAATTGTTAGTTTCGGGAGAATTAGTGACGCACGAACAGACATCGTTGACGATAAGCAATAGATAGTCGCTCCACTGAGTACGTTAACATTTGGGAATGCGAGGTTTGCGCTGTAGTCATCGACTTGAATATGGTAGAGGAAAGCCACTTGGTTCGGTTGAGGTTGACTGACAAATCTGGCGAATCGATTTGGAATAAATTCTCCACTTGGACGCAAAGATCCCGTCGCTAACTCCACTGTTGGGGTCCCAGTTACAGCAACCGGACGAGTGAAAACGAGATGGAAGAGAATCTCTCCTGGAGCTATAGACAACGGACTGGCCACAGCAGGAAACCCAACGCCGTATGTCCCTGCCGCTGAGTCCGAAACAATATCGGAAATTGTAGCCGGAGTTCCGTCAACTTTGAGGGTTTTAGTCTGAGCCAAATTCTGCGGTGACGTCGGAACATTTGCTACAATCACGGGAGATCCAGATTGACGTAGGATAGACGCGTCACCGAAATTGAGAGAGATTGAGGTGCTAACGACGTTGAGGACTGCAGCGGTATCCCCAACGCCAACGGTATAGTGGAACACAAGCTGCTTGTCCGTGGCTCTAGAGACCAGAGCTTCCTGTGCAGTAGACGATGGTTGAAGAGGGTCACACATGTCGGATACTGTCAGCTCAATGGAGAGAGGAACGTCGACAACCTTCGTAGAGTCGAAGAGAATCTCGAACCGGTTCCCGTTCTTCTTCTTGGCCATAGTCACAGACAATATCCCAATCCGAGCAATGGATTTGAGCTCGAGTAAACGAGATTTTAGCGACGTTTCTGCGGAGCTGCTTGCATCATTGAAAGCAATACAGCCCGATACTTCATCGTCGTAAGCGATGGCAAATTGTCCCGATGTTACAGGAGCGACAGCGTTTACCCCAATGTCAAGTAGCTGACGATACCCCGCATACGTAAACTTTGCTGTTCCACCAGAATTTAGCGATAAAGATGGGGTTCCTATTACAGATACATCTGTCGAGAATGTCGCGATGATATCCACGACATCGCCTGGGCCGTATCCAACATCCCCTATCGCTGTATCTGCACGACTCGAGGTAATTAAAGTGACAATTGGTATGGTCGTATCGACAACCAACGCGTTGTTCCCTGCCAGGCTTGCACTCGCCAACATTGGGAGTGTCGTGTCAGCGTCGATGCCAGAGCCAGAACACAACGCACACTTCATCTTTGACTTTGGAACAGTAAACGTTCGTAGAGCAGATACCGACGCGTAGTTTAAGTCAGTCGACGCTTCTCCCGGCTGAACTTCGTAGTAGAATTTCAGCACGTCCGTCCCACTTCCAGACGTGTAAAGAGCTTCACCTTTCGAGTCCAGCTCAAGAATTGGTTTGCCCTCCACTAAAACCTTGTCAGAGAACTCCACCAGCACGACGATCACGTCTCCAGCAGTATATATATCATCAATAGTAGGCGAATAAACGCGATCAACCACGGGGATTTTATCCGATCTCACAACTGCCATAGAAGTCACCCCATCCTGTGCCACAAGTGCAGTTGGCGGTGGGAGAGTTAGCGATGCAGCTAGCACCGGATTCATCGATGACCGCAGAATCGCTCCCGTTAAAGAAGTCGTACTCTTGTACGTAAGGGTCGTAGCTTCATCGCTCGACTGAACCAGATAGCGGAGCGAAATGGCTTCAGATTTCGCACGAGTTACCTCAAAATCCGCGTTTGACCTTACAGAAAGACCGGTACAGGCACCGGTTGCTCCACCCACCAGTTTACATGTAAATGCCGCGCATCCAGCATCGGTGAGCGCTAAAAGTGGGCTACGAGCGTCCACCAGATTCGAGAATCTAGCGTAAAATCTGATACCGTGTATATAAGCGGACGGATCTTTCACAATTTGCACGGGAATGACTCGGTCGCTCTCCAGATGCTTCAGAAAAGCCTCCATTGAGCTCGATGGACCCTTTGCTCGGATGTTCCAGGGTATACATCCACTTATGGTATCTCCGAGCTGGATTTTTATTTCTCCAGATAAAATTTCGGAATCTGCTGTGATATCGATCGTTTGTGTACTGGCAGCGATTCGAGGACACGTTGACGAATCTGCTGAGACCAAGTCTAACATGTCCCCACTATTGCGAAATTCGATAGCGTAGCGATATCCGCTGCGTAGTTTACGTCTAGAAATCGAGCGGACTCCAATGGTGTTAAGCACAGCGATCTCTCTCAACTTGGACAGCAGCTCTTGCACTTCGTCGTCATCATTTGTCAGGAGTTCAATACATTTCGTTGTATAGATCGGGCCCACACCCACACCCGTACTAAAGTCACCATAGGACAAGCGGAATCCTCCACCAAGCAAGGAGCTAGCCATGTTCACACCGACATCAAACTCCTGCAAGGCGCTTCGTGTTGTGTAGATAGCGTCACGAACTGTTGCTCCAGTATCGATACTTAACTTCAGGTTTCCGGTGGGTACAACCACGGGAAAGGAGAATCGTACCACGGCATCGACGACGCCTGCTGCAGTCCGAATGTCCGAGTTTTGGCTCGGTTGGATAAGGCCGAGATCGCACGAATAGCGAGTCGATGGAGGATCACACGTGAGCTTTTGACACTGCACACCAGGAATTGATTTCACTTGAAGCGGTAGAATACCCATTGTCGGAAAAATAAATGTAATTGTGTAGCGATATCCGTCGTGGAACGCGGCAGTATCTTGCGCTACGGAGACTTTTAGGGCCAATCCTGTAATCGACTCCAGAGCAGACTGAATCGATCCGGCTCCTGTAGCTGGTGCGTTCCAACTTATACATGAGGTCTTTGTATCCCCGTAGATAAGTTCGTAGTCTCCTTGTTTGATTCTTGCGACGTTAAAAACGTCAATAGTCTGAACAGTATTAACCGATGTGATAGAGGAGTAGATATCTCCAGCTAGAGACACGCTTTGAACTGCTGGCTTGGATGTTTCAACTCGAATCGAGTGGCCAAAATCCAGAGATCCTGGGGAATTCAGCTCTGGAAGAACCAAGTTGGCAGACGTCACTGAAGTCGTGGACTCGCGAAGAATGCAGCCTTGGCTCATCGACTGCCACTCCTTCACCGAAGCCTCCAGGACACTGCCTCTAGCGTGGGTTTTACCGCTTGAATGCGTCTCTAACCAGACTGTGATGACAGTACCTTGAGATTGTTTAAAAGCCAGAGTGGGACGCGTAGCCACATGAGAGACGTCGCCGTTTATGACCGAGACTTTCGTTCCTCCATCCACAAATTTCCAGTAAGCTGTGCCTGTCAGAAGAAGCTTCGCTACTCGAATCTGTGTAGCAGTACCAGTACTATCCATTTCGTCCCAAGTCGCAAACAAAATCTCAGTTGCTCCTAGCAATTGCACTGACAGTTTAAGGTTTTGAGCCGGTTGAGTCGCATCAAAGTTCAAACCATTTCCGCCATCCAGTCGCGTCCACTGTGGTGTCGTAAAATCTCCGTTAAATTTTTTGATAAAAAGCACTGACCCAGAAATGCCCGTGGCTTCTTGCCAGCCAAGAACGACGCTAGAGTCTCCAATACACTGAATCGACGGCGAGGTCGCGATCTTTTGCGTGTTAATATTGAGTCCAGTCGCTGTATTCCCATCGACAAATCTCCAATTAGGAGCAGAATCCGTTCCTGTTTGGACCGCAACGCGGATTTGTGCTGTACCGGATAACGTTGATGTTTCTGACCAAGCAGCATAAAGAGTTTTGGTTGTGCTTCCCTTCGATCCACACGAGCACAAGTGCACATTCTGGGCTGGTTGAGTAGCGGCGTAATTCAGTCCACGAGCGTTCTGGTTTCCATCAATAAACGTCCACTCTGGAGCTGTGTCTATCCCTGAAAAGACTGCTACTCGGATCTGAGTAACACCCGATGGATTCTCATGCCACGCAACGTACATCTTTGAATTGTGCACCACCACATGAGGACCTGCAGCATGCGCAGTGGGAACCTTGTTGATGCCCAAGTTCGAAGCAGGTTTAGCGTCAACAAACGTCCACTGGGCAGGTGAGTTCAGACTGGAGCGACTGGAAAGAGTAGCCACGCGGATCTGGGTCGGATTACTGGTAGCACTGCTGGCTTCGACCCAGACTAAATAGAGTTTTGACGCGAATATCACCAGTTCTGGAGCACTTGCGTCCATTGTGGAGGCAAAATTCACAACAGACGACACTTCGCCGCCGTCTTCAAAGCTCGAAAGCGGCGGAAGTTGCTGCAAGTCGAAGGATTTCACGCGAAGCTGTCGAGTATTCATGCTTGACGACATTTCAGCCCAACTCGCAACGAAAACGTCTCCGAATAAAACAGCAGTCGGCGGTCCAGCGTTCTGTCCTGAATCTTTGTTTAAACCGTCCCCACCTGAACATTTAAGTGCAGTTCTGCCGAAATACGAGAGTTTACTGGCGGATTGGCTAGCTGCTACTGTGAACGAGAAATAAACTGCGTCGTCCTCAGCTGCAACGTAAGAAGATGCGATACCGTCGCCCATTCCAAGGTTCAACAGCAACGTTGGAGCTCCAGCGCCCACCGATAGCGGAGGTACATAGATTGGGTAATTGAAGTTCACAAAGACGATAATTGAGTCTCCAACAGTGATCACTTGGTCTTGGAATCGTGTCGATACTTCCGTCACAACTGGGGGCGAAGTTTGGATAAATAAATTGTCCTTAATCTTGAGTTGACTCAGCTGCGATAGCGGTAAGAGGGTCGACGAGAGTGCAGAGCTGACCACACCTTTGATAACCGCACCATTGGTTCTGAGAGAATATATATCCGGATACAAAAATTGACCCGAAATATCTGAGTGTTGGACAACATAGTTGAATACCAAAGTCTTGGTTCCTGTTCCAGACTGATACACTGCATGCTTCCCAGTGGAAGTTACCAATGTTGGTATGCCACCTGTGGTATCGACACTCACAGAGGCAGAATATTTTACTAAGAGATCAATCGATTCGCCAGCTCCAAACGTTCCTTCTTCGTGGGAAGTAGAAACATCCGCCACCACTTCACAGCCTTGGTTGACTGAAATACCCTTCGATGAGAGTCCTGCTCCAGGTAGATCCAGTATTGCAGGTAGCATGGGAGCTGCAGCTTTCCGTCGAATCCAACCCAAACTCGAACCATAAGCTGCTCGTAAAGAGTTTACATTTTTGACATCTAATACCGTCGCTTGGTCATCTTTCAGACAGTCAAACTTGAATTTCAGCGACGTTGTGCCACTTCCACCCGAATAAACCGCCAGTCGTTCGACTCCTGCGGTGGCGATATTGGTCAAAAGAGAGGGTACGGGGGAAACCACGACAGGTAAGTTAAAAACCACTTCGAAATAGATTTCATCGCCAGCTTTGTACACTCCGTCGCGCGTGATTGGCTTCACTTGAGTGACATGGGGAGCATCAGTATTAATGACGAGAGCTGCACTGGCGCTAAGACTTCCAGTGGTTCCGGGCGTAGCTAGAGTTAGAACAGCGTTCGTAAATGGCGATGTAGATAGTCGCCTAATAGATCCGGATCCTAGCTGCAAAGCCGTGGTGGAGATGTAAGCTAGACGAGCTGATACGTCTCCAATTTGAACTGTGTACACGAACGTAAGCGTCTTCATTCCACTTCCACTCGAGTACTTGGCGGGTCGGAAGCCTGGAGTGTAGATCGGCACATTGGCTCTTAGTGACAGAGCAGCTGGTACAACCTTCGTCCCTGTGTATGTTTCCACCATTGTCACTTCATCTTTAAGAACCGAATCGACGGTCAAAATCTGGCCTTCAACTTTGAATTGGAGTCCCTTGCTTGACTGTGCTGAGAGTCCAAGAGAATACGAGGGAAAGACGACGGTCTCGTTAGACGTAAACGTCGGCGCCTCCAGCACGAACTGACCAGGAAACAGGTCAACGGAGCTTGTGCTTAGCAGTAAGTGAGGCGATCCAGTCACTACAACAGGCATGTCGAAGGTGACGATCACTGGGATCACATCTCCAGCCGTGTATAATCCGTCTTTTGCGGCTGTCGTGACGCTCAGAATCTTTGGTCTTGTAGTGTCGATGACCATGTTTTTATTGACTGACAGGCTTCCCGTTTCTCCGTTAAAAGGAAGCTTCAACACAGCGTTAGTAGTGGGTGTCGTTGACCTCCTTTTAATCGATCCACCGTTTAGCTGCAACGCCGTCGTACCCGTATACGTGAGATCTGGCGATGTATCCATGGACTGAACAATGTACTTGAACTCTGCAATGTTTCCTGCTAGCACTTGACTAAACGGAATAATTCGATCCACTGCACCCGTCTCCAGAACAACAGTAGGCAAACCAGTCACCACGATCGGCTGGGAGAAATGAACATGAACTAAAATCTCCTCTCCAATGCCAAAAGTTCCATCTTCGTGAGGAGAAGTCACTATTTCCACGTATGGAGGCGTCACGTCGATCTCCAGTGCGCTACTTTTCGACAAACTTGTGCCAATTCCTCGTTCCCAATCGCCTGCAAAACCCGGAGGTGGCAGGATAGTATTAGCAATTGTGTTTGTGCCATCGTCATTTACAATCCTCACACCACCATTCGCTCGAAGCGATAGCGCAAGCGAATCACTGTTAGCATACTCCAGTCTCGTCGTGTTATCTCCTTTCTGTATCGTATACCCGAACTTGAGCGTATCCGGAGCTGTTTGCGCTACAAAAAGCGCTTTCCGGTCCGGTACAAGTACACCTTTCCGTATCTCCCACGCTGTGGACGTCACAGAGGGCGGATACATGACATGACCCAGCACGGCACCGTCCCCCACTGCGTTAGTGGCATCTCCCGTCATTTCTATCAAATCTCCATCCGTTCCTGCAATATTCATGGACTCGAATGTTATCGTAATATTGTTCCCGAAGAACGTACACGCTCGATCCTCGTCGATGCTGTATTTGACGCTCACTTTGTTGATGCGATTCATTCTCTGCAAATACTCAGCGAACACTTTCGTTGAGGCGTCCCAGGGGATATTCCCCACTTTCTGGCTTCCAAATCCTACTGCAAATTTCCCCTTGGTCGCCATACACCTCAGTCGCTGAATTTCCTTGACATAGCACGAAGTAGCGTGGCATCCCGTCTTGAGAATTATGGAAGGGGAGCCGGAACCCGAAAGTTTCACGGAGCTGGTATATTTTACAAAAATGTTGATAGCTTCGCCCTCTCCACATTTCCCGTCGACATGATCGGAAAATACTCGCAAGACCTTTGCAGGTCCCTTGGGCCGGATCTGAATTGGCTCATGAGGCACTTGGATGTTGAGTAGCAGCTCTCCGCCGTCGGGAATGAGTAAGTTGGCGTCCAGTCGGATGCTCTTGGAGGTGTCGGCGTTTACGACTGTATCGGCATCAGCAGCTTGCGGAATGGGCTCAGTGGAGTGCGTAGGCGCCAAGAGAAACAGGAGAGGAATGAGAACGAGTACCAAATTCTGCAGGGTCCTCATTGATAATGTACATGTGTCGCTTCGCCTCCAACAGGATCCGGTTTCTCTTTACTTGATTTTTGTATTGGCGTAAGCACGATAGTTTACGCTTTCAGCGTAAATTACCGCATAATTAAGTAGGTTAGAGTTTAAGGTAGAGTTGCAGTACCGCCCAAATATAGCATAGAGTTTCTATATGGAAGTGCCGGCGAAGGTGAAGATTCGAGGAACCCCCGGGTGTGAGTTGTTGCGGCATGTTGAGTCGGTAGATCCTCGTGCGGCTGAAGGTCTTCGACGGAAGAAATCCGATGTGCCTTTGGACTTGGATGTGCTGCTGGAAGAAGAGACTCGACGCTCGATTACGGATCCATACCAACGTCTACTCTTTGAGGTGAAAGTGCTGCATCGAAAAGGGAATTTCAAAAGTTCAGAGGGAGAAGAAATAGTTCAACGTGTGCGAGACATCGCCAATGGCGGCAAGAAGGTGCTGGATCTCTCAGGATTTATCCTTTTCGATGACTTCGTAGATCTTTTAGTACCGTATTTGCGATCAAAGACATGCAAACTGGTAGCTCTAAAGCTATCAGGAACACCACTTGGGGGTCAAGCAGCGATTAACATCGCACAGGCCACGAATAAAACCTTACAGACGCTGCACTTCTCCGATAACCCGATTCCAGTCGAGGCAATCCGGCTTCAGGCAACACAAAGTGGACATGTGATTCTCTCTGGACATAACTTTAGCCACTTGGACGCCGCAGCAATTGGAGTATTAGTGGAACGAGAGCGCAAGCAGATTCAGAAATTGGATTTGTCTGGTAACTCACTGACTGGGCCAAAAGCGAACATTTTCCATGGGATTACTTCCATTTTCGAGTGTCTAAAAAAGTGTCGACATCTCCAGGAGCTTCAGTGAGTGTGCTTAGTCACTGCGCATCGTTAAAGTGCACTTACCGCTCTTTTTTTATTTAATGTGTAGTCTCAGTGGTGCAAATCTGAGGTCAGACGGCCTGGTGGCCTTTGCTAATGCCATTCAAGACTTTCCTGCACTGGAGAAGCTCGATCTAAGTCGAAACAGAATGGTGTACAACAGCACCAATGAAAAGCGTTTATCTGGAGTTGAATCGCTGTGCAACGCACTGTGGCGAGTCCACACACTCCGTGAACTCAGGTATGCAGCATGAATTTTCCTTAGTCGTGACTAAATGCTGACGCTTCTCTTGATGTGCTGCTCGTTAGTTTGGTCGGCAACAATTTGGACTATCAGAGCTCAGTTTTTATTGCCGAAATGCTGAAAGTGAACTGCACGATCGTGTCACTAACACTCGCACAAAATCCTCTTAAAGATGCTGGCGCTAGTGATGTATCCACCGCACTCAAGAAAAATGCCACACTATTATCATTAAAGTGGGTTTTCTAGTCCTAGCACTATCATACTGGATGTAAAAGAAGGCTAACCCGTGTTTGATCTTTTCATCATCTTCAGCTTATCGGACTGCCAGATCAGCTGCGAAGGCTTGCAAGAAGTAGCTTCAATGTTACGCAAGTTTAACAGCACACTCCGAACGATCGAGTAAGGTCAATTTTGTAGATCTATCGACTGACAAAGAACTCGAGGACTAACAACGGACGTTGTATTTGTGCCAGTATCACGGATAACCCAGACGTGCGGTCGCAGGGATATCGAAACCTTGTCAAGTGTATATCGACCAACCACACGCTCACTGAGGTTATCGTGAATCCTACTTCAAGATACGAGAGATATGCGAGCAAGACTCAAGAGTTTCTAGCTGTGAATGTGCTGCTCAACGCTGTGCGAACGGTGAGCTCCCTCTTCAATTCGACTTGTCCTTTTATATCTAATGTATTTCTACGTGTTCATTGAATTGTAGAATCCTAAGCGCTTTACTGGATTCCCTGCACTAAACGAGACCCAGCGCACAAACTTTGTCAACAAACTGGAGAGATTTAGTGAAAGTGAGCTCCGACAACTTCGCGAAGAACAGATCGTGGAAAAGGCCGCAATATTCTCGGACGAAAAGGATGCAGCGGGGCTTTCGACACTTCGTCACTACGCCGCAAAGGAGCAGTACGCGCCATTAAAACGGATCTTGTGGTGCTTTGAGGTCGATACTCGCCACCAAAACCTTGTTGAACGGTCCACTAACACAAAAATCACCATCGAGGAAGCAGACGACGAGGATATTTGGGACTACCCACTAGTTTAGGTGTAACCACAAGGAAAACGGTTGCTAACGGACGCCACTACGCGCCGGACACTTCACTTCGCCTTATTCTCTCGTCGTCTCCATACCTCATGGGTACGAGCTGAGGATTTCGTTCTTTAAAAGTTGTAGTTGCTAATTCTGGTTCGTAGATTTAAAACCTGGGCCGGTCACGCGTGTGTGTCATGTCTGTGGTCGTCAGTATGGGTTGTCGTCCTTTGAGATCCACTTGAAGCAGTGCAAGAAACTTTGGGTCCAGCAGGAAGAGCAAAAACCCAAGAATGAGCGTCGACCAATCCCGAAGACTCCTCCTAAACTCGGCCAAGGCGGCGAGGACACTAGCAAAGGAATGAGCCGGCAGGAACTCGAGGCTCTCAACCAAGCTGCACAAGAAGCGTACAACGTCCACGGCATGGAGAAGTGCGATTTCTGCGGACGAACTTTCGCTGAAGGTCGACTCGCCATTCACAACAAGAGTTGTCGAGCTGATAATGTCAGCAAGAAAAGTGCGGACGGCGCAGCTCCGAGGAACAAGAAAGGTGAGTTAGACTACTCACTTAATCCTGTCTTCCTGTACAAATACTCACTGCTCAATACCTTTTCATGTGGTAGAACCTGAGGTGGACTACGGACGCGCACGCCCTGCAAAACAATCTGCAGACAACTCGTCTTCACAGTCGAGTGGTGGCGGTTCAGCCAGAGGTTCAAGTCCGTCCAAGCCGACAACCGCTGCGAGTACTGGAGGAGGGCGTGCGCTAGCTGGGAGTATAGCCAGTAATCGAAACTCTGGATCAGCATCTCGGTCACAGATCCACTCGCCATTGGAACAAAACGTGGATGCGGACTCCCTCAAAGACGAACTACAAGGGAAAGAGAGCATGATCAGTGTTATTCAAGCCAAGTTGGACCGCTGGGAGGCCACAACCGTCGCCACTCTGCAGGAAATCCGCGATCTCAAAGACGTATTCGCCCAGCTTAACGCCTCATAAACACCCCCCACCTTTTTCTAAAACATGTTCTACATAATCTCGGCACTTGTCTTCGCAAGAGGCGATTCCCAGATCTTCATCCGCTTGTCGTACGATACCGTAACCAGCATCGGGGAGCCTGAGGGCGATAGAGGCGTCGGACACACGAGGTCTCGCACCAACGCGTCGTGCGCGTCAAATGACTCCACGACTTGTTCCGAAGCGATGGACCACACAAAGACGGTGCCGTTTTCTTCGTTGTTGGAGATGACGTACTTCTCGGATGGATGCCACACAGCACGCGGCTGACTATAAGGTCCAGCCTTGTGTCCATAGAAGCTCCTCAAGGCCACATTCCGCTTGATCTGCATTATAGTGATGATGAAAAATAAGGTCCCAAGCAAGTATCTAATCAGTGGTAAATTACTTACCGAGAAGATAAAGTTGCGGTTGGAATCCGTGGATGCCAGCAGATATTTGCCACTTGGGGACAGACTCAGGTCCATGATCGTGTAGGACACGTGCTCGATGCCGTCCGGATTCATGTTAATTCTATCACAAACACACCAAAGTCAGAACGCATAGTAGTAGGCTCCTCTCTACTCGCTCTTCTCACCTCTCCTTCTCGAACGTAGAGCAGTCGACGTAGTGCACGTAGCAGTCATCTCTCACTGCAACCACCAGTAGCTCATTGTTCTCTGACTCCGACGGAGTAAACGCTATCGCTTCCACTGTTCCGTTAAAGTAGAACGACTTGAACTTCTCCACCTGTTCACCGTCTCCATTTAACTGCGAGCACTTGTAAATATTCAGCGACTTGTCACTTGATCCTGTAGCAAAGAGCAGTCCATTTGCACTCCACGCAAGCTTGAATGCTCCATGTCGGCTATGATCGTGGAGCTCGCACACCAAGCGCACACTCCACTGCTCTTCGTGGTGTTCTAGTCTATAAAGTGCATGTTTCGCGTCCATCCCTGCAGCTAGAAAGTAGTCTGCTAGCTCACTCTTAGGGTTAAACGCTAGAGCCAGCACTGGAGCGCTGGTCTCCACCACGCAGAGCTTCTGGCCTGATTTCCAGTCGTGTACACACACGCATTTGTCGGCTCCTCCTGTGATGACGATCTCGGGCCTCGTGGCGTGTGCACTGACACTCAACAAGTTCCCAAAGGAGTGAACATTATCCAATGTCACTAGTGGGCGGATTGTCAGCGATGGACCAGGTAGTAGCAGCTCGTCAGGCACCTGGAGAAGACTCGGAGCGTCTTTGGAGGACGTCGGAGGATTCTGCGCCTGCTTCTCGAAGAGTAGACGATTGGCTTCGGCCAGCAGCTCGATCTCGTCCGTCAGATCTTGAATTTTCTTGGTAGTGGTGGCATCTAAGCGGTCGTAGCGCGCCTGCAGCGCTTGTAGCGTCTCCTTTAGCTTCACGTTCTCGGCCTCCAGCTCCATTATTGACTAAACTGAGGGAAAAGATCGCTGTGGAACGACTTTGAGGGGTTTCAGTGGTCAACAGATTGGGATTAAAGGAAGAGACTTGAGATGGCTACATTTTATTCTATCATTTAGCTGTTCGACGTGAGCTTTTAGGCGCCTTGGAGCTTTTCTTGCCCTTTTTGGTTTTCTTCTTCTTCTTCTTAGAGCCGGCCGGTTTCTTCTTGGGTTTAGCTGCTTTCGATCGGTTGAGTGGGTTGTCCAGCAGACGTGAGCCTGGGAAAGGTAAATTGTTGAGGCTTTCGCGAAGAGGGCGGTCTTCAGGGACGAGTAGACCTCGCTCCAGCGCTTCAGACGAGAAGGTCAAGTTGTTCTCTTCGAACAAGCGGCGGATCTTCTCTAGCTCTTCCATCTGAGTATTACGGAGGTCACTTGTAGACGCGGTGAAATGAGCCTCGAGAGAAGTACAACTCGGTGCTGTTCGAGGGAGAATGACACCGTTTCGACTGCTGTTGGGAGTTCGCTTCCCTTTCGCAGACTTTAAGTCACCACGGGGTTTGTTTGGTTTCCGTGATGACGAAACCTCGCGCTCTGCATTCATTATCTGTATAATTCAGAGCAACGACGTTAGAGTTGAAAGCAGCATGAGAGACGAGTGCACTCGGTGTACCTTGTCGGGTGGAAGTGCGAAGACTCGACGCATCGCACTGGCCTCTTGAAGACAACGGAGCTCTGGATCTGCTGGCAGCGATTGAACTGGAATTGTACCTCGAGGATGCGACTGTCGACACTCAAAGGATGGCTCAGTACATAGTCGATGATCACACTACACAAGCAAGCCGTACCTGTTGTAAACCTGAGTTTATCGCAGTCGTGGAATGGTCTGAGCTAGTGTCGTAGTAGTACGGCACGTGGTAACTCTGAAGTTTCATCTGGTGACGACCATCTTCACTTGTTCTCTTCCTTTTCGCTCTCTCATCCGTTGCTGGCTCCTCCTCTTCGTCTTCTTCGCTTGAGCTTGACGAGTCATCCGAAAGCGCAGAAGCTCGTCGCTCCAAGCGACTGAGCGCACGAGAACATTCTTTACTGCTGGAAGGCCTCGTGTTCACATTGTTTGCTGAGATCTCTTGCTTGGATTTAGGCACCGACGACGCTGCGAGTAGTCCAGGAGGCACGTAGTTTGGCGGCAGTTGATTCCGGAAGTGCATACCGCCACCTGACGACGTCGACGTTTTCTTGCCCTTGATGACGATTTGAGCTGGCTGCTTCTTTCTCGTCTGGTCCTGTTTGTGAGTGGAGAAAGCATCTTGTGGCGTCGAATCCTTCGCGTTTTTCGTAGCGAATCTTGTTGAAGATACAGCCGTTGACTGGTTGGCGAGCGCCGCTTTTCCAGCTAAGTCAACGTGTAAATGATAACTTGAGCTTTGTCGCGCGAATGGCTTCTCTTGGTCGACTCCTTCCTGCAGTATATGACCGAGTCCTGCAGCCAACTTGGTCGACTCCCGCTTCCTCAGATTCTCCGACTCGTCTCGACTCCGATCCATTGCCCATTTTTGGACAGCCTGTTGGACTTCTTCGTCCTTTTTGCGCTTCATATCGTCTTCTTGTCGACGTCGTATCCACAACAAATTCATTTCTCGCTAAGAAAACAAGTTAAATTAACCACAACTTTTGACAACATTAACATCCAGAGCCAGCGTACCTCTGCGTCTGTTTCGGGGTGATACATCTTGAATGTGGCTTCGACCATGCGCTTTTCGTCTTCTTTCTTGTGCATCTCGTCGAATCCTTGTCGTCTGCGGTGAGCGCGATTGTTGTCTTCCTCAGCTGGCAAGTTCTACAAGTAGAGAATATAAAAATGTGTCATACACTTGGGAGTTCTCGACGTAGCAATCAGTGTCGTTTGAGCTCACCTTGTCCGACATATCGGCTCCTCTCGATCGTAATTCAGCTATTCGCCGAATATGGGAGGCTCGCAAGTCGGGCATTCTGTATTTCTGCGGCATTCAGTCAGAACTGCTTCTTTGGAATCGTCGCACGCAGATAACATACCTCAAGCTTGGCAGCTACGGGTGTATTTGAGATGGTCGTTCTACCGGGAAGGAAGCTGGATTCACTGGGACATTTATCCAAAGCTGTAGGTGGAGGGAAGCAAGGCTTCTTTGGGGACTATGTGTACCGAAGAACAAGAGTTAAGTCAGAGGAACGGTCGACTTCGAACTATCAATTCACATGATCCATGGTACCATCCGAGGAGGCAAAATCGGTGTCGATGCAGTCGCTGAAACCTGTTCACGCACAGCGGAAACTTAGTTTTGACCTCCGTTTGACTCAAAATACACAGCAGAACTTGCCTCCGTTTCCTCAAACCAGTGAAGCATCTTACTGATGCAAGCTTCCTGGATCGTGGAGACCTAAATGCAATCCCGGCGTTAAAAGAACAGGAAGAGATTACCACATGTCAGGGCCACAAACCTTGATGTCGCTACACTGCTGGAGCATCGTTCGAAGCGCAAGATAGCGCACAGCAGAGCGCTTGTGCTCCTCGTCCCTTTCGTAACCAGTAGGCTCATGCACATGAAGGAATTTGAGCATACGTCCGAAACAGGGTTGCTGCTGCTTCATGACGTAAAAGTTGGCCATAGTTGGAATCTCTTCTTGCATGACTGCCAATGCAGAAGCATCTTGGAGGATTTCTAGTAGATTGCAAGCATTGACATATCAGCAAATTAGCTGCTCGAAAGCTAGGGGCGAGACAATAACCCCACCGGCCACGCTTAATCGTTGAAGTGCTAAAGGCTGAAGGCGTTGAGAGAAAACAGATCTAAAACGATCGAGGTTAGTCTTTGAGAGCCGTGAGCTTGGATAAATACCTCAAAAGCATGCATGCACTTACATGAGCTGTTCTACTCTTTCCGGTGGTGAAATCGAGAGCATAATGGCCTTGTGACAGTAAGTACAGGACTCTTTGACTGCCCCAGCACTGACCGAATTATCACAAGACCTTCAAAATAGCCGATACGTTACAGCGGGATCTCGTCAATATTGAGAGCCGACCAACAGAGGTGCTACCGGCGTAAACTGCATAAAGTAAAAATATAAGTGAGCCGACCATCTAACTCTTCTTCGGACTGCGTCGTTCTCTCTGACCGACTTTTGTTATGGAACGTAGACATCCTACAGTTGCAGATCTTCAATAACCCGTGCGAGGACGACGCAGTGGAGGAAGACGCCCCTCCTCTGCTGATTTTAATGCACTACGCACGCGTTCCCCTTTCGCGATGGATGCTGCAGTTTTGCCACGAAGATTCTTCTGGCGAACAGTCCTAATAATCTCATCAGCGCGTGCCTTGTCTCGTTCGGGCGAATATACCCCTAACAGTGTGAGCACAGCACTGAAATTGTTCTTGCGTGCTGCCCTGAGTCAGCGAGGAAGCTCAGAAGTTAGCGACCAGAGCTCAATTTCGGAACCTGACGCCTCCCCGTACCAATGGAGCGGTGTGTCTCCTGCACTGTCTGTCACGTTGCACAAAAGCCCATGTTCAAGCAGAATTCGAATCTAGCAGCTAATTAACATAAATGCATTGACCTAAAAAACCTTAGAAAGCAGCCACGTACGATATTCGAATGACCTCGTCGAGCTGCATCGTGTAGCAGCGAAAAGCGATTGGACGTGCAATCGACACAGTCAACTTTAGCGCCTTCTCCCAAAAAGAATCTCATCAGGTGCTGCAATGGCCGCAAAAGGTTAGACTACACAGTGTCGGTTATGCCATCGTGCCACGTACCTCGTGACCCCACCAGCATGCAATCTGAATAAGAGTTTCGCCGTGATCGGAGCGAGTTGTCTTCACCACAAAATTGTAGCCAAGTCGACGAGCCTTTTCTCTTTCCTCCGAAAGCAGTACACTCACGACCTCGACAGATAATCCTTCCTTGGTGGCTTCCCATATTGACAGCTTAGAATTGTTGTCTGGGTCAGAATCGCTTGTCGGCGCAATGTGAAGGGTTCCAGGCTCGTTACGTCTCCGCATCTTGTTAATGTTCTCAACGCCAGTAGTCTGCAAGTCTTCATCTCGCTGGTTCAAGCCCTTCTTCCAGCATTCCTGACATTTGATTAGCATTGCTGCATGGTCCTTTCCTTCGTTCTTGTGGCGTCGCTGTATGTGTACTAGGCGTGAGGCAAGTAAGTCCTCTTCAGCCATGTGCGAAATCTCCCTCTTCCTCACTTCAGCAGCTCGGTATCCACGAAGCATCTGTATTTTCTGCACCAAGCTTTCCTCCATCTCACGAACACCAGCGAGAGCAGCAGCAACCAAGGGATGCCAATCCTCGTACCTTTTGCCTGCTGCAGACGTCGCTCCATTGGTGAAATCTGTTGGTCCCATTGCTCGATGGAGAAGAGCGTCAACGTGTTCAAGAAGCTCGCAAACGTCAGTCCCTTGCACGAATTCCAGCAGACGAGAGTCTTTCAACGCACACACTTCGTGCGATTTCCAGTTCGTGAATGCCCGGAAGGCAGCATTTATCCTCGCAACGTCCAGGTCCACAAAGTAGCTGTTCATCAGCAAGATACTGCGCAGGAGTGCTAGACACTCGCTGCGCATCTCACTCAGTGCTTTATGGAAGCGCTCAGCGTGAACAATACGAGCGGCTAGACATTCTGCTAGCAAGATATCCTCTGCTCTGTTTTCCAGCGATACGACGTGGCTCTTGATACTCTCAAAGGACTCTTTCCAGATCCGTTATCAAGCTAGATAAGTGCGGGAACTGTTGTTCTTCCTCCCTGGACACAAGCGCTCGAGCCTCGATCTCTGCTTGGATTTCAACCGACACCTGCTTCAGTTCTCCCAGTTTAAGCTGCATTGTACCCGGGTCTGTAAGTGCACGTAATTTATTTCGCTTGGCTGCGACCTCATTGGCTGCGATTCGCTTCCGAGCTGCACACTGGATGGACAAAGCAGCAAGATCTCGCTTACTGCCTTCCACCCAGGAGGACACATACTCCTCTGGCTTCTCCCACGTGATCGTATTGCTGACAGAGTGTCGGTAGTAATATCTGCCCGATCGAGGGTCAAAGTACTCGCACCATTGCGCTCGAGAGCTCGACTCAGCAGCCAGAGCTGCCAGCTTCTCTTCTGCTGCGGCAACAGCTTCACGTTCTTCTCGTAGCTGTTGCTCTAGTTGCTCCTCTTCTTCCTCTTCATCTGCAAGCTGCTTTACGCGATCTCGATCTTTCTTCGCACGAAATACACTCTGGATCTTGACGGCTCGAGCGCTTCGCTCGTCTTTAAGTCCAGTAAAAAAATCGACGGGTTTCTCCCATTGCGACTCGCCTGTCTCACTGTTGTAGAAATATTTATGCCCTGTGGTGGGATCGAATTGCTCTGTCCACTTCCGCGCCTCTTTGACTCTCATGCGGTCCTTGCGGCCGCGATACAAGCTCTGGATCGTCACAGTGGCGTCGCTGTGCTTAACCTCATCCTGTGGTGGGTCTTCAACAGCCTCCTCTGCTCTC
This sequence comes from Phytophthora infestans T30-4, assembly GCF_000142945.1. NCBI lineage: Eukaryota > Oomycota > Peronosporomycetes > Peronosporales > Peronosporaceae > Phytophthora > Phytophthora infestans. The sequence continues at coordinate 549,545 of NW_003303749.1, read as the reverse complement.
TGTGTGTCCATTCTTAGAGGCTCAGACGTCAGAACTGCCTTGTATGATTTTGGTGCTTCCCATGTGTTCTCCTGCGTGCGCAAATTGAAGTAGTAGAGCTGGTTGTTAGTGTCGTCCCATTTGCGGACCCACAGCGACTCGCCCGACGCGTTTCCAGCGGTGCCAGTTATATCATTCAAATCGACAAGACCCGTAGCATCCGATTCTCGAGATTGCACGTCGGGAACTGCTGTGCTTGAGCTCTCCGACGCCATGATCAGCAGATCGTGCTGACGATTGAGAGCACTTCAACTTTCAAATTATAATAATTATTGTGCTTGGAAATAAAACGGAAAACCAGACCGAACCGGTTAATTAACTTGCCATTTGTAACGCTCACTTGCCTTCAGTAAGAGCGACTGAATAATTGTATCAATCCAAAGCTTTCTTATGATTTGTATGCCTGGGTCCGGGTGGCCAATGAGCCAACCATTCGATGCAAGCTCGTTGCATTTAGCTGCACCTTTCCCCATTCGCATTCGCTTATCACCAAGTCAATATGGTAAGGCCCAACGCTTTTTAGTCATGCGAACTAGAGCAGGAGAGAGAGAGGACAGAACAACAGGACCATACAGGGAACATGGATACAGGACAGAGCTGTTAATAGGAACCTCAGCAGCGACGTTTCTCTCTCTCCCCAGTTCTTGCAGCCTCCCTATGAATTACGGACGTGGGAATTGACAGGCCGTGTGTTATGTGTGCTTGTGCCTGCGTAGCCGTCCCGTTTTTCCAAGAACCGCAAGAAACGCGGACACGTGAGCGCCGGCCACGGTCGTATCGGCAAGCACCGCAAGCACCCGGGTGGTCGCGGTAACGCCGGTGGCCAGCACCACCACCGTATCCTTATGGACAAGTTCCACCCTGGTTACTTCGGTAAGGTCGGTATGCGCCACTTCCACCTGCTCCGTAACCGCACGCACTGCCCCACGGTGAACGTGGAGCGTCTGTGGACTCTGGTGTCGGAGAAGACCAAGGAGCAGGCCGAGAAGGCTAAGGACGGCAAGGCCCCTGTCATTGACGTGACCAAGGCCGGCTACTTCAAGGTGCTCGGCAAGGGCCGCCTTCCGGAGGTGCCCGTCATCGTTAAGGCCAAGTACTTCTCGGCTGAGGCGGAGAAGAAGATCAAGGCTGCTGGTGGCGCCTGCCTTCTGACTGCTTAAGCGGATTAGTAGCTTGACATTGCGGTGGTGCGAAACAATAATGGGAATATACATGTGGAGACATGACTGTCCTCTCATTAACGCGATCGCTGTGGCTCTTTTCTCTATGTTGCTAATACTGTGAGTGAGTTCCAGATTAAGAAAATTGCAGCGCTTACGCTTCTCTCTTCAGTCAGTAGCTGTTCTAGCTCAGGTTGCAGGTTCTCCATGTACAGAGTCGAGCTGAACTTTATCCCCATGCCGTCGTGCACGCATGTGATGCGACAGATGAAGCTTTCGTGGCGAGTGGAGAAACTCAGCACCTCTCGAACGTTAATGGGTGCACAATCTTCCAGCAGTCTCTCTCGAGCGTCCATCACACGCGCTCCTTCTCGATACACGATGTCGTAGCAGCGCTGGCCCCGTGAGAGCACATTTTCCAGCGACTGCATTGCAGTCTCCGCGTCATCGTTCCCATCTGCTACGGATACAATACGATGCGTCTTTGCGTCCTCCGCGGCCAACAGCTTTAGCTGGAGATGCCATCGTCGAAGCGGGGTCAAATTCGCCAGCTTTAGCTGCTCGCGTAAAAACCCTGAGCACAGCACCCACAGCAGCATTAGACTGCAGTACCGGTATCATCACAATAAGTGACAACGCCGCAGTTGTTTCGTACCAGGTCGAGCAGTGATGGCCTCAATATCTGACAGAGTCGTCGGTGGCATTAGTGTCCGGTTCGACTGACCGCCCTTCCGCTCATTGCGACGTGCGCGACGTTCGTTAAGCTGCTGCTGGCGTCGACCCTCGAGAATCGCGTGCTCCCGCTGCTGCAGCTCGCACGCATTTGCCACCATGTTCATGTTAAAGTGTGAAGCTTACTTCTAATTTTCAACCAATCAAACGGCAATTTTATCCAGTGGACAATCATGCTGCGCTCTGCGGCGCTAAGCTCTTCGCTAGGCGCTGTTCAACCATTTTGGCAGCATCTATTGCTCATACAACTCTTTCTAACGCTATCCGTGGGCGTCCATTATCGTCATCGACTTCCCATTCAAGTGCCAAGGTCGGCTTCGCATCAGAAGCAATAAATGTTACAATTTCTCACAATAATTGTTACGCTTCTGTGAAGGATTCTATCGTGGGCTGCGCGTACTTGCGCTCCGTAGCAAGCGACGTATCTGCTCTACAGGTGAATGTATTAGCAACAAGCGTTGTTGGAAGTATGTGTACTTACTTTATTGCCGTGGACTTGCAGAACCTGTTCCAGTCTCTGGCAAGCGACTCGGATGTTGCACACAACTTGGAGCGATGCGTCTCGCGTGTTCTGCAGTGTCACGACCAGCAAAGACGCGTGTTCGTCACGGGAATGGGCAAGTCGGGGGCCGTCGCACAGCGTCTGGCATCCACGTTGTCCTCCATTTCCATAAGCAGTCAGGTATCAATTGTCTTTTCATTGTTACTAGGTGGGAATACGCTGCTGACTTCTCACTGTGATGCAGTGGATCCATGGAGGAGAATGGGTGCATGGAGAACTTGGCGGCCTGAAACACGGAGACGTGGTACGTACGAGTTCGTACTCTGCCCAGATGTCTCTGGGTGCGGCTTGCTTACATGGTTAAGAACGGTCATTCTAGGTCATCATCGTATCACATAGCGGACAAACATCGGAGCTGCTTCCGCTACCTGTCTTGTTTCGGAAATCTGGGTGCAGTGTGATGGCCATCGTCGGAGATAGCTGCTCGCCGCTGGGCACAGGGTGTGATTTGGTGTGTTTTCCGTTTCACTGAGATGGTAGCTAGGTGCGCGAAGTAACATCTTATGTGTTTTGTGTCTTTGGTAGTCCATTGCTGCGCCAGCAGAAGATGAGGTTGACTGTCCGGTTCCATCCAGAAGTATCATCGTTCAGGTATTTGCTTGGATGCGGGTTATTTGTTGGTCTCCTAGTGCGACTGATTCTTTTCATGTTTGGTTTTGTTCATGAACAACTAGGAGGCGATTTGCAACGCAATAGTCCAGCAATTGGTCGAGAACATGGCCGATGGCGCAGACCACTTGAGAGAAAGCCATCCTGGTGGCGCTATTGGCGCTAGATTTGCGAATTGAACGGATCATTTACAACTCAACAATTGCGTTTTGCGGACAGCTAAATATGGAATAGTCTCTTGCATGTAGGTCTGGCTGCCTCCTACGTTTACGCACTTCTGTTCCTGTCGCCGAGTGGTATGGCAGCTCCAACACGCGTTGCAAATGGTGACCAGGGCCCCAACATTCCCCATCTACTGCTTCCGAATGAAAACTATCGCGTTGTGAGAGGCAATGACCCTTTACTGGGAAATCACTCTCCTCGTCAGCGCCGGATTATTGCAGCACAACCCATCCGTCCGCAAGCTGGAGGAAAGTCGCCTGACTCAGTGCTGTCTCCACGACAGAAAACACCCGCCAGTCCTATGAAAACTGCATCTGCAGGCTCTCGCCCGATAGTAACGCCCCCACTTCAATGCAAAAGCGCAAGAGCTCGACTTGCAACTCCTGACGACAATATGAATGGGACATTATGTGCGCGTCCAGCAACTTCCCCGGTGCTACGCGACAGACTGGCTAATGACTCGTCACCAGTGAAGGATGCAGAGCCGCAGTTCTTATTCCCGATCAACCCCCGCGCACGGGAGCATGTTGAAATTAAAGCGTGCTTACTGGCCTATACTCATCACTTGGACGTGGAAGTGCTGCATCGAATCCGAGGCAACAACCAGTTGGCGTTGAACCGATATAAAATGCAACGCATCATCTCAGACGGCGCCGCCGTAAGTGTCGACGGCAGCAGGCACGAGGACACCAAACGAAAGACAAGCTTTCTATTACGCCACTTTTTCGCGCAACAGGATCCGTACGTACCACGTTTAGTAGCAATGAAAATTACTTTGGCTGTCGACTGACGAGTGTAGTGGTGTATCTGCAGATCTTCATCTTCGCAGGACCAGCTCCTACATGACGTGGTCAATGACTGGGCGATTGGAGATCAAGCAACGTCCGACGAGATCTCGCGCCTCTGGAAATCCATCAATGAGCATATTGAGCAGTCATGTACGTCTCGTTATCAGCTCTCAACATTGTCCTCTTCTAACAGATGACGACTTTCTACTGTAGACCTACTGCGTCGCAAGCTCGTATCAAAGTCCGATCCCGACGAGATATCGGTGGTGATCGCTATGGATTGTCTGAAGAAGCTCCCCGATCGACTGCCCGAGTATCGACGCGTGTTAGATGTCATCATTACTGTGATAGAGTCCGGACTTTACGTGACAACTTCTGCTGACGGAGCACCACCGGCAAATGCAGACCCTGCTCACGACGATAACGAGTTCTTTCGTGAACGCAGGCTCCTCTATTTTGAAGCTTTTAGAGCTTTACAGATTCTGGCAAATTCAGAACAAGCACCTCAACCGTCAACAACAGGTCGCACATCTCTGCACTACCGGCAAGACAAGAGTAACGACATGTCATTGCAACCGCGTATCGAGGCTCTCTTCAATCAGCTGGATAATGACGACGACAGGAAAGAGCTTTTTGCGCTGTTGCTCCGTGGTAACCGGTTGACGCTGGTAGGCGTGGCATGCGAAGAGGTTTTGAACCATTATTTCGGCACGGAAACCCCTGGAAGTTTAAGCGAGTTTCTCTCGTTTCTGATGGAAAAGATCAGTCCAGCAGACACCTTCCGCTTGTTGAAAGAGATCTCACAGTCACATCTGGCCGAGCTACAGAAGTTTACCCTTGATAACATGGACACTTTACTAGCAGGATCCCCTAGTGACAACAATCCCACTCTATTCCAGCGACTTGTCGATCGTCACCCTCAAGAATTCGCTGCCATCTTATGGCAATCACCGTATCTCACAGCGCACATCTTCCAGGTGAGTAACGTGTAGTGATGAAAGCCTTGAGTGTCAACTCACAAACAATGTCTTCTTCTCCACGCAAGGGCTCTGAAAACCTGGTAGTGCGTGTTTTGGAGCAAAATTTGTATCGCATTTCGCAAGTTCTCACCCAGCGAGGCGATGTCCTCCTACCACTGCTGAACCATATATTCAAGGAGAACACCGTACGTCTTGCGTCTGTACTTACTGCGAGCGTCACTCTCTGATTGCTCGTCTATCTCGAATGATCTTTAGACAGCCCTCGAGGAATTTTTGGTCAACCATCCTCGCGGACTTGCCGACCTCCTCATGAATCGCTCTTCCGCTATCGCTGCCGTTATAAAAGCCAAACCATACATTCTCTCAGGTTCGTAGCACAGAAGTCGAAGTGGTTTGTCTGTCGTCGTAACAACCGGATTCTCGTAGATTTACTCCAAGCATGTCACTCGACGTTGACGAAAGTCCTCGCTTCTTCGCCGGAGATCGTCAGCTCAGCGATCAAAACGAACCCACAGACTCTGCCTCAAATTGTCCGGGAGGACTCAAATGTTCTGGCTGCCGTGTTTGCAACAGTGCCGCAGTGCCTCGGCGATACGCTGGAGAAGCATCCGGACTTCTTCGTCGACCTTGCTCATCGTAAACCTGCGCTAGTATCCCGATTATTCGCAGAGCATCCAGACCTGTTGCTTGTACGTCAAAGCCCCCTTGACACGGATAGGAAGCACTTCACTAACTGTCTGGATTCCACGGATACAGGAACCTCTGGAGACAAACCCGGCACTTTTCACGACTTTCCTAGTGTATCATCGCAGTATTTTGCCAGATTTCAATGACCCAGACTTCGACCCCACTGTCTTCAAGTTAAAAAGGACGAAAAAGATCGAGATCGGTGTACAAACCAGCAAGAATCTCAACCAAGGGCGACGCAAGCTCAGAGCTCGTGAAAAACTTCGTAGAGAGTGTGAGGAGCTTCTGGAGCCACTCCGAGCGATAGCAGCGAAAGAAGTCACTGTCACTGCAACGAATACACAAACCATTGAAGCAAAATCCGAAGACGAGCTTCTAAATGAAGAAGCATCATCGACTGCTGAAATCATGAATGAAATTGCTCGACTGTACTTAGCCAAGATTGCAGCGGATGAGCACGACGACGCGATGAACCGCAAGCGACAATCCTTCGCCGACTCTGTGATGGAGCTGTACACTCTCGAGCTGGGGTTCAAGCCCCTGGCGAAGAGAAAACTCGTGAATTTGTTGATTATTGCCAAACGGATTGGCAACGTGCCGGAAGCGATGCGCATCAAGTGGTTCGGGAGATTCTTAAACGCTATCCCAGGCGAGCGACCGCTGCCTCAAACCGCGTTAGATTTCTTCCTTCTTGCTCTCCAGCATCTCATCCCAGGAGGACAACTTTCGCTGCAGTTGGAAGCTGCGTCCTTGAATTCGTGCACTGTGTCCCAGTCTACACTGAAGACACTGGTGGACGATCCCTTGGTTAGTCGGTTGTTTGATAGCAAGGAGCAGTGTGAGCGCATGCTTTCTTTCCAGAGTATTTCGACGCCTTCGCGTCGGGACATTATGGGTCCAGCGACACGCTCTTCGATCACGATGTTGTCGGCGCTTCCTCTCGACGACGTGTTGGACTCGATCATGAAAGTCTGGATGCAATATCAACTAAGGTGAGTCATCTTACTTCGCCCTACTTCTTTCTAAGACTGACTAACGCTGTGCTGAAGAGTGCGAGAAGAATGGTCGGTGCTGTTCAAGGAGATCGTCTCAGCCACTGGTGTTGTGCATTTTGATGGTACTAGTATGTTGGCCGAAGCAGCTTTGCTTATTGCATTCACTGATCTTTTTTTTGATACTCCTCGACAGCTTTTTCGACTATGGTGCGATCCAAACTTCCAGACCTTGATAGCCGAGCTCTCATGAAGATCTTCAATACCAGTGGCGAAGAAAACGAACATGGAGACTTTACATTATTCTCGGTACGAAGCTGCATGCTCCTTACGTCTTCAATGTAGCGAAAAGCAGAATGAGTACTGACTGTTCTGCCCACGACTTTTGCCAATCCCCCAGGAGGACTTCACGTTCACGATGTCGATCTTGCAAGAACAGCACGTCTTGCACCAGTACACATCGTCGTCGTCGTCTACTGCTTCGTCAACACAACTGTGATCCGTTTTGGCAGTGCCGCCAGTATCCGGCACAGTAGAAGTCACGGCATTTATTGGTGAGCAACAGCTGCAGCCCCCCCCATTTTTGCTTTTTATGATCAGCGTTGTGGCTGTATGATGGAATACATTTGCGTTCTTCTTGCGCGCAGTCCACTATCTTTTTACTCTGGGATGCACGGGGAACAGCTGCACTTGTCGGTTCTCCTGCAAGGCCATTGCCACTTCATAAGCCGAGGGTCGCTGTTTCGGGTCCACATGCAGTAATTGCTGGATAACGGCACCGATCAGTGGCGGGATGGAGATGAAATTCAAGCATAAATGACACGTTTTGGGACTGCAAGTCGCGTCAATATGGCTAAACACCTCTCTTCGCCAGTTCGTATTGGACAGCAAATACGTCGGTCCACCACGGAAGCCCCACACAACGCACTGTACCAACTAGTCGCACCAACAACCACAACACAGTCAGGTCAAGCTTAAAAACTACACACAATAAACACCAAAACAACTTACAATCACCCCTGCAGCCCACATATCTGCCGCTGCGCCATTAAATCCTGGTCTGGGCGGCGCCATCCTCTGATGCGACCTCACTTCTGGTGCCACAAACAGCGGCTTACACTTGATGCTAACAAACCCTTCACCCACGAAGCCTCTATTGTCCATGATCTGACTGCTGCCCAGATCAATGATCCTCGGACTCGTCCGTACATCGACTGCCACATTGTACACGTCTAGATCCAAATGTGCCACATTCTGCGCGTGTAGATACGTCAACGCCCGTATAATTCCCTTGAAGATGCCAATACCCTCGCGCATCCACTCGTGCCCAGAGCCTCGATACACATAGGAGATACACTCCAGCTTGGTCGGAGCCGTTCCGTGCTCCTGTGCGAACTCTTGCAAGTGTCTGAACATTAATTGATGCACCTGTCGATGCGCGTAGGCCTGCAAGCTACCATTGGCCACGTACTCCGTGGCTACATATTGGTTGTACACATCGCTGGCGTATTCCCAGCGGATCATGTGCTCGTTGGCCAATGGAGCGTCGAGACCGCCCATCTGGAGCTGCCCCATGACGCGGATCTCGCTCTCCACATCGTCTCGCTGCAACAGAACTTGAGCCCGATCCATGATCTTGAGCGCCACGGGGATCTGTAAAGCAGCGGCCTGGTCGATCCTAAAGTATACACCTGCGAGCACCACACCACATCGACTAACGGCCAACTGCCGCTCTCTTCGACGCAAAGCTATTACTCCTAGCTTGGAGTCCCAGACCAGGTAGATGCTGGGCACGTGCATGGAGAATGGACGGCTGTGACTGGACACAGCCGGGTGGTTTATGGTCTCGTAAGGAGGATGGTCTCCATACTTTGGATACTGCGTCGTCACAAACCACACGTCCATCGAGGAAGGTTTTCTTGTAGCTCCTTGGAGCTTGTGATACACTTCGAGCAATGGGATGTTGCACAAATTGGAACGACATTCACGTATGACAAACATTTTATAGGAGACTACAAATATCAAGGTAAAAAGAGAATGTTACGCCAATGCTCGCTACAATCATTTGCGAGATGGCTACGGTGTGTGTCAATGCCGTGGATGGCGGTGCCGGGGTAACGAGGGACGAGCGTTGCATCCTCTACACGTCTACAGTGCACTGTACCCATAGGTACGTGCGAGTTTCCAGTGGGTCGCGTCATGCAACCGCCCAGATCCGACGCCACGAGGGCGAATCAGTGGCGTCATTTGGTCTGCTGGAGGCTCTAGAGCTGTCGGAGGATCAAAATACAATGCTGCAAGTGGAATATGCAGCGGACGATGGCGCGGACACTGGAGTAGCCAAGTGCAAATGCAGATGTGGTGTGGTTGCAAGTGTTCGTGTGGTTTTTCTAGAGCGGAAGAGACCTCCCAGTGCAGTGCTTCGTGGGTTGGAACGTATTGCCAGTAGACTGTTGGACGGTGCCATTGTATGGAGTGAGAAGCGGTCGTCTGTGAGCTGGTTGAACCGCAGAGAAGGTGTTAAGTTTGTAGATATAGAGATCGAAACTTTGGGGTCTGGATGTTGCAAGCAGCTTGGAACAGTTTCTAGTGCGTCGAGAGTGGAGCTGAGTTTCAATGGTGATGAAAGACCTGACACTGCAGCATTTAGACCGGTGGATTTGTACGTGAAGCAGATCACAGGCGAGCTTGGAGGCGTGGGGAAGTACGCGAGGAGGTTATTGCAACTGATGTTACTGCGTCTTGATATTGAGCAAAGAGAGAATGGGACGGTGAAGCCGAGTGTGGGGGCTCTGGTTAGTGGACTCCCTGGTATCGGCAAGACAGCGCTAGCGAATGCAATTTGTAAAAGTCTTGGGGTAAAAACGATTTTTCTGAATGCAGCGGATATTTTCCAGACGTACGTGGGTCAGTCGGAGAAGCAGCTCGTCAAAATCTTTGAAAGTGCGGCGCTGCAAGCGCCTAGTATTTTGCTGATCGACGGGATAGAAGCAATCGCTGGCAATCGACGTGCCCTTGCTGATTCACAAAGTGCACTTGAGATCGGTGTACTAGGCGCGTTGCTGTCATCTCTAGAGAAGCTTAAAGCATCGTCGCACCAGGTATTCGTGCTGAGTACCACAAACCGTCCCGGAGATGTGGATGCCGCAGTACTCTCGAACGGAAGACTGGACCAAGTTGTAAACATTGAGCCTCCAACACAAGCAGGACGCCTTGAAATTCTCCGGATCATGACGAAAACATGGCAACTCGACGAACCTGACAATGAATTCCTGAGCCAATTAAGTGAAAGTACGGGTGGATTTGTGGGAGCAGACCTTTTGAGTCTTTGCCAGAAGACTCTTCAAGTTTGTCTGAATGAGTCGTCAGCAACAGAGATGGAAGGAAACGCAGTGGTCTGTCCACGACACTTTGAGCAGGCGCTTGCTGTGACCTACCCGTCCGTTCTCCAGACACATCACGTCTCGCAAAAGCAGCAACAACCGACGTTCACATCCATTCAAAAGCACAGCGGGACAGCTTTCTCGGGTGTATTTGGCATGGATGACGCTATCCAAACTCTTCGCGTCTCCTTGATAGAGCCGCTTGAAGACTGTAGCCGATTCTTACAATTTGGAACAACTCCGCCGAAAGGTGTGCTATTGACGGGTCCTCCAGGATCTGGTAAAACGCATCTTGCCAATGCAATTGCTGAAGAAGTTCGCCGTCGTGGACTCGCGTCGTTCGTGTCGGTGCAGTGCAGTGATTTGTTGACGAAGGTCGTCGGTGACACTGAGAAAGCGCTTCGTGAACTCTTCGCTACCGCTAGAAACGCAGCTCCATGTGTGTTGTACTTTGATCAAATTGAGAGTATTGCACCGCTGCGAGGCTTTGACACGAGTACGGAGCAGACTTTTGATCGAATGCTAAGCATGCTGCTTGTTGAAATGGATGGCTTCAGCACGAGTCGGACTAGACTACAGCGAAGTCTGGCAAGCGACGAAGCGCGCATGGCTTTTCTCAAAGAGCATGTGGTGATTTTGGCCTCTACTACGAACAAGGAGCTCTTGGATCCAGCCATCCTTCGACCCGGGTAAGAGGTTTTGTTTGTTTGTCAGTTCCAAGAGTGCCTAACTAAGTTGTGCGGTGCTGGCAGACGTTTTGATGTCCACATTCACGTCGACTTCCCGAACGAAGATGCGAGGTGTGCAATTATCGCTCAAGCGTTGGAGAAGGTCCCTGTAGATTACTCTACCGACCCAATTCTCAGTTCTCGTGACGTTCTTGCCAGGCATATGGCCAAACACACCAGTGGTTTGTCTGCTGGAGACGTGAGCGCCGTTCTTCGCGAAGCTGCCATGGCGTCCATGCGCGATAACTTGGAAGCCACGAGTGTGGCTATCAAGCACGTACAGCAGGCCCTGAATGAAGCTACTTCTTCGCCGTCAACGGCTGCACCGACATCATCGACGCCGACGCTACTGTTTGGACGCAGACATGATAGTGATAGGAAAGGTAACTCCAAACGTCCAGGTGCTCCTCGAGCTTCAGTTCGTAGCAGTCAATCAAGACAGCAGAAAGCAGATGCTCGGCGCTTCGGTGCGTAACAGAGTAGACGGGGCGAACTGTAGAGGCATGAAAGGCCACTTATCGTACGTCCAAAAATAAAAAAATGTACGCTGTGTGAGTTCTACACTTTTTTCTCGAAGCACGTTTTTACGTAACAATTGTGTGGTACCTCAAGTTGAGTCGAATGAGAGGCGAGCACCGGCGACCGACTCCGCATCTAGGCGCGTTTATTCACGATAGGAACCGATACAAAGACAACCCCCCAGATTTCTATGCGCTGGGGCAGCAATATCCAGAGTTCAAGCAGTAGTAAGTAATCCAGCAGATACATTCGAGGTATTCAGCTGAGAGTGACTGTGCTGTCTACAGTCTGCGCAACGTAGACGATGACAAATGCCGAGCATGTCTAGCATGGGACGATCCTTTTGCCGCCAGGTACTTAAAAGGACGCATTTATTTGGCAGCATGCGTTAAATCACTGCACTACTACGTGTTGACCAGGGAGCTGACAAAGACGTTGTTGCTGCACGACTTTGGGCTGCATTGGGATATCCCCATTAATCGTCTCTGTCCTCCAGTACGTGTACACGTAGCTTTGTCAGTATCAAATACCGAGGCCTCAGCTCACATTTCCTTTTGTTAGCTGCCAAACCGCTTGAATTATCTCCACTGGATCGAAGATCTACTCATTCAACTGACCCGTAAAGGACTACAGCAAACTGATCAAAACCTAACCGAAACGGTTGTATCTGGTATTGACGTCGGGACGGGTGCCAACTGCATTTACGCGTTGCTGGGTGCAACGATGAACAAGTGGAAGTTTATCGCAACCGAGATAGACTCTGATTCCTACCAATGCGCGAAAAAAAATGTGGCTCGGAATCAACTGGAGCCGCTGATCTCTGTCAAGCGGACGCACACAAACAAGTTGCTACTGGAACCATTGAAGGACGAGCTACCGGAGCGGAAGTTTGACTTTGTCATGTGTAATCCTCCCTTCTTCGACAATATGAACGAAGCGGACACAAATCCAGATTCGAGCTGTATGGGCAGCACTAACGAGATGGTGTTCCCCGGTGGAGAAGTTGCGTTTATAGGAAGTATGATCACAGAAAGTGAGCTGCTGCGGGACCGTATAGTGTGGTTTACCTCGATGGTTGGTAAGAAGTCGAGTCTGCGCAAGCTTCTTGCCTTGCTCCGTGGGACGCAGGTGAAAAGTACTCGAACGACAGAATTTTTGCAGGGACGAACAAAGCGATGGGGAATCGCGTGGACATTTTCGAGTGATGTGATCGATGACCCCTCTGTACGTTGTCGTTGTGTTGCAAGATGTCGTACTTTGCTGATGAATTGCTTCGACTTACAGGCAAAAGTACTGGGCAAGCGGAAAGAAGCGCACCGAAGACAGGAACTCAGGTTCCAGGTGCCAATGAATCGTGAAGAAGGTTAGTTTTGTATGTTATCGATTCCGTAATATTTTGTTATAATCTATACTTTGCGGGGCAGCAAATGGTTGTGCTTCTATACACGACGTTCTTCAAAGAATTCGAGAATTTATCGGAACCAAGGAGGAGCTTCAGCTATCGATGGATACCATGAAGCAGCAGGAGGATCAGAAAGAAGATGAAGACGAAACGGACGAAGGACAGGACTGGCTGATGTGTCGACTGGAGCAGCACAAATCAATTAGTACAATATCCGACTCAAGTGAAGTGCGCTGTGCGGGCCGAGTGGAAATCTTCGTATCGGATGACAGTGAGGGCTTCGAGGTCTTGATAGTTTTTGAAGAAGGAGATCGTGCTTCATTTTGGGCAATGGTCGATATGCTACAAGCTGCCACCGTTCGCACAGGTCGGCAATGGCGCAGAAAGCTCCAACGACAGCAGCAGGGGCAGCAAGAACTATGATACTGCAGATGAAAGAGCTCTGTATTTACATGGCGAGACCTGTGCTTGAGAACAGCACAATTGGTACCACACTCGCTGGATTTAACGTAGCTCAGCTCTGCAATTCTGCAAGTTACTCTACAGTTGTCTTACTCGACTGCAACGCAACCAGTACGTCCCCTATGTCGGTGACTGTGTTCCGTATCATGCCCCTCTTGGCTTCATCCGGCCGCATCCAATACAACGTTTCAATGTATTCGTGCAGTGCCGACTTGACGCGATTCTCCTCCAAATGCAACGCAGCAAGATTCTGACACGCATAGTGCCTCACGTCATTGCGAGGTGCTGTCTTCGCTTTCTGAAACAACTCCAGCGCCTCATCTTTCTTGCCTTCCTCGACTCGAATTAGTCCCAGATCATTGAACGGGTTACCAAATGATGAATCCACTTGAATAGCACGTTGGCACTCACTCACGGCTCGCTCTACGTCACCTTCCAAGTACAAATGCCAGCCCAGATACGCGTGCGCGTCTGCCGTCTCGAAAAGCTTAATAGACTCCACGTAGTAGGCCTTCGCAAGCCTCGTCTTGTCCGTCATGTCAAGATCCTCGCTCGTGAGAAGTTGTGACGCGCTATGGATGAGCTCCAGCGCCCCATTGAGCGCCTTGGCGTCCTCCTCCGAAAGCTGCCGCTTCTCCCAGTCGTACTTCTCGTCGAACGTCGTGGGATGCGGCACTTCGGCAAATTTAAGCAGCTGTTGGCCCTCCTCGTCACGATATAGTAGATGTACACGCTGTGAGATCGTCTTATGGAGCTGCAGCGCCTCGTCCAGCGCATCACTCAGCTCGTGCTTAGGTCGAGCCTCTCGGAACTCGATGCGTAGGGCCTCGACGCAGGAGGAGCTGGAGGTAAAGAAATCACGCCATTTAGCCCCTTTGCGCCATTCCACCTCGCGTGGCAGCACAGCCTTGAAAGCCTCGTGACAATCGAGCACCTTGGCGCTACGCAGGAGCGAGCGGTACAGCGCCACAACAAGCTTCGAGGATGGCATTTGATACGCTGCTTGAAGTGGAAGTGATCAATCAAATTTAGTCAAATTTTAATAATAGTCCAGCTCTAACGCATTTTGTGATTTGCTTAAAGTGACGTGGTGCACTTAACTGCAACATTTTGAGCGCGGAATTCGAAGAGTGTTGGTTGTCGCCATGGTGAAGCTTGAGATCTGCGGCATCCCCGTGGAGTTCCCGTTTCCGCCCTATGACTCGCAGCTGATTTACATGGAGAAAGTGCTGCTGGCACTCACCTCCAAGCAGAATGCCATCCTTGAGAGCCCGACTGGCACCGGCAAGGTCCTCCACCACCAGTAGCTCAAGAACGGAATATCACCTATTAACAATTATTTTATTGCATTATATTTTCTGCAGACGCTATGTCTACTGTGTGCAACACTGGCCTGGCGTCGCGAGCTACAGAAAAAGTTAGGAACTAACACATTGGCACCGGCGAAGCGTCCAGGCCCATCGCTAGCCTACGAGGGCTACGGCAGCGATGGAGAGAGCGATGCGCCGCAGTTGCCAAGGATTATTTACTCGTCCAGGACCCACTCGCAGCTGAAACAGGTAGTTCAGGAACTCAAAAACACGTCCTACCGCCCCAACGTCGCAGTGCTCGGATCTCGAGAACATCTTTGTGTGAACGAAAAGGTGTCCAAGCTCCGAGGCACGAGGCAGAACCTCGCGTGTCGATCTACATGCAAAGACAGGAGGTAGATGGCTGTCTTTGGTGCACTGTGGAAGGGATGGATGCTAATGTGCTGCATTTATTGTAGGTGCATGCACAAGTTGGGCTTTGATTCGTACGCAAAGCGGTCGAAAAAACAGGCACAGCCGATCATGGATATTGAAGAGCTCGTGACGACGATGAAGGAAAAGATTGTAGGTGTTTTGTGGGTATTGAGATGTTCATCAGTTTAGAGCTTAGCTGACAGCTGGATTCGACGATGTGTGGTGCAGATTTGTCCTTTCTTCTTGACTAGGAACATGCTACCTGAAGCAGAAATCGTATTTGTGCCATACAACTACCTCATCGACCCCATGGCACGACGGTCAATCGGCATCTCCATCGAGAACTCGATTTTAATATTTGATGAGGCGCACAATGTGGTACGAAAGTGATGGCAGCTCTTGTGTTATTGGCACATTGTAGTTCAAGTCGCTCGTATGCGGAATCTGTAGGAATCGATCGCCAGCGAGGCTGCGTCGTACGCTCTTTCATCGAACGACATCTCTGGCTGCATTTCAGAAGTTGACACGTTCATTAGAGGATTATCTACTAACAGCATTCAGCTGAACGCGGGAAGTAATTTGACTTTGGAGGTACGCATACTGTGTGGGGTTGCATATCCAGCATATAATTGCTGACATTGAGCTTATCTAGTCATCCCAAACGTTGCGAGCTCTGTTCATGGAAATTGAGAAAGGACTCAGCAGTTTCCCGTTGTCTACGAATGGAGGTTTTACCAAGGTATGTGGATTGCAACAAATGACCAAGTGTGGATTCACAGGTTGCTTACACTTTTTTTTATTCTAGCCTGGACAGTATATTTTCGAGTTCTTCGAGCAGTTCAACGTGAACTTTGAGACGTGCCCACTCGTCCTGAGCATGATTGAAGAAATTATTGAAGTGGCGCACGGTGGAGACGATTCACAACGAGCTGCATCGAAGCTCGATACAATGCTTTCGTTCTTGGGTACCATCTTCCGGAGTAAGGAGCAGCACCTACAGGTATGTTTCCTGCTTGATTTTTTTTTCAGCAAAAGTTTATTTGCGGCTTACAAGTCTTGCTCTGTTGTAGGCAGCGAAGAACTATAGAGTTCACATTCAAGAGATTCGAGAAAGGTATGCAGCGAGCCTAATTGGGAAAAAAATAAATGAGGAGAGCCTACTAACCTCGAAGTTTTGCGTAGACCTTCAAATTCTGGGCGGCTGTTCAATTCTGGACGAAAAAACAAGACGACAACAACCCGCGTATTCAACTACTGGTGCTTCCACCCTGGAGTGGCTTTTCGTGAAATCTGCACAAACAATGTCCACAATGTCATTTTAACCAGGTTAGTATTGCCGTTATGCTCGTGCTGTCAGCTGACCATTGCGCTGACTGCGTGTTGTATCCTTATTATAGTGGAACACTTTCTCCGCTGGATACGACTGTCAAAGAACTTGGCATTGACTTCCCGGTCCGGTTAGAGAACAACCACGTGGTCGATGCTGACCAAGTGTGGGTTGGTGTGGTGGGCACGGGCGTCACAGGCAAGAAACTGAATTCCAGCTACAATTTCCGCTCGACAGAAACGTACCTGCTGGAGCTGGGCAACACCATTGTGAATTTTACCCGCCTGGTCCCGCACGGCCTGCTGGTCTTTTTCCCTTCTTACTCCATTTTGGAAGAGAGTATCGACAAGTGGCAACGGCCTGCAACGGGCCAGTCAGCTTTATCCATTTGGGACCGTATTGTTCAGCAAAAGCAAACGTTTGTGGAGCCTAGAGGACGAGCGGATTTTAAAGCGGTGGTTGACGAATATCACCAAGCTATCGCAGACAATCCCAAGGGCGCAGTTTTCTTTGCAGTGTGTCGAGGAAAGGTACCAACGCCAAATGAAGCGTGAATTTCGGTCTGTCGATCTTACAACACTGATGTTGTTCGATGAACTTAGGTGAGTGAAGGCATTGACTTTTCCAATGATAAAGGCCGTGCGGTGATCATCACCGGTTTGCCTTTTCCGCCGACGAAAGACCCGAAGATTATGCTGAAAAAGAGCATTTTGGACGAAGCCGTCGTGTCTCCGGGTGAACTGGTAAGGTGGCATGGATATGGAGATTTAGGGCTATCACTAATGCATTTGTCCCTGTGTTGTCATAAGAAATTGACAGGAAACGCGTGGTACATTCAACAAGCATCCAGAGCAGTGAACCAAGCTATCGGTCGAGTCATTCGACACCGTCACGACTACGGAGCAATCATTCTGCTAGACGAGAGATTTGCCTTGAAACAGCAACAGGAGTGCTTATCAAAGTGGTTGCAGCCTTACTGCCACACGTGCCGTGGATATGGTGAGTGTCTGTAACACTCTCTTCAGTTATGAGGAGCTGACGAAGCTTAAAATGTTTTGTAGGTGAAGCGCATATCGGCTTGACCCGCTTCTTCAAAACCAACAAGACGAGAGCGGTACCAGAATCATCGAAGAAGATTCTGCAGCAGCCGAAACCCATTGGCTTATCCAAAAGAGCAATGTCAAAATCATCCAAGATATCGTCGGACAACGAAAGTGAGCAAATCAGCCAGCAGCTAAGTTCGTCGCAGCTCTCAAGACAAAGCTCGCAAACAGCGATCGGAGATGGCCAGACCTATGTAAACCCCCTGCTTCTTCGGCATCCACCCGACTCGACTGACATCACTGGTATATCTGCTTTGATTTTTCTAGCGTGTGAACGTTGGATGGCGACTGATATTATTCTGCTTTGACTTTTCTTGTCTCAAAATTAGAAATTGAGCAGCGCGTTCTGCCAGCTGCTTCAATGCCAAGGCCAGCTGCGCCTCTAAAACGTTCACTAGGGTCTTTATTGATGTCCACATCGAAGTCAGCTATGGTGGACGTGACGTCTTCGATTGCACGGCCGTTTACGGCACCCAAGATGATGAATAGCGTCGGCTCTGCTGATGGCGCTATTGTTGTTAGTAACGGCGATGCGCGATCGTGGCAAAGTGCGAAGCAGCAGTTTGCAGCTAAACACGAGAGCGGAAATGACGACAACGACAAGACGTCTGCAGCCGAGTTTCCTGCTGTGGCAAGAAACGTACTTCAGCCTCCTGACGTGCCGAAATTGTATGGCTTCATTCGACAGCTTCGTGCGGGGGAAGACGTGGAAGCAGCTCTGAGTGGAATATGCAATCTCCTGCGCGATCCGGCGTGCAAAGAGCTTCTGGACTTGATGCCGAAAGTGTTGAACGGCGTAATGTGCGACCGCTTTATTGAGGCAGCTCGAGACCACGGGTTGGAGGTGTCGGTAGGAAGTTCAGCTCAAGGTTCTTCGGCTCGAGCGCAGCCGACAGATATGTCGACGTTCTTCGAACGACTTCAACAAAAGAAGAGAAAGACTTACCGTGATCACGTTCCCACTGCGGCTGTCGTAAAGGACCCACAGTGCTTTGTGTGCTACGATATAACGCGCAAGGCCTATGCGTCACAGTGCGGACATATTTGCTGTCATCCTTGCTGGAAAAAGGTAAGTGACGATCAATGCGATGTGGAAGCTGGGAGTGTACTGATTATGTTTGTGATTAAACGTTCATGTAGATGGAGAAGGATGGCTTCACCTCCTGTCCAGTGTGCAAGATCCCAATCAAGCTAGAACAGCTAAGTTTGATTCGAGCAGCGAAAGATTCGTGAGGCCGCCATGGCACGAGTTGACGAGTTTTGAAAGGCAATGCACTCAAGTGAGAAGTCAACGTCTCGTCACTCCAGTATCTTTTGAGTGTTGAATGAGTGGGCGGTTCAGAATTGTCGATCCGATCTGATCCGTTCGTGGTGGTTTTGGATTCCAGCTTGGCGCTCAGATGATCCGTGGGGGCCGCTTCAATGCAGAAAACCGCTCCGGAGGTGCGTGGTTTATCAGTTCGCTGCGGTTTGCGTGTTTTGCATCGAATGTGCTGGAATGAAGGCGCCTTGGATCCGTTTTCCAAAATATTCAACGGCTAACTGCTCAACATTAAACGTGATAACGGACGAATCCGCTACAAGACAACGGTATAAATAGTCGGTCAACGGCAACTTGCCAACTGCAAACGACAGCGCTCGACGCTCGAGTGTTCATGGCTCAGGCAGCTCCTGATCTTCTCGGAACAGTCTGATCAAGGCTCAACGCTATGGCCAATGGTCGTTTTGGGTCGTTTTACATTTTGCGCGTGTGCTAGCAGCTGCCGTGACTGGCAGGTGACCGACTGACATTTCTACGCTCCGACCTTGGCCACCCCGACGATTGCGGATTCGAAATCACTTTTCGACTTCCCGTCCCTACGGCGAAGCATTTCCCACAGTCACGCCTCGTCAGCTTGCTGTACTCCACCTAAAACGTTTGTTGAAGTGATCTTGTCGACAAACTTCAACACGTAGCTGGCCACTCAACTCAAATCCCCTTTCACCCACCAGTATCCCCAAGATGTTCTTCGCAAATGGCTTCGTTGAAACAGACCGACGTGCGTCGACTGTATGCCCGGATGAGAGCGATATCCTACGTGAACTCTTGCTCGACGGTGAGTTCATGTCACCACGACAGCTGCCTCCAACGCCAGCCAAGACGTTCGGAGACAACTTCTTCAACAGCAATCCCGCTACCACGCCCGGTTTCTCGAAGCGAAGCAATCAACAAGTCGACGTCTCGTTCCCTCAAATCTGCTTCGACAACTCGCCCCACTTCACGCGCTTGCAGCCATTGTCCAATCGAAGTTGCACCAGCTTCTCGTTGCCTAACCAGTCTCCACTTCCAGCATCCGTTGTCAACGCAATTGTGTCGCCACCGCGTGTATTCGTGCAAGAGTTCGCTCGTCTTCCCCACCCGTTCTTTCACGACAATATGTCCATGGACATCGACATGCGTAGCAACAGACCTGAGAAATCCACCGTGTCATTCCTGACGTCTTGTCTCCCTCCTGCACCTCTGCCCATGCTGTCAATGCCTCCGCTCAAGAAGAAGAAACTCTCGGCCACCACCACGTCGTCAAGCAACGACAGGAAGCAATTGCGCTGCAAGTATCCGGACTGTCCGAACCTGCGTCGTTCTGCAGGTTTCTGCAATCGCCACAGTGGCAAAGTGTGCAGTATTTCGGGCTGTAACAAGTCTGCACTGAGCCGGGGAAAGTGTCCCGAGCACGGTGGTGGCTCTCGCTGCAAGAAAGAAGGTTGCTCCAAGTTTGCCCAGACCCGCGGACTGTGCAAGTCACACGGCGGTGGCCGCCAGTGCAACGTCAGTGGATGCACCAAGAACGCGCACCAGAACCGACTGTGTCGCTCACACGGTGGTGGCAAACGATGCGACTACTTTGGATGCCCCAAGTGGGCACAGCGCTCTGGATACTGCTGTGCCCACACCAAGATGAGCTATAATGGCGCCTCACCCGATGGAGACTCTCAACGGTCTCATCCCAACATTCCAGCAATTATCACGTCGTCTTCTGCGTGTATGCTTCCAGCTCCCGTCCCGTCCCCGACCTTGCTGTCTCCACACCGCCTCTTCTCGTTGCTGCCATAAATGGCGCTCTACATCCCAGATAATCATATCCCCAAGAGACTACCAACTACGTCGAGACAGATCGACGAGTAGTCTAAAAAGGCGCTGGCTCGCTAAAAGAAGCGAGCTTTGCAGCGGGTCGACGGATAGCTGCCGTCCGTGTAGAATGCATTATTTACGTGCCACCGCACGACTACAGCAGCAAAACATATAAAGAGTAACAATCCAACGGAAGATGTATACTGTAGCCCCACTGCAACTACTTCTTAGGCTTTACACGGGGGTGATGACGCCACGTTCGACTAGGTCCGGCACCTCGGCAGCGAGCCACGGAGCCAGCTACAATACAACAATCCAGCTATAATCAGTACTCTTTAGTATCAGTAACAAGCCCATTTATAATACGTACGCCGAGAGCGAGGGCGTGGGCGACACCGAAACGGGGCACATTTTTCTGCCACAGCGGCGCGAAGTGGATAGTGAGGCAGATTTTGCCACCTCGGTACATTTTGGACGTTTTGCCTTCGAGTTCAGGGATACAGAGCTCTAGATTGGCCACCGGGTACGTGGCTGGGATTTCGAATTCGAGGTCGAACTCGTAGCGCAGTCCGTTGTGGAAAGACCAACATTTGCCCGTCCAGCGCGTTCCAGACTTGTTACTCTCGATGGTGAACCAGTCATTGTCCGCCTCCTTGTTCATCTTGACGTACTGAATCAACGCGAGATACTCCTCTTTGAGACGCTTGGTCCAGGACTCGCCATCGCGCGGGCCGGCACGCGTCGTCAGCAACGGGATTTTCTGCACTGTGCGCTTGGTGTTCTCATCGATCGGCGCGTCCATCGTCTCGACTTGGTAAGAAAAATATGGCAGCTTGCTCGCAATTTATTTGACCAATCAGAGAGTGAACTGGAGGAAAGTTTCAGAGTGCTTTTTTCATGTACTGAAGTTGACCAGTCCTCCTCGTGGTTAACAATCCAATTTGCCCTCTTCCAACCTCATGGACCATATCTCCAGTCACGAGAATAAAAAATTTAAGGTATCTTTATCTGGTGGCAATCTCTACGACTATTTCGTTGGCTGGCTCCAACACGGCCGAGACACACCCCGTCGCTCACGACCCAGAGCTGTACCGTACATACAGCCGGAACGAGCAGTATTGTAGTGGATGCAACAAGGATACGTCCCTTGTGCTGGACGACGTCCAGTGGACGCCAATTGGAAACAAGGAGGGCACGCTAAACAACTGGCACGGGAAACAATGGGACACATACATTTGCTCACGACGATGGCTCCGCGACGGGAACTTTGAGCTAATCTATGTGCAAGATGGTGTCACCTACGAAATACACGCTACGTGGTCGGGTATCGAAGACATGAAGTCGCTCACGGAGCCGCAGTGTTCTTCAGCCAAGACAGAGTTCTGGTGATGGAGGTTATCACAACGTGATGAAACGAGTTGCCACTGTAAACGACTTGGCTGTGTCGATCGCGAAGGCAAATCCGGTCCACGATATATACACGAGAATCGATGTTGGTGCGATGAGCTTGAGCGTCAGACTGTCCGTGTCGGCTACGTTAAGCGCAGGACTCGCACTGGCCACGATAACGTCGGCTCCCAGCACCTCTACCCGCCGCCACAACAGATATGCGGAGCTGGTCTGAGTTAATGTTGCGTGTACCGGTATCCACTGCGTGTATACAGAGTTGAGCTTGACTCTTTAATGAAAACTTGAAGCTTGAAAATTCTTGTTAGATGATACTCATGATCCAGAGAAAATAATTATTAAAGTCGATTTTGTTTTGCCTAGGCTTCACGCTCAATGTTGTCCACACTCTCGCGTACTGGAGGCAGG
The DNA here is from genome assembly GCF_000142945.1 of Phytophthora infestans T30-4. Classification (NCBI taxonomy): domain Eukaryota; phylum Oomycota; class Peronosporomycetes; order Peronosporales; family Peronosporaceae; genus Phytophthora; species Phytophthora infestans. Next base: position 527,202 of record NW_003303749.1, on the reverse strand, counting down.
TCTCGAATGAAGGCGTCGATGCATATTCCGCTATAGAAGGAGATACGGCGGTCCATCTGCCATTTCTCTTGACGGCTTCTGCCTTGATCCAGTCATTAAACTTCTCCCACAGTTGGCGAATGATGTCCTGAAATTTGTTTCCGTTCGCAACAAAGTCGTCGAGCTTCTCACCAGAATTATCTCTTTGCGCGACCGTAGACTAAACAATTGGCTGGACAGTCAACTGGAATAATCGCGAAGGCTGTCGCGAGGACTCTGTAGCCAAAGATGGCGTAGGAGGTATTGATACTTGACGCGCGCGGAGTAGATGAAGACTGAACAACATCAGGAACACGCGGTATGCTTGACGAAGCATCTCGCGACCTAGCGCTAAGCGGTGGAGGCTGTTGCGTTGGTGATCTTCGCCGCTGCTGGTAGGACAACGTCCTCGCTCGAGATTGAGACGGGGACTTGCGCGATCGAGCGCTCATAACTTCGGCAACTTTTCTACCGGAGTACCGACTTTCTCTTTTAGAACAACACAATGGCGTTTTGTGTTGCTGGGTAAGTTATTGCAAGTTATATTACGCTAAAAATTTCAAATGCGGAAATGTAATTTTTACAGTGTCTATTAAGTACGAGATTCAATAAGTACGAGTTGTACAGACCTTTCATTTCCAAGAAGGGGGGAAAAGCAAGATGCCGAAGCAGCAAGCGCGCCGAGAAGCGCAGAGCACAGGTAAAACACAAGGGACATAGTGACAGGCAACCTGCAGCACGTTGTCCTAATCTACAACGTTGTGTTCTATCATGTATAGGGCGCTGTCTACGAGCAAGACCGCATGTCGACTACCTACTTGCTGGACGCGGATTTATACACGATTCCAGTAGCGACGAAGACTACGTTGATGACCCTCTGGTTACGGTTGAGGATATCGCAAATGAGGATGCAGACATGGAGGGCCTGGAGAACGAAGCCTGCGATGATGCGCGCAAGGTCGATACGTTACCGGGTGGGAAGGATACGGGCGCTGTGGCGGGCGAGAGCGACAGCGCTTCCGGGGAGAAGAGCGTTGCGGCGGGCGAGAAGGACGTCGCTACGGGCGAGAAGGATGTGGCTGCCGGTGAGAACGACGACGCCGCCAGTTTTGCGGCGCGCGAGAAGGATGTGGCTGCCGGTGAGAACGACGACGCCGCCAGTTTTGCGGCGGGCGAGAAGGATGTGGCTGCCGGTGAGAACGACGACGCCACCAGTGTTGCGGCGAGTGTGAAGGATGACGCTGCGCGCGAAAAGGCCGTGGCTGCAGACGCCAAAGCCACCGCCGCGGAGCCGGGTGATAACAACGCGTTGGCCGATACAGGTGTATATCCCGGTCGATTTCTTTTGTTGCTGATACATTACTTGTGTTGCTTACTATGTTGCTTTGAATGTTGCTTTCAATGGTTACAAAACTAAAGACTATGCACGGGCATTTGTTGATGCCGCCCGTACCAATGCCATCGAAAAAAGTCGCAAACGGAAGCAGCTGTCCGTGCCGTACAGCCGCAAATCCTGCCATGGTGCCTTTGAGATAAACGAAAGCGAAGATTTCTCACCAAAGCGATCAAAACCTGGCACATATAGCCTGGGATCAGCTGGGGCTCATTTCACGGCGTCGGCGAAGAGCAAAATTGTGCGACGCCGGACAAAAACGTACGACAGTCGTGAAAAAATGATGAAGGCACATCAGGCAGTTGAAAACGTCAAGCCACCACTTCCAGTGAGGACGTTTGACAGTTAGGAGACTTTTCAAGAGACCCTTCGCTGTTACGAGGCTGAAAACTATCTGCACTATCGCGTTCGAAGCTCTGAAACCCGTGCCAAGTGCAACAGGTCCGTATTTTGTTAGCACATGTACAGCATGCGCTGTTGCTAACATTGTTGATTTTTGTTATGTTGTTTGCTATGTTATTTGTGTGTGTTGCTTGTTGTGTTGCTTAATCAAGTCGCCCTAGGGCAACTATCATTCCCGAGCGGTTTTCTCACAGTTTTAAACGAATGTGGTGCACTCATGGCGCAACACAGTCGGCTCGTGGTGATGGACGGCGTGATTGTGACTTGCGATACACGGGATGCATGGCAAGTTTCTTGGCGAGAACTGTCAACGTTGTCGAAAAAGGAGTTGCTAAATGGAAGGTGACTGTGGATCCGGACTCGGAGGTATGGCTATTATGATGCATTTTCTTTAACGTTTCTTAACAACTATTATTTGCTTAGATCTCCACCCACAATCCCAAGACAAGCAAGAATATCTACGATTCCTATCGCGGGGCCAGGTCGTTGTCGGTCCCACCCCAGGTGCGCAGGGAGCTTGGGCTTCTGACAGAAATAAAAACGAGCACTTCTGATATCAACCGATATCTTTCGAATCAGCTTGGTGGGTGTCGCTGGTGAATTTGGCTGTAGCAGTATCTATTTTTTTATTCAGTTTTGCTAACTTAATTTATAATCACTCTCCTTTTTTTGTTGTTGATGATATCCAGATATGGTTTTAACACCACAACAAACGAGAAATCTGCTCCGTCAAGTATTGGGCACGACAACCCTCGAGCGCACTAAAACTATTCTCGATTATTTTGCTGACGGGAATGCCGGTAATGACGTCCTATTAGTTCAGGACCAAATGGATATCACTTGTGTGATTGCGATGCAAACGTGCATTCAGAAAAAGTGTTTTGCACAGTGGGGTGACACGCTAGTCATGGACTGGACACATGGGACCAATAATTTGGGATATCATCTGGGTAACGTCGATAATTATATTATCCTTGAAGTGAGGTCTGATATCATACTCGTGTATATGCTACAGGGAGTCTTGTAGTTACAACCGCTACAGGCAGAGGAATGCCTGTAATTGATTTTCTAGCCCTCGACCAAAAAGCTGTCACGATGGAGCTCATTGTTGAGTTTTTCAAACGCAAGAATCCGTCCTGGCAATCAATCCAGACCGTCGTCATCGACAAGGACTTCGTTGAGTGGCGAGTGCTGAAGGAGGCATTTCCTGGCGCTGATGTTTTACTTTGTCAGTTTCATGCGCTAACGTACTGGCGCAAGGTTTGTAAGCGGAAAGAGTATAATTTGGTGACAGAGAGGGAAAGGTTGGAGTCGGCATTCGCGAAATTCATATACTGGTGCGTGCTTGTGCTGTGTTGTTTGTTGTGTTGCTAGCTTGTGTTGTTTGTTGTGTTGCTAGCTTGTGTTGTTTGTTGTGTTGTTAACAATATGTTGCCGGTTGTGTTGCTGAAAACAGTAAAACCAACCGACATTTGACTCAGAAGTATCCACGTTCAGACAAATTTGTAAGCTAGAATGCCCAGCGCTGCAGAAAGATTTCGAGGCGAATTGGGAATCTTGTGTTGGAATGTGGGCAGACCACGTCAGGGGCAATTAATTCACGGCCGGTAACACGACGACGAACAGGATCGAGTCAAACTGGAACCAGCTAAAACTTCTGCTGGGGAAGCGCCCCCGACTTGACTCAACAGTGAGTGGACTACTATCTCACCAGGCTACCATAACAAGCCCTCTCATTACCGCTATGCACAAGCATACGTCAAGGTCGCGACAGCCCGATGGCGTTCCCGGATTTCTCTCTCTAGTGTCAAAGCACCTGAGCGACACAATGCTGGCTAGCGTACGCACGCAATGGGACTACTTTATGGTATTCAGTGCTGCGACAACATGCATTAAGCGTGGTTCTGATGTTGGTGAGTGGGAAGTGCGGACGGGGGAGCATACACATCAATGCAACGACTTTCAGTGGTCATGTTCGTGTCTGTTCATCTGCAGCTACAATCTACCATGTCAACATTTGATGTACATCGCTGCCAATGTTCATCAATTTGAGAGTCTGCCAGTATCAACTATACCTAAGCGCTGGGATATGCTGGCGATGGCGAATATGGATCGAGAATTTGCAGATGGTGTATGTATGCTCCAGACAGTGCAGGCAGCGATGAAAGATGCGGGTCAGTGCATCTCCCACGACGGCGCTACGCAGCCATCCGACGTCAGTGAAGTTTACGAAACAGAGCTAGAAACCGAAACAACACAAGAAGTATAGAAAGCAACACAAGACGATGTTTCGGCAACACAAGGTGTGAAAATCGGAAGTACCACCGCCGCGTGGGGTTGAGCGGAGTGGAGTGCGATCTCGGACTAAAAAGCCGCGGGTTGTATATGTTAAGCTGAGGCGACGTGAACAGGCAAATGTGGTGGTGTTATCATCGGAAGAGAAGTACTGCTATGCAAAAGCTGCGTTCGAGCCAGTAATTGAGTACCTTGCCGGATTAACCAGTCCAGCATTCTACCCAGCACTGCAATCGTGGAAAGAGATAGTTCGCAATGGCATGCAAAAGCTACCAACATACACGTCAGATGCGACAGCGATGCCCGACGATAGCACGGACGATACTGCGGCTCTTAATGATGCTAACGAGAGTGATACAGGATCTGACATTGATCCAGCTGATCTCATCGACACAATGGCAATGATTCGTGACATGGAGCAAGCTGAACACGGTCTACTAGTTGCGGGAGGCAATTTACAGCCCCCCCCATGACCACGAGCGACAACATTTCGTGAAGTCGGATTCCAAAACAAGCACCACAAGCCGTCAATCAACCAGCACAAGCTGCAACACCAAGCTCCTAACTTTGACGCAAACATGGGAGACAAAACTGGATTCGTCTGAGTCGGGGTCTACGCCGCCTAAGCAAAAAATGCTACTGACAAAGGAAATTGTACAAACAAAGGCAAAGGCTGTTTCAAAACCACCTGCGCGAAAAAACGACAAGATTGAAGTACTTCAGCTACCCAAAGCTAAGCCCCGGCACAATCAACGAAAGAAGGTGAAACAGGCGCGAATAAAAGCGGTGGCGAAGCCGCAACGACTAGCAGCTATTACACTTCCAGACAAAAGCACATCAGTACTTTCACGAGTACTCGAGTGGGCAAACAATACAAATGACGTCGAGTACGTCCGATCAATTCTGGCAACTTACCCTACTGCCATGACGGACGACTTCATCGGCGCACGGGCTGCGCGCAGTCAACAAACCTACGTGCGAACAGAACAGTTCGACTACAACTTCGTTGTGCCCAAGCACCTGGTGACAAAGCTGAGTGCAGTTATACAAGAAGAGAAGAACAAGCGATCCAAACCCAAATATTTCGCCAATAATTCCGACTCGGAGCACTCGGAAGGAACGACTAAGGAGATCGTAGCTTTCTTCTCGGGCGGAACTCCGAAGTTCACCAGGTTCGTACTTCGCAATGCTGCTCATCAGGTTGTGTTGTTTCTTGTGTTGCTCACGTTTTGTGTTATTTCTTGTGTTGCTCACGTTTTGTGTTATTTCTTGTGTTGCACCCTTTGGATTGTATGTCTAGCGGGGCTGTGTACCGAATGAAAGAGTTCTACAACATTTGTACAAAATGCACTGCATGGTACGCAGATGTGGAATGGCTTCTATCAACTAAGTGGGAAACGATGCTCGATACGCCACTGTTGTTTGACAAAGAGACTGATTCGGAAGTATTATTCCCTTCCGAAGCGGGCGTGAAACACAAAGATTTGGCGAACGAAGCGGCAAATATTCTGCGCGGATCTTGCCTTAACTCAGAGTTTAGGCTTACGAGTGCTGCGTGCTCTATCAGGGTGGACAATATAGTGGGAAGCCTGGCCCGGACTCGAATGTTAAACGACCTCGTGATTGACTTTACTATTCGCTGCATCTGCGGTGCGCTTGGTGACTGCTACGCACTGAGTTCGTTCGCTCCGACGATGGGATGCCCAAGCCCTCCGAAGACACGAATATCGTCATTCCATTATGTGGTGTTGCCAGTTCACCTAAATGGAAATCACTGGGGCGTCATCATTGTTAGACTGGCCTATCAGCAGGAAACGCCCATCATCACACCGTACTATTACGAACCCTTGTGTGGGACGGAATTTCTAGCAACAATGGAAGCCATTTTCCAGGACACAATGGCTAAATTTTTACGGAACTGGCATCATGAGACCATGCAAGCTACTGATTTTCCTGTCGTCGAAAATGGCGTGTGGCTTAATGCGCCAACACAGCCAGATGGATCTTCATGCGGGGTGTTGTGTATCGCCCTAACATATGCAGTACTCAAGGATGGCACCGCTTTTGCTAACGCAACCGTCACACAAGACGATGTCGCCATCATGCGACTGCGTATCATGTGGATAATTTTGATGCAACCAGAGGTGACTACGAAATCAAATAAGCGAGCGAAAGCGGTAGAAGCGACTGGTCAGGAACTGTTTTCAGCGTTTAAAATATAATATGCATTCGTTTGTCGTCTTAACTTTGCTACGTAAATCTCCTTATGCCTCCTTTATCGCTTTTGTAATTCGTTTACAAAGCCTGATCCAGCAAAATACTGCAGCACTCCTCAAACGCCATAGCATACGATACAACGTATCCGACGTCGTGAGCAGAAGCCCCGGTTGCAGCTGCTAGACGCATTGTATCTTGCTTTTCGCGTGCGAGTATAGCAGCAATCTCCTCATGGAGATCCATCAGCTTTAGCGAAAACTCGGAAAGTCACTCGAGCTTTTCCCCCAGTAGCTCGATTTGCTGTAGTCGAGACCGTAGCAGCTCCTGGCACATCCGCTCCTTGTGGCGGGGACTGCGTCGGGGGACCTCGTCGCCAGTTGAATGCGTCCGGTCGGTGCTAGCTGAATCGTTCATGGAGCCCAAGTTGGCTTGGTCACTGCGAGTTTTTTTATAAATGATGAATGAGCACTTACAATGTAAATTTTGTAAATCAGCGGAGTGGTAACTTTGACAATAACGGTAATCTATCAGACCCCGGATAACAATTTACCGAGCTGTGTTGCTTTGACACATTTTTTATGTTGTTCCTGTGTCATAAGGGGCAGATGTGTTGCCGTAAGAGCTGTCGTCTTGTCGCCGTTGTGTTGCGGTAACGCCGTTACTTTTCTACCAGTACCAAGATCTGGTTGACAGCAATTTCCTCAAAATGGTGACAGCTAGGCTTGGGAAATGGATTGAATCGGATCAATCGATATGTCTCGTCTGACTAATCCGATCGAGGTTGAATTCGTTTCGATCTTATTCGATTGAATCCGATTGATCGATCGATCGGATCCAATCAAAAATGTATAAGATTCTAGCAGAAACACAAAAAATGATATAGTCCCTTGTGTTGAAATTCACAAGAAATACGTTCTTGTAGGTAAAGAGTCTACCCAATGACATTTAAAACCTTTACGATTCTATGAAACGATTAAGACGTTCTGCATTAAATATTTGAGGTCATATTGTCGTACCGTACGTGTTGTTCGTCTCCAGGATGAGTTTTCCTGCAGCAGGAGTCCTAGCAAGAAGTTTTCTGTTAGGAAGTGTTTTTCGTAGGAGCCTAAGGCAGAGGAAAGTGACGAATTTTATTGTGTGTGGCTCTACGCTACCCGTCGGGACGCCGTCATGAAATCGTCAGCAGACGCACCTTCCGTATATTCAGTGCAGCATCTCGTTTATCGCGGAATACCAGCAAAAGAGACTCCCGGAACACATCCGAAAACTACGCCACCGATTACGTCTGCGGCTAGCCCACTGCAGACTCCGGCGGAAAATTAATGAGCATATATCCAACAGCGTCGGCGACACGCCTGCAACACTGTAGCCACGTCGTACCAGCACTTCTGCCTGCTTGTTGTTGAGCACCACCCAGCTCATCGAAGTGCCCGGGAACTTCCACGTCCCGTTGTGAAGCTGTCCATGGCGAGCCGAACATGTACAAGTCGCTCATCAAGAGTCTTGATTGGTGACTTGTACATGTACTTGATTCAAGATCATTGCCGCGCTGTCCGTCGTGGTACGCCCCACCGCTTACCACTTCACCGCCCGAACTATCCGCTCCTCGAAGCTCAAGCCCAAGTGTGATACCTCTCCCTGGCAGTGTCTACCAGCACATCACGGCATTGGCTCGCCACTTCTGGGACCGAACTTCCCTTCGTTTAGGTTGGAATTTTGCGCCATGATCTGTGTGTGATTGAAGTTTTTATACTTGGAATTTGTATGGGTTGATTCGATCCGATCGGATCCGATTGGATCGAATCGGTAGTTGCACCTGCACCAAATTCCTGTCGAGAAGCTACCTCCGTGGGACAGACTAAGGTTGCACGCCGAACGGTAATGAGCTGACTTCACTTCTCTACTTTGGCTTTACTACGTAGGCAAGATACCACATAAGTAGAATCAATGGACGCTCATGACGAGTCGAGCACAAACATTTCGTCGAACGCAAACACTTCATCGAGTGGATATCGGCAATCTCACAGTCACAAGCGTTCCGACATTTGGTCTGTCATTCGTGAGAACGATGAAGGTTCCTATACCTGCTTGCTGTGCCCTACAGACTCAGCTTGTCGATGGTCATCAATTGCACACACCACTTTTCGCCGCCATCTTAAACGGTACCATCGTGACGAATATTCCGGAGGAGACGACGAGGCTTCAGAGGCTGCAATGGATTCCAAGCAAACGAAGTTACTTGCGTTTGGTTTTGAACGTTTTGTAAAGCAGCGCACTTTTGACAAAGCTGCGGCCGATGATCAGCTTGTGGACTTGATCGTGATGAACTCACTTCCGTTTAATTTGGTGGAAAAGAAAGAGTTTCGATCATTTTGTAAGATTCTTGAAGCCGATTACACGCCTCCAACTCGTAAAACGGTGCGCAAGAAGGTCATACAACGCTGGACATGTGAAAAGGAACTGGCGCGGCACACAATGCTCCAAGAAATTGCGTCGTGTCGTGTGTCTGCCACAACCGACATGTGGACGTCGGCGGCTCAAAAAGGGTATATGGTCGTGACGTTACACTGGATCAATGACGAATGGGCTATCAAGTCCGTAGTGGTTGGATTCACACGGGTGGAGTATCCTCATAGTGGCGTCCGGCTTGCCGATCATTTAATGGATACACTGAGGGCAATGGATGAATCTCTTATCTCGAAGCTGTGGGCAATTACTGCAGATAATGCGACTAACAATGGGACCATGGTAGGAAAAATTAACGAGCCACTTGCTGACGAGGTGTTTACCAACGAACAAACAACCGCGGCTTCTACCACGACGGGGGTACATATAGCTGGTGAGGAAGGCAGAAGTTCTCAGCCGAAGGTGATACAAGTTCGTTGTCTCGCTCATGTGCTTCAACTTGCTGTGAGAGAAGGAATGAAAGCGTGCCCCTTAATGGATGATAGCGTTGGAAGTATTCGCGACATTTTGAAGAAGATATCGGACTCACCGTCTTTGCTAGAAGCTTTGCGAGGAGTGTGTGCCGCTGTTAGTATCAAGTATGTTTCTCCAGAACTCGATTGCGTCACAAGATGGAACAGCACTTTGATTATGCTGACTTCAGCTCGTGCATTACAAAAGGCGATCGAAGAACTGCTGCGTAGAATCCGCGAGCGCCATGAAGGATACAGAGACTTGTCAATTGGTCATACACATCGTCTTGCCTCCCCCATTTCGGAAACTACGTGGAGTTACTTGACCGAGTTTACGGCGTTCTTGAAGCCGATCAAAGCAGCAACTACTATGATGTCTGGAAAAAATTACCCCTAACACTTGTTGTCTTCCATTTGATCTCGAAGCATGCGTCAAAGATAATGCAGAATGCCGAGTCGTGGTACACTAGGGACTTTGCACGTGCCTTTAAAACAAAGTTGGATGAGTACCTCCCGTTGCGAAGACTCGCGAGGCAAGGATTGCTGCCGTTCTTGATCCTCGAGCTAAGGAACACATTGTGATGATCGACGGTGATATCGAGCAGGCCAAGCGCCTTGTTGAGAACGAATATGAATCTGTGTATCGCAGTAAATACGAACGAACTGTGGGCATCGCTGAGGCTGATAGAACGCAGGAGGAGAAAGAAGAAGACGATGACGAAGAAGCATTATATGGTCTCATTGATGAGCATTTGGATTTACACGAACCGGTCAGCAACACAAATGAGTCGTTCGTGTCGGAGCTACAGCGGTGGTTGGAACACAAGGACAGATCCATGAACCTGAAGACAGGAAGTCGAGCTGTTTGCAACTGGATGAAGAATGAAGCCGCTTCATTTCCGCGGATTCAGATGATGGCGCGCGATTATTTGGCAATTATGGCAACATCAGTCCCAAGTGAAGAGGCATTCTCTGCGTCGGGTGCAACTATTAGTTCTCGTCGTGCCAGGCTTGGAGATGATGCTGTGACAGCGATATCGGAGCTACAAGCGTTTCTGGATTTCAACAAGACATCAGGCGATGTTCATGCTCATCTTTAGTTCACTGACTAGTTCAGTACAGTGAACCATTGATCCCATCAAAATCTATCGCCCAGGCAACGCGCATTAATCTCTCGCGGAGATATGGTTGAAAAATGTTGTTTTGTGTTTGTCTTCTATCACTTTGGTTGCCAGTGAAACATTAGTTCCTGGTCATGTAATCGATAGCACGTTCTCCAATGGTGTCGGCCATCCACATCAGAATAATTGGCAGCGTCGCCTGCGCGAGGCTGTTGAGCGTCGACAATACTGATAACAGTTCACCAAAGGCGCCAAGGATGGTCTTCGTGCTCTTTGTGACGCTTGCCAATTGCTGCACCGGAGATTCCAGCACAGCTCAAAGATGTCCAGCAGCGTTAGCGTCGTCTTGAGAAGCCATCCGAAAGGCAAGTGGTATGTTAATCAGAAGAACAGGAGTGGTCTTGGCACATGACTCTGAATGACACACACGAGCGGAGCTGCAAGCTCTACAGGCAGCAAGTCCATACCTAAGGACATGGTTTCGGCCGACAGCGACAACGTGCTTTTGTGCCAAACACCCGATGACATGGACAGCGCGGTTGCGGCTGTCGATTAAAACCCGCTAGCGTCACCTCGTCTCATAAGCAGTTCATTCCAGTGGTCTTGGCAAATTCCTGCGCTTCAAAGCCTCTCACGGTTTCTATGTGCGTCACTGCTGTCGATCTCGCTGCCCTCATAGACAACACGTCGCGGGTTGCTCCTGCGTCCTAAACTAGCGATACTATCGGCGCTGCCGGGACCGATGCTGATATTCGACGCGGACTCCAACGCCTCGACGGGATCAGCTGCTTCGTCCCTGCTTAACAGTTGTGGTTTCGGTTATTGATGCAGGACTCCTGTTATTGATACACCTGCTGCAGGACTCCTGCAGCAGGAGTATCAAAAACTAGGAGTCTATAGCAAAGATGATAGATTTTGTATAATAAAAATATATTGGCCTAAAAACTTTTTTACGCAAGGCTGTGAACTTGTCGATCCGATCCGATTGAATCCGATCGGAACGAAAGTGATCGATAGATCAGCCAATCGGATCACAATCGATCATGATCGGATTTGATCGAATCGATCGATCGGATTTTATTTTCGCAACCCATCCCTAGTGACAGCATAAACCATATTGCAATGGTGTAATAAAAATACTTCAAATACAAATATGACATTTCGTACAGTAGGTTTCCAATGATCTCTTGACACCCGTATTTTGTAAAAAGGAACTTTCACACAACATTTCCATTTAAAGGGTTATATCGCAACCTTCCCGAAGGCAGGCTGCTTGAACTCTTAGGTAAACACAGTACGCACAAAAACTGTTTTCACTGATCAACTATGGGCATCTAGTGTCGGCGTTTGCACGAGCTGGTCGACGTGCTTGGAGCATCCTCAGTGTCCGCGTCAGCGCCAACCTCTTCCGGGTCCGCGTCGGCACCAACCTCCTCCGGGTCAGCCTCATTGGCCGTCTCAGTAGCCGGGGTGGTGGCGGCCTTCTTGGTAGTAGTATTCTTCGAGACACCCACGCCCTTCACCGTCGAGCCAATGTCACCGACACGGATGTTGCTGAAGGCAACGGTAGCATCGGCCTGCTCGGCAATGACCTCCTTGGGGACACCCGTCGTCTTGGCACACGTACCGCGCGAGACACCAGGCTTCTTAGGATCGGCAGTCACGGGGTAGTCCGAGTCAAGCCACAAGACCTGAGCAGCGTGGTCGGTCCACAGACTCATGGTCAGCACCATACCGCTCTTCATGGCCTCACCCATCTGCGCGAGTCCACCCTTAGCCTTGTGATCATCCTTGTCACCGAAAAGCTTCTTGGCAGCAGAGCACTGATTGTCCGTCAGAGACTTCATGGTCTTGACAGCCGGAAAAGTGGAGCGAGGCATCTCGAGGGTCACACCGTCCTGGACGTAGAAACGCTGGACGTCAACCAAAGTGCCGGTGGCCGTGTTATCATCCGTGATGAAACGAGTCACCACCGTCATCTTCTTGGTCGTGTCAACGGCGAAGTCCGAACCGGGTCCGAAGAACGTCTTGTTGCCCATACGGTACGGGTTGAAGTCGCAGCCGTCCTTGTCGCAAACACCGTTGTAGCGGTTCTTAGCAACACCGCACTCCTTGGCCGTAGAGCAACGGTGAGAGCCGCCAATCTTTGTCGTGCACGGGTGCGTCGTGTACGCGTTACTGATACTGTTGGACTCCCAAATGTCCATCTCGGCACAGCACGAGCCGTACTTACCCGTACCGGCGTTGGGGTCCGTCTTGCTTGGGGTCCAGTTAAGGATGTTGGCCTCACCGCTGATAAACTTAAGGTCCTGAGGACACTGAGCATCGCAGTAGCCCGTGCCGTACTTGGCACCAGCCTTGTTGGTGGGGAAACGCTTCATGCCACCGTCGGCCTCCATGTCAACGAAGTACAGCGCACTGTTCAGACCACAGTCAACTTTCGAAATGTCCACGTCGAACGTGAACTCCTGGTTCAGTAGCTTGTAGACCTTGTACTTTTCGTCGGACTCCAGGACGTACAAGCGCGATCCCACATTGGTACTGTACGGACCCTTGGTGACCAACTTGAGGCTGACGCTGTCGCCCTCGACGTTGACGCCGTACGTGCCGGTGTAGTCGGCACCGTCAAGGACACAGCTCGACGTGCACGTCTTGGGGTCCGAACAGATGCTCGTGTCCCACTTGTTTCCGGTGTAGCAGTTCGTCGACGTGCCCTCCTTGTACAACCAGCGCCAGTTGGCGTCCAGCACAATGGACGTGTCCTCATCAGTGCAGCCACTCTTAGTGCAGGTCTGCGTCGTAAACGGCGGGTGGGTCTCGGCCTTGTTGGAGCCAGCCTGCTGAGCGTGGGCGGTCATGGCTGCCATCGCGGCGAGGACCACAAGACGAAGAGCACTAGGAGTATGCATCTTGATCGGAGAAGCGGGTGGCGGTTGACGTGCTTCGGCGAAGGCAAATTGAATTGTGAACAATCTATCCCTGAAGCGCGTGGCTTCATGTTTTGGGACAACCGGAGCGATCAGAGAGCAGCGATGTAAAGGATGAGCCTGTCGGTTTAATCTATTGTTGCTGTTTGGGCAGAATGCTTCCAGCTGGATTACGAGATTCAATAGAAACTTCAATTGTTGAGACCAGACCAGGTCTGCCACGGCTCCAGCTGGCCAATTGGTGCGCACAAGATAATACATGGATCTTGAAGATATGCTAACAGCAAAAAGCTTTATTGTAGTCTCCTCTACCGCCGGTAGTACCGGTACCGGTATTAATAAATATGTAACAAACCTGGCTGTTGTCACGTACCGGTACATGTACGATGGCATTTGAAGCGTTGCCATGCCGGATAACACTTGATGATGGAGAAGTTTGCCTTGGCTGAAGTGCACAGTCTCAGCAAAATCAGCAAGATCGCTGTTGTTTCGCTACAGCTGGACAAACGAAGCAACGCGCTTGCGTTACTTTAGAACTGTTCATGTATTATATTAACATTGATAGTTCTAGACATGGCAAGTTGCCATGCGCAACTATTCCTAAATACTTTAGCTACAGGTAAGCAAGGAAATACAGTGTACATGTACATGTATTGTACACGTATGGATAGGGACTTCTACATGTACAAACGCTGTTTTCAACTCTCTTTTTGGTCAGAAGAAACGAATGGAAGTCTCATCCACTTTACGGGGTACACGTATCCTGTGATGGGGCCGACGATTGGCAACTTGCTCAAGTGTGAATAAGGATACCCTTTTGGGGAAAATGATCAAAACGGTGGAAATGCGGCCTCAGATCATCATGTGTTTCAGCAAAATCTGGTACACCGATCGAGTCATCATGAAAAGTTGCAATACATTAAAAAAACAGTTACGCCGCATTTCAAGCTATTAATAAGTACCAATTATGCGGCTCTTATTAACATGCTCATCAGTTGTGAACAACCCGCTAACAGCAATAACACCGATACGTCGACTCAGCACTGATTCGCTTTTTCCGCGGGCGTCCTCGTTTTGAGACAAAAAGTGGTGGGGCTGTCTCTTTATCTCGCTTGACATCTTGATCCAGTGGCAACTGCACCGCCACACCCATACTCGCTTCAGCGTACGATTTCACCGAGTAGACTTTGTTTAAGTAGGTAAAACAAAAGCCGCGAATAGCATAGCTATTCTTCGATACGAATTTGGCACGGTGACGCACGGCGCCTTGCTTCTTTGCCTTCAACTTCGATAGATTTAGCTCTGGGTATTCGGTCTCGTTGCACATTCTCCGAGTCATATTCACCTTCATATTCAGCTTTGATCGAAAGCTAGGTATTGGCCACCACCAGTAGACGTTGAGCTAGCACCTCCTGGTATTTTGCCAAATGATACACTCTTTCGTTCGATTCTTGGTTGAAGAGAAGTTTTAAGTACATGTAGAAGTTTGCATGCAGAAAATTTCATGATTCACGAAGTTAACGAATCGTGACGGTTACATCCGTGCCGCACACCGGTTCTCTGGTTCCAGAGCTATTAGTCAAAATATGTATTTGGAATGGGCCAGAGAAGTACTGTACTTCGTTTAGAAACGTGTATTTCGTTTGACGTCCTCTAGAAAATTTGTTACTCAGTGTAGTGTCGCTACCGATGGAAATGTAAAAGTGATATATATTGACTCGTTCCTAGCTCGTACTAGGTGGTCTCCTATGTATGCTTTTGGAGTTTGGTGGACCGTTATCCGCAGTGGTATAACGGTCCATGGTTGCTGCAGGTACGCGGTTGGATAACGTTCCACATTCCGTGCTTACACCTTGCAGTTGATTCTCAATTTCTTTAGTAACGTGTTGGTGTTGGTGAGTTCAACCTCATCAACACCTACGCGTTGTTGTTCAGCAACAACACTTCCCCCTCCAAAAGCTTCAAATGTAAAGATGCTGTAGGCGCCAGCTTTGCTGGATCGTAGCAAGTGCGGCCTAGTTGATCCGTAGCACCTTTCTGAGCTCCTTAACCGCTGGAAGCATTCCGTGAGATTGAACGAAAGCTTTAACCGCTGCAGGCACATCCTGCATCAGTGTGGCAGCTGGCTCCCACGAATCTTCGATCGTATCAAGTCCACGCCAGTGAACTTTAAGCTCGTGACGTTTGTCCTGGCGGTTGTAACGCGCCTCAAGTAACTTGTCTACGACGTGCCCTTCACTGTTATGTGCTATGTGTAGCAGTAGGTCCTCGCTGACGTTGAGCGAGTCATCAGCGTAAAACTTTAGGCGGCTAGCGTGTGCCTCCTTGCGCTGGCCTGTAACAAGGTTTTGAATTTCAAAAATCCAATTGGACACGGTGGAAACCACCTGTGCCGGTCCACACCAGTTCACGCTCAACTTACTGCGCGTGTGTTGCCACACATCGGCGTACAAAACGTAGTCTCCCACGTCAAACTGGGCCATAGCAGTACCTTGCTTTTTGTCGCGACCCTTACGTCCAGCAGCACGAACGGCTGCGTTCACCTTCGCGCTGCGTTTGTGCATCTGTTCTAATGCGTGTTGCAGTCGTACGACATGTTCACGCTGGGCGTCTTGTACCTCCTGCAGTGTAGCCATTTCAACTGATCCTGGTACAGCAATATGGTCACTTGGACCCATTTCGCGGAGCCCAGTCATTGCGGTCACCGGGGCTACACCTCCCAGTGCCGGTGATGGCGTGTTGTTCAGCACTAACTGAACAATCTTAATCACTCGTGGCCATTCACGGGGCTGTAGTCGCCACTCTGACAACAATGCGCGGCAGCACCGTAGCGTCTCCCGCATCACCACCTCAACTGTACCGTTAGCCCAAGGGCACCTGGCAGTAGTGAAGTGGTGGTGTGCCCCAAGGGCATGTTGAAATGCTTCGATGACTGTGTTTTTAAAGTGTGTGCCCTGGTCACTGACCCAGGTACGACACACTCCAAATGACGCAAACCAGTCCAGTAGAGCTGCAAACGTAGTGTCCGCGTCAGCCGCCTTGCTGGGCATGAGCCACACAAACTTCGACGCATCATCTTTAATCACCAACACGTATTCCAGTTCACTGTCACTTTTTCCCATGAACAAATAATCCCAATGGATTAACTCGTTCGGCTTCTCGGCGTGCATTGCTTCACCCAGCTCTCGAGGCTGTGGTGGGCGGCCGAGCGTACTTGCACAGTGCAAACAGCGTCCAACAAAAAACTCGATATCTTTCGCCAAATTTGTCCACACAAACTTGTCACTGATTTGTTTCAATGTCACCTTGGTGCCTCGGTGTCCTGCGATACCGAAATGTCCAACCACACATACACGCATTTGCATATCTGTAGCTTCATCGGGAATCCAGATTCGACTGTGTTCATCTCGCCACAACAAGTCATCAGTCGACTGTGTGAATTCTTCCGGTGGTGACGCAGCTTGCTGCACTACCACGATGTCCCCAATGGTAGGCCACACGAATTGGGCATCGAGTTGCGGAGGGATAGGCAACGGGACTTGCCGTATAGCACACACAGTCTTAAATGTCGATCCCCATCTTGAAAGTAAGTCTGCCCATGCGTTATCCTCACCCGCAATATCGTGGATCTCGTACTTGTAGCTCATTAACAACAGTGACCACCGATGCAACTTGTCAGCGGTGTACTTGGGAACAGAGTTCGAAACACTATGCGGGTCAAATATGAAGCGCAAATTTCTATGATCAGTGAACAGCGCAAAGCCATCATGTCGGTGGAGAAGATAGTCGGCTCGTCGACACGTTTCAACGATGGCATAAGCTTCCTTTTCGACGATAGCCCAACGCTTGGCTGCTCCAGAAAATGATCCACTCAACATCATTAGTGGCTGATGTTCCTGCTCACTTAATGGTCGAGTTGTCTGATCTCGAGGAATTTGTGTAATTGCCGCACCCCAGTGTTCCTCACTAGCATCTGTGTACACCGTGAGTCGCTTTTCAGGGTCAGGATGTGCTAATTGAAGTGCATTTTGCAGTGCCGCCTTGCAACGGTCTAAGCATGCATCTTCACTCTCACCCCAGCCAACAGCACGAAGCAACACATGTCTTACTTGGTTCTTCTTGCGGCCACCAGCCCTCTCGTATACTTTCTCCATCATCTTCACTAATGGATCAATCAGCTTATTAAATGCTGGAAGCGAAGCCCGCATCCAATTTAGCGCACAAATGAATTGCTGGAGCTCTTGTCCCGTTGTTGGTGGCGAAATGTTGGCCAGGGCGGCGATTCGCGCTGGGTCGTGGCGAACGCCCTCGCCCGAAACAACCCGACCGCACCACAGTGCTTCGCGCAGGTAAAATTTGCATTTCTTGGGGTTTAACTTGAGTCCTTTAGTAGCACAAATACTCAGCACTTTCTTTAGTAATGCAAGCAATCCCTCATCACTGTCGTCATATCCCAACAAGTCGTCAATCCAAATTATTAAACCATCGTTAAAGACTTCGTCAAACATTTGCTGAACTGTAGACTGCACGTAGGCTACGCTGTTAGTCCCTCCCATTAGCACTCTGGTTGGAGTTATTACCCCTTCTTCCGTTAAGATAGAGTAAATCTCTTGGCACGTCAACGCCATCGCAAACTGCCAAAATCCTTTGAAGAAATCAAGCGAGAAATATCGCGATGAGCCACGTAACGGCTCGAAAGCTGCCTCCAGTATCTGCATGGGCCACACAACTGACTCCAAACAGCTATTTGGGCCACGAACATCTACGGTCATGCGATAGCTTCCAGCTTCGGGTTTGCTAACAACGTGGGGAGGTGAACACCACCTGCTGCGGGGGTTCCGATAGCACAAACCGGCGCTGACTAAGGCATTAATGTGCTTCTTCAGAAATTCACGGTGTAATGGCGAGTAACGCCTCGCTTTACACCTCACTGGAATCGATCCAGGTTTTAAAGTTACCTCCATTGGCGGCATATCCACCGGAGGGTCACGACCAATGATAATTCGAAAAACATCGATGAACTCCATGAGTATAGCTTGCAGCTCGTCGCAGAATTCAGCTGTCGCACCTTGTTGTCGAGCTTCCTCGACTTTTTCAAAGAGAAGAGCCCGAATTTCTTGTCGTTCTGCATCAATATCACTCGTGAATTCAGGAAAACAAGCTCGATCTTCATCATCCTCCATTGCACGTTCTTCTTCAGTAACAGTAGCGGTCTGACTGTTTTCTGAGTATGCAAGAGCACTAGCTATTCCACTAGTTGGTCTGTCATCTACATCGCTCATATCCCACTCAGTGCTTACTCGTTGCGCTGCAGCGAGTAGTTTTTCCGGACTATATCCTAATCGCTCCATAATCCATCGAGACAATAGTAGATTACCAACTCCTGGTGGTAATTTGTTTTCTGTTACCCAACAGATCACATTACGCAGTACTAACGATTCTTTAGGGTCGAAAACTTTAGATCAAGTTGCACTTTGCTCTTAACAGGCACTGGTTTTCGCTAACTCCAGTCACTGCAACTTCACCCGTCACATCTTGCTGTTCAATCCACGAACCCTGTGCTGCTAGTTGCTTCAACAGCGTGTAGTCACCATAGAGACCTCCGCTGCACTATCTGGGTATTTCATTTCTATTGCGTCCTAAACCCAACATGGAATAGCAGCCGTCAGCTTTGAGATACTGGTAGAAGGCTGAGCCACAGCTAACACAGGCTTGAACACCTTCTTTCGCGGTATTGGTTTCGTAAATCTCCTTTGCTTCTGCTGGACTTGCTACATCACGGCACTGGAACACGCCGTGGGTCGGGTCCCCACACTTAAAGCACTTTTTCGGTGGTCGATCACCAGATAGTTTCTTCTTCGGTTTATTGGCAACCTTGCTCTGCAGCCGATCAGAACCACCGCCGGCTCTACTTCCTCCTTTAGGGTCTCCAATGGAGACTCCATATCCTCGCTTAGGCTGGTTCTGCAGCTGGACTGGCTTGGCACCTCCTTTCACCTGCGCCTGGGCCGAAATATGAGCCTCAAACTTCATATAGCTCTCTAATTCCGGTCGGAGCCAGGTTAAGAACATGGCGAGGTTTGCTTTAGTTGGTTTGTGGCACTGTCTACTTAACTGATCCTTTACAGCAGACTTAAAAGGCGGTGGACGTAATGCCTCCACTAGATACCCCACAACCTTCTTTGGTTCTGTCTGCACCACATCTTCCATATTGAGTCGATCAATAATGTCATAAAACTCTGCCATGAGTCGAGATAATCGGGATTCTGCGTCCTGCAACTCTGTGTCCATGCAGAAAAACTTCACTTCTTTGTCCAGCGTTTTATACGCAGTATTGTCTGGAATGCGAGCAGATAAAAAATAATCTCTCCATTCTGCTTCTGTAACATTCTTTTCATCCTTGAAGAGTTCGAATCCACAAATCCGCACCATTGTGTTTTGCTCGATGCACGCGCTCAGCGGCATCACGAAGAATTTGGCTTGAGTCCCTTGATTCAGCGCCCTAATTCGTCTTGTGTAGATCGCGTAACTATCCATAAAGTCTCTCTTTTCTTTTTTAGAGCTACCTCTGTATATAGGAGGTACAGGCAGGTTCGATCCTGCTGCTACAGTGACAGCGGGCTCCTCTGAAGGTCGTATGTCACCCGGTGGTACTGCTCCTTGAGCGAATGCACCCCATCTCGTCTGCAAGTGAGGTTGAACAGCCTCTGCTAACGTCTCAAGTCTTTGTCCTTGTAGGCCAACCGCCTCTTCCGCAGCCTTCAAAATCTTAAACTGTTCCTCCAGATATTTACGATGTTCGTCCATTTGACGGCGCATTTCTACCTGTTGCTCAGCCAAAGCCATCTGCTGATCACTTTGCGCCTGTAGATACTCTGAAGTTTGTGCAGCAAGTCGATCTTGCTGTTGTTGAACCTGGCCAATCTGCTCAGCATTCCATTGGTGAGCTGCAGCACTGTGCTGGGCCAGGGCTTCTACTTGACGCCTCGTCTCACTCCCTTGAATTACTGCCGTTCGTGTTGTCGTTTCCTGTGTCAGTCGCAGGTCGTGCTCCGTGAGCGGTGGCAGTGGCGGGTAGACGGCAATGGGCATCCCGCCGGTGGGGACTGGCACCATCGCGTCGTCAGGGTCTTCCAACTTGGCTGCTATCCAGCTAAAGAATTCTTTGTAGTGTCGCTACCGATGGAAATGTAAAAGTGATATATATTGACTCGTTCCTAGCTCGTACTAGGTGGTCTCCTATGTATGCTTTTAGCGTTTGGTGGACCGTTATCCGCAGTGGTATAACGGTCCATGGTTGCTGCAGGTACGCGGTTGGATAACGTTTTACATTCCGTGCTTACACCTTGCAGTTGATTCTCAATTTCTTTAGTAACGTGTTGGTGTTGGTGAGTTCAACCTCATCAACACCTACGCGTTGTTGTTCAGCAACAACACTCAGTGTTGGTGTACTGTACAGATTGAAGCGCACCACAATACAGCAGAATCTGCTGAGCAGATGAAGTTGAGGCAACGACTTCCTTTTCCGAAGATCATGAGATGCTCAGCGTGACAAAGGGATAGAGAAAATGATTGCTGGCCTTATCGATGTACTGTACACTAAACAGGCGTTAGATTTTTTTTAATTTAGGCGGTACTTAAGTATGTTACCAAAGAAATAAATGTCCAAGCTCCGCGGCGGACACAAAGCACACCATAATAAAGACCCGGGCTTAGCGCACACGGGCATAGTTTTTTCTTTGTTTGAGCGCTAGATGCGCGTGAACACGCCGCGCTTAAATGCTCCGCGCTGAGAACCGTTAGTTTTTTTGTCGCAGTTCAGTCAAGGCCAGAGAAGCATTTTGAAGTAGCTCAAAAACACGTACCGGTACCGTGGTACAGTAGAATAGATCGACACTGTACCGTTTTTCGCTACGCTTTTTATCCCAACAACATGACAATAAAAGGACAAAAAAAGGACCAAAAGCTAGCGCCTTGGCTTGGTAGCAATACCATCAGCTACACGGTCTTCCTTCCATGGACATAAAGCCCTTTACGACTTCAATTCGGGGTATGCTTATCATGATGTCTACCGTTGTCCAACAGGACGAGTATGGATGCTCAAATGTAGCATATCATTTCTGTGTTTTGTCTGGAATAAAGGACAAAAATCACAATTTAGCTTGAGTTCAATACTGCCAAACGAAATCTCCTATTTGACGGTAGACATTTCACACTTAAACTGCACCCTCCTTACAAGCCCTAAGCCATTTTTGTTCGCTTCTAGGCCGTCATTGCTAAATGAATTTTGGTCTTTTTACTACGACAACAAATGTTGGGGCTAAGCTTAAAAGGGTTAAATGCACAATCCGCGTTTTGCAAACATTTAAGTGCGGACAATGGCTTCTTGCGTTTGCATCTTTTCGGCAGCTACTCGAATAAGATAATAGATTGCCATATATGTAGCGCAGGTCTCGTAAGATACGGTGTTGCCTTCACGTGGCTTCCATAATAAAAACGGCAATACAACAGGGAGCAATAAAAATCACACTGCCCCAATTGTGTGCTCTATCATGACCTTAGCTAGGGACGAGAACAACACTGCAAGAATGCGCTCTACCACCTCGTTACGGCACTTAGAGAGGGGCTGTGACGTCCTTAATGTGAGGGACGAGTGACGCTCCAGATAGCGGCGCAGCCAGCCTTCCTCTACCGACAAACCGCACACCAGCTGAGCCACATGCTGCGCCTTCTCAAGAAGGTCGTGGCGGCTTACAGGGTGCTCGACCTGCTGTCTCCCAAGCTCCCAGTCTCGGAGGCTTTCTTCTGCATCTTCTGGTAGCATAGAAAGCGGACCACGGCGGTTGGGCTTGCGGGGAATCCCTTTCCGTGATGGCCATCTTGCACACCGAGAAGAGACGTTCACAGTATGTGGCAGTGCCACCAACGGCATGAACGCCCCTTGCTCCACGTAACGCGCCCTGGTTCCACCTGGTTGGCCAATGGGATGCCGAGTTTGTTGGCAATGCTATGATTGGTGCTACGATTGCTGGCAACACAAACAGAATCATGTGGACAGGATTGTTATAAGCCACAAACACGTTTCAAAAGAGGATGATATGAGCATCGGCATCTTAGCTCCCTTCATTCATCGGGGACGCGGCAAGAAGGGTTCGTTGGAGCCGTCCGCCGACCACGTAGAGCCCTATGACATCAACAAAATGCATGGCGTCGTGGGTTCAGTCGTCGTACTTAGTGCCGAACAGGATGCCCATCGCTTCGAAGATCACGACACCCAACTTTGTAGCTACCGTAATCATATCTGCCCTGACAGCTTTTGAGTTGGTTGACCGTCACTTGGACATGACCCTTGTAAGCTCGTTGTCCACCTTGCTAAGCGGCATGACTCGCACGACCACCCACGGAGACACTGGTAGCGATGATAGTTTTCCTCAGCTACGAACCCAAAATCTTGAAGGGGGTGCTCGGTATCGTGGATTTGCGCAGCGGGTTGCGCACGAAGGTCCTCGTGGCGGCTCGACAGGTGGGACATGAGGCCGGAAAAGCCCGTGCTGGGCAGCTGCTTGCAGCTAGCGCTGCAAATCTTGCAGCGATGGATTCCTTTGTCTTGGAGATCGAAGAAAAATGCACAGAAGTCCTTGTTTGTCGCCAATGTCGTAGTTTAGAAAATGATATGTGACCTGTAGCTCCTAGTATTGGCGGCAAAGTACGCGTTGAGCTCGTTTAGCCATTTACTTGAGTTAAACACTGATAGAGACGGCGGAACCGCCAGGAAGGACCGATTGTTTTTGGCTGAATCGGTCGCGCAAAAGTGAACCGGGACTGGCTGCAGTTATTATATTGCAATAAGTGTATTATTATACACCGTTCACGCTAAATAGTCGTAGTTCGCAATTTGTTACGCATTCGCACTTTAGTGATGTCACAAAATTGGAATATTCGGCAAATCCAATCAAAGCTAGAGAAAATTACCAGTTTTGAGTAGATCTCACCGAGCACTATATTCCAGTATGCTCGGTTTAAAATTTAGACCGTTAGTTTTAATAAAATGGGCATCTGAAATCTCATTATTTTAGGCTTCGATTTGTACACTGCAATTAGTCGGGGTATGACTAATTAGCGTGAGCGGTGTACTTGTTTGTAGGGTGGTCAATAATATTTACTATATTATACATTTAGCAATAATTGCACTTCCGCAATTATTTTTCCGAGGCCTGATATAGCGTGATATATCTACTATTTAGTGCAGCTCCGTCGTCCTCTAAACGTGCTCAACCGAGCGCCCGAACGGCGAGGTTTCCGCAGTGAAAGACCCCAAACGCAACGCCAGTAAAATGCGGATGGATGTCACTGAAGCAAAATTTTGACCTAGGTTTGCTGAGCAAGTATTCATAAAAATCAAGCTTTATTTAGCATCTACAGTTAGTCAGCCTTTGAAAGACCGGCGTGTGCTTTAGTGTTGTTGGCCTCATTCTTTGGCTAAAAAAGGAAATGCTAAAAATTGAATCTTTACTTGTTATGAACACACATGTACTTATATTAATACTAGTAATGTAAAGGCAATACAAACACCTGTGTTGTAATAACAGCAAGTACAGTCTTATTCCAATACATGTACTTAAGTACGTTTGAGTGCATCATTATAAATATGTCGAAAGTTTTTTTAGATCTTACCGGTCGTGCATGGATATCCGAGAAGTGTGTAATGAGAATGTTGGATGATTTAGAGTTTGTTGGAGCTACATTGGAGTCAAGGAGTTAGGGCAGCTTGAGCTTCATGATGAAGGCGTGAGTAGGTTAAACAACGTTTTAAGATGAAGTTTGCTAATGGATGAATTCTAAAGTAATATACACCCCTCAAAGTTCATATCTAGATTTGCTGTTCAATTTCTGTAACCACCTCGATGTAGCATGCATTGCGCCGGTATACTACCAGTATGTAGTCAACCCCGAAAAGCACAGGTGTTATAATGAAACGCTCACAGCTTACGACACTTTAGGTATGATTATTAATAGAAACGTATCGGTAAAAACAATTATGGAGTTAGCTGAAAGAGTTAAGAAACGTGTATCAAGTTGGTACTACCAGCACTGTTTGTATTTTTCAGATCTCCTGAATGATACCAGGTATACGCGGTGATCAAGTAAAAATCACTTACCGGTAGTCGAGCCTATAGTTGTAACAGTATCATCGACTGATCTATAATTCTATGATGCGTTGTGTTGATGCGCGCTCAGCTCCCAATGAGTCTTCATCTTGGGGAAATTGTCAAACCCTACTATCCAAATAGCATTTGCCAGCCCTTGCCAGATCCGGATTTTCTGGTTAACTGGATTTGCAAGCTGGTACTCTATTAATACAAAATGACAGCTTCAATACACTACGTTAAGACACATGTGAGATCAATGCACGAGAGCGCAGAACAGTATAGAAGCAAGAGCTGTAACGGGCTAAGAACAACCCCTTACTAGCATACTAGCTTGATGTGAATTGAACTCTGAGATTGAATATTACGGCGCCAACAAGTAGATCTACTCAACGATCTGATTGGCCATCGTGGTGTCACGGCGGCCAGTGTGAGACGAGGGCCCCCCCATCACTGTAGATGAGAGACACAAAGCATTCGATGTTGGAGCGGCAAGGCGAGAGAGCGCGCGGGACGAAGCCGTCACAACTTTTGGAGATACACTGGAGACGTGGGTGCCGTACGACTGCAGAGCCATCGAGGACGCGCGCAGGCCGGACGAGATGTGCTGCTTGTTCGAGCGGCTCCGCGCGACTCGGGGCAAGCTCGCCACGGTGACCCGCACTGTGACGATCAGGTCCCTGGACAGGGCATGGGCTGCGCTGGACAAGGAAGGCGGGGCTGCGCTCTACCGGATCATTATAGATCGTGAGGCAGCTCACGAACGACTGTCTTTCAGCGAGCTGGCAGCTCATATACGCCGGCTTTCGTATGGCTTGGATCGCCAGTACGTGATTGGCCGTTTTAAGCTAGGAGCGGCGAATGGCCGCGCCATCAGCGTCAGTCACCGCCGGCACGAGGCTTGTCTCATACGCCTCCACGAGGTCCGGAACGTCGGCTAGAAGAACCTCGCGTGGCTCCCAACTATCCGGTATTAGGCCGAGTCAAGAAACGAGGTATTGACGATGGGGAGGGACGTATCCGTCACGGTGATGAGCGGCGAGATCCCTGGGTGGAAGAGCGCAAACATCGTCGTACTGGAGGATCGCCTCCACGATATGGCGCTCGTCACCCGCACGATCGACAAGACGAGCGGGACCGTCGCACTGGAAGCGTGGAACGTCTACGAGGGGAAGAGGCCGCAAACGCGCCGTCTCTGAGTCGCCATCTTCGACGCGTGGACCAGTCGGACCAGGAGAATGCGGACTACGCCACCGTGTGGATCGTTGGGACGCTGGCGCGTGGAGCCAGCGTCGCTGGGAATAGCGGCAGAGGAATATCGACACAATCGTCCCACGTAGAACATATGGTGTAGTCGAAGAGCCGTAGGGAGTTGTAGCGTGTAAGCATCGCCTAATACCTTCGATACTTTAAAATGGTCCAATGTGTCGCGGCGCGAGCGTGCTCGTGCCCCAATTCGACACTAAGGAAGGTGATCGACAGCAGACGCGATCGCATCTTGAACATATCAAGCTGCCACTCGCGTCTCCAAGCAAAGTCGTGAGCAGCCACAGCGTTGCGCTACTGTGGCTCCTGGTTCGGCTCAAAACTGGCGGGCGTAGACGCGGTGGGATCGACCGCGTCCTGCCGCACACTACCAGAGCTAGGTTGACGCTGGCTCCCAGAATCAGCGTCCTAGTCGTTCAGGCCGTGATCGTACGTGGGACCGCACTCGAAGCGGTGTGTCTCTCTCGTGTGGAAATCGTGGTATGCGCTGGTGTCGCCCTCGTGGGGACAATTGGAGCTTAGAAGCCGGGTGTCGGTGGAGACGCTATCCTTGTGGCATCATGCGTGCACATCCCGTGCACTGCAGCCTTCGCAGCTGTATGAGCTGCTACTCCAATAAACAACGTCAAAGAAGCGTCGTGAGCACGCTTATGACAGATAGCGTCACGTCCGTCATTATCGGAATTGCTCACGCTGGATGGCATGGCTCGAGCCGCGGCGGGAACCGCGATCTTATTACTGCCGTCAATGTAGTCGCCGGTGCTGGTAGAAGCCATGGAGTGCTCGACACTAAGAAACGCTGAAACCGGGGATGTCGATCATAGATCACGAAGAAGGGGTGAGGCCCATAGACGCGGGCTCGGCGTTGTTGAGCGCAAATTCGACAATTGGCAAGAACGAGCTCCATGACTTGAAGAACGTTGCGGTCAGCGACACGTCACCTTCGCGCATCAAGATTTGATAGAAGCCGTCCATCAAGTCAATCGCGCTGTAGAATGTCGGACGGGGTTGTGGGGACAAACTAACACGGACGTGTCCAGCTCGATGGCGGCCTTAAAAGAAAGCATCGATGGCTTCTGTTTGGTCTCGTGGAAGCGGCCATTGCCGTGTCACGCAATACTTGGCACCGGGCGCGAGGTCGATCTCATGCCGAACACCACGGTCAGGAAAAAAAAACTACAGCGGGAATCGCCTCCGGGAAGACTCGATGAACTCGCGGAAGAGTGGAGCGATGGGGCTGGCGAATGCCTAAAGCGCCGGCAACGATTGAACTGCATACCGAGCTTCGTTTCGCTCTGGCTTCGGGCTTGTTTGAGCGTCCGACGCTGAAGCTTCCGCGTCCGCCTCGATCGTCCCCACTGCGTCAGTGGATTCGGGGACGATCATGCATACTTCCTCAAACCCTCCGCGTTATACGTCACGAAGGGAGTATTTCCACGAAAGCCCAGGAAGCTGCGTAATTGACGCGGTGTTTCGAGAAGGAAGTGTAACCTCGACTTCTCGCACACATGCGACATTGTCGTCGCCGCCCCCTATTAAGACTGGGATCACTTCAGGCTCAGGCGCCGATGGACACTCGGACGGTGTGCGAGGCCGTCGCGGCTTGCGTTGACGACGACGGCAAACCGGTCGCAAAGCGCTCTCCGCGGCAGACGATGACCGCCCACGCTCTATCGTGTCGTTCGGATGCGGATTCTTCAACTCAACCGCATCAACCTCTTCAAGGAGCTCTTGCTCTATCCCACGTGGGAATTCACGCTCGAACGCTAATGAGCAGCCGCCCTCAACCACGGATGTTCATCTTCGGGAGCTCATGCTTAGTCGCCGGTGGGAGACCACACTCAACCACGTCGTTTCTTGACGGCCACTGCTCATCAGGTAGTAGGAACTCATGCTCGACCACGTCCAAGTTGTCTCGAGGCTCCAGCTCAGGACCGGCACAAGTAGCGTGCTCACACGCTGCACACGAAAGGCCATCGTCTCTCCGGAATCAGCAGTGGTTATGGAATCGGGTCCATAACTGCAACATGTGGCCAATGGCTGGGCATTCCACTCAGGAACGCCAACACAGCGTTCACGTCAATGTCGCGCGGACGGTGAACCAGTTGATGTGGGGGTGGTGACGAGCAAGCCATGGGATGCCGAAGACGCAGTCGAAGGACTGCTCAGCTCGATCACCAGAAAGTCGTCCGAGCCCTGGAGCCCGTTGAACTCGTACGAGAAGGCGACTGAGAGCCGCTGTAGCCGCCGCGGTTTGCCGTCTGCATACTTCACAATCATTGTGTCCCGGGTCTTCAAGTACGCGCGCGTCCGCCGGTAACTCCGACAAACACTCGGCGCGAACGAAGTCTTTTTCGGGCAACGCCCCATCAACGTAAAGACTGAGCACGATCAGTCTCGAGTCGCCGCCTGAGGTGGTGGCAAAAAGCTGTGCACGAAGCCCTGGTGGGATAGGAGGAGGTTTTGCCACCAGAAAACGATCGCTCCATTCAGTGCCAGTAGGGCACCCCGCACCTACTGGTCGTCGCTGTTGTTTTGCTTGACCAGCAGCGGCGACGTCGTTCTAAACCGTGATGTTTTGCCACTACGGGCGCTGGAGCGCGGCACACAGCCCTGCAATGACCAAGATTTTTCCAGCAGAAACACTTCATTGGGCGCGAACTGCGCGTCGATGACCGTGACCGTGGAGTGAGTGATGTTGCCCCACGGCGGTCGTCATACTGTCGGCTGGCATCACTCTCCATCAGTTCCGGCTCCGGTTCTGGCGCTGGGGTCTGAGAGAAGGCGAATGCATGCGATGTTGTCACACTGTAGGCTTCGCGCCGAGCGACAGCGAAGACCTCCTCCAAGGTAGACGGAGTCTTCCTTGTCAAGTAGAAGCGCTGATATCCAGCGCTCATGCCCGAGATGAAGACCTGGGCTTGCATTTCCATGTTCACAGGATACGCTGTGATGCACGAGATGAGATGCCGTGCGCGCTGGATGTACTCGATCATGGACATGTGTCCCTGCGTTAGCGTGAGGAAAGCCGACCGCTGGACGTGCTCGTCTTGGGGTGGCACGAGCATGAGTCGCAAGTCGGCTTTCATGGACGCCGTGGTTGGAAAGCAGCTAGCGTCGGTAACGATCTTGCCAAGCGCCCGTTCCTTCACCTTACCCGCCAACTTGGACAGCAGGAAGCGCGTGCGCACGAGCTTGGTGGATAGCTGCCGAGCTTCGATGGCGATGTCCACTTCGAAGAACCACCTGTTCAGGTGAAGGCGATCGTCTCCTTCACCGCTGTAAGTGGAGAGATCGAGCTTGACGATATCGGCTCTGTTATTGGGCGGCGAAGGAGTCGACACTCGCAGACGAAGGTCCGCGAGCTCACGTGCCATGAGCGCCTGGGTGGCCAGGCGTTGTTGCTCTTCCGTGGCGGCCGTCAGCAAGGTCTGAATCGCGGCCGCAAGGCGGTGCAGCGCCTCCCACTCGATCGCAGACAGGTACGGGAGACTGGCGTGCTTCAGGTGCGTGCTGGGGACCTTGGACGCGTCGCTCATTGATGTGACGTTCATCTTAATCTTGGACGTTGGACAGATTGCCAAGTGCTACCAGGTGTAGCGAGCTAAGAGCAACCCGGTACTAGCATACACTAGGAGTAGGAAGCTTGATGTAAATTTAACTCTGAAATTGATTCTTAGCCCCAGTGAGGTCTGTCGTAGGACAAAATAAAGAATCAAAAGTTTGATGCACTCTCGTGACAACACTGCTGGGACGAGCAAGCTTTTGTGGTCTTGAAGGCAAAGGTGTGTCTTTCATCTATTCTAAGGATGTCCAACCTGGTGCTCTACTACGTCCCCAAGAACGTAGTGGTAGCTTCAAAGTGTTTTTAATATCATAGCATCATTTCATTTTTGTCCTAGCTCACATGACAAAATCCGGGCTTATTTTGAGCTCACTACCGAAAATGCAAGCTGTTGCTGCTGTATTTACCCCCCCCCCCTCACCACGACAACGGCGTCTGTCCGTCCGTCAGTCAGTCGCTAAATCAAATCGGGACTTTTCATTGGCGAAAAGGTTTTTGCTGCCGGGCACATCGAAGACGGTCCCGCCATTGATTAAAATCGACATTATGTGACGTACACATTGTATGTGGTCTACTACCGCACTTAAATGCACCGTTAAATAAAATAGCAGCGGAGGACCACAACACGCAAAGGGCTGCCTGTGTGCGCGCTAGTTATAATTAGCAGGCGGCGCTGATGTGCACTCACGTACTATTTGGTCTTAGCAACTGCTGAAAACAATTGTGGTCCCTGATGACTCATATTTCGTCTTAATTTGTCCTTTTTAGTACTTATTGCCAAATATATGGTGTATTTAAACTTCATAGTACTTTTATAATAGTTTGCTTAGCATTATTTTGCTTAGTTCTATTTACAGCTTTTTTTAAATTTTATTTGCAATCTTTTGCAGTAGTACTAATAAGTACGACAGTGTTGTATCTGCGTTAGATAAAAATGCACAATTTATTACTAATATTATTTGGAAAAAATCAAATGTGACTATAGTGACTTCCCACCACCCCACCCCACACAACCATACACCCACTCTGCCGTGTAAAAATTATCGCCTTCATTTGTATATGCACGCGTAGTGTGCGACCCTAAGAGCATGTGCCCTTTCTAACACGATACATAGCGTGTAAAAATTATCGCCTTCATTTGTATATGCACGCGTAGTGTGCGACCCTAAGAGCATGTGCCCTTTCTAACACGATACATAGCGTGCATTAAACGCACTGAAACAGGGTTTGTGATTGAATTAACGCGAAGGCACGTGATTAAGCAAGAGCACGAAACGCGGAAGAACACTGAGCCAGACTATGTACACGACGGGATAGAAGTATCAAAATGAAATACGGAAGACCACGGACGATGAGAGAGGAATGAACCAATGTTGACCACGAAACTTCATGCGAAGCACAAACCACGGAAGACAACGCAGTAATGAAAACCACGGAAGGACACGAAATTACAGAAGCGGATGAGAGCCTAATTGATGACACTACACATGCCGAAAAGCATGGGCCACGGAAGAGCACGCACGTTCGACGCCACGGTAGAGCACGTAGAGCACACGAAAACAAATTCTTCCGTAACACCACGGTAGAGCAACGGAGCACGGTCGACAGACCAAACATGAAGCCGCGGGAGACCATAATCCGTAGATCACCGATCATTAAAGCACGATACTAGGGTAGAGCCGAGCCATGGAGCACGATATTACGGTAGCTCACGATAGCACGGACGACAGACCAAAACGATACTACAAGATAGCACGATAGCATGGACGGTGGTCCAACCACTAAACTGGGAGAACACGCAGCAACGGGAGCTATCGCCTAAAAACACCGGGCCACTGAGGATAATACTACAGTAGGGCGTGATAGAACGGGCGATGCATCAAAAAGGAAACCACGAAAAAAATACTTCGAGAGAGCGCAATCCACACCGCGGAGCACGATACCACGGTAGAGAACGATGACACGGGTGACATATGTACACAATGCGTTCACGATATTGCCACGTAAGATTATGGACCACCAAACCCTGTGCAACCCACGTAAACGTTTGAGAACACAGAATAGTTAGCGGCCGCTAAAGAGAGCCGTACTACGAATAAGCATGAAACGAAAAGAGAGAGCGCACAATAACTACTAAGCAGCATGAACCACGGGTGAGGAGAGTGCCACGAAGCCAAGAAGAACATGGAGGCCAATCAGTGGTACGGGATAACCGAAGCGTACGAATCCACGATATCGTACATCGCCGCATGGTACTACGAAAAACATCGTCTTTTAAATACAGGAAACAACGTCGTTCGGGGGTGACCGAAGCCTCGAGGTACAAGGTCAGCTTGAAAGCACACGACACCACAAAGTACTTGAAGCTGCGGTCACCTCATATCCAACAAACAATTCCACCCCGCCGCGTAGCGGCGGCTAGCGGATAGTTTTAAGCATCAACTACAGTAACGTTGTCCGTCCGTCACGCAAAACGCTCAGATTTTTCGGGCTTTCATTGGCCAAAAAATATATCTGCTGCCGAGCGCAGCGAGGCGGCCCAAGACGGCACCTGGTGCAACCTTGCTGGCCTGAAGGGCCCGCTTCATCCCCAACTTACCAGCTAACCATGCAAGTGGTGCAGCGAGCCTGTGGCAAGCGGATCGGAGGCGCAACACAGTAATTAGCATACATGCGCCCCCGCCGCAAAGCGGCGGCATACGGCTAGTCATACAGCAATTTCGGCCTCGAGAATTCTCCCATAAAAAATAAAGTCATTTTTATCCTACCGCGGGCGTGCTAGGACAAAAGACGTTATGTATGCCACATAATCACTGATTTTTGTCCTACCTCCTACATTAGAGCAAATTTCACTGGGGTAAACGGCACGGTCTCGACACTTCAAGTCCGCTCCAACAAGTGGATCTACTTAGCGATCTGGTTGCCAATCAGTGATTGGATCGTACGCAGGAATTGACAGTAGTTTCGACGAATGGTATTATCGTAGTACTAATAAATACTGATTAAAACTGAACTACTATAGCTGTTAGTAGCTGTGCGAGCGATGACAACTAATAATACTACAGTAGCTATTACATTAGCTCCTGAGCGGCTAGTAATAGAGACTTTTTGCAAGTCACTCCACCCGCACATTATCCCCACAAAGCCAAAAACAGTCGAGAGACGGTCCGGTGGGGCCAGTAGTGAGGATTGGAGTCCACAAAAATCGCGATTGTGGAGACAGCTTTCTCCATCAAACACGTGTGGTTCACACAACCAATTCCACTCGTGGCCACGAGTGCAGCACTTTCAGATCTTCGTTAAGGACCATGGCTGGAGCGCCGCGCCGCAAGAACTTCACAGACGATGAAGACATGGCTCTGCTGCGCCAAATCCACGCGGGCCGCCCATTCCTCCGGCAGCGAGGTGGCATCATGGCAGCGTGGGAGGCCCTTTCCACTAAGCTTGTTGCACGAGAATTTTTTACGCAACAAGCTGAGTGGCAAGACGGCCAGCGGGCGCTTCGACAAGCTAGTCGAGGCCCACCGTGCTGCAGCGGAGGAGTCGGCGAAGGCGTCGGGCGTGGACGAGGACGAGTCGGAAAAGGTCATCCTGCTGGACGACCTGGTGGCAAAGCTCGACGACCATGCAGCCAAGACGGCCGCCGCGAAGGAGACCGAGCTCCGAAAGCGCGAGCGCGAGGAGGAGACGTCGCTTGTCGCGCGTCGACTTGCCATGGAGTCGCTTAAAGAGAGCGGAGACGACAGCACGCCCGTCAAGAAGCGCAAGGAGACGGAGTTGAAGGATCTCCTGATCACGCTCAAGGAGAAGGAGCTGGCGGAGAGACAAGAGGTGCGGGAGCTGGAAGCTGAACGCCGCCGACGAGAACGAGAAGAAGACCGCGATGAAGCAGCTTGATCCCGCCGAGAGGCAAACGAGCAAATGTTCCGCCTTGTCAGCGTGAAAGGTGATGCTGTGCTTGCAGTTGTTAAAGCAAATAAAGGTGATTGAAAGGGATACACAAATGACGTTTATTTAGCGAGGTTTGACGTTCACTTAGCTAGGTATGCATCTAGCGAGGGTGGAGCCAAGCCGAAGAAGGCGCTAATTTGATTGCCTCCATTATAGCAGCAGTGACAGTTTGTGAGCAACATGCTCACAAGCACATACTTACCAGTGGGACTCAGTCGCAGACGGAGAGACTTGTTAAAGTCGATGAATGCCCACAATGATTTCATGCTACCAAACTTCCATTCAACAGCTTCTCGGACAGAGCTCATGAGCTTGTTGAAGAGCTGCTCGGCATCCGTCGGCGCCGTTTCTCGAAAATCTGACACTAGAAACTTGCGTATTTTATAAGCCGGATTCCCGTAGAGAGCGTACCCATCTAATATGGTGGCTCGCTCCTCCATATACTCGATAAATTTGCTCTCACGCAGCAGCGTGCTGTCATGCCGCCGACCCTCGATCGGCCCCCAGAAATGCAGGGTTAGTCCATCGGGGGCGACCACTGCTTGGTAGTTGAGGCAATGAGTGCGCTTGTGGCCCGAGTACACCTGCTTCTGAAGGTTTGCTCCGCGCCCACGGCGAGACGAGGGCCGGCAAATGCGGTTCTTGGTGCCGTCTATGAACGCAAAAACGTTCTTCATAGGCGACCCGGTGCGGTGCACAGCATCTGCAAATGCACGGATGCGCTCGGCCACGACTGCTTCATGGCAGTAGATAGTATCCTCGTATCTATCATACAAGTACATTACTGTAAAAGAGTTAGTCAACCAATTTCACTGCCCATGCGTCCTTGCTCATCACGTACCGACGTGCATGGAAATACGGCACAGGGCGCTTGTGGAGCGCCCAAATCTGTGAATCATGTCGTAATGGCGCTTGGGGTAGGTCAAGCGATGGAGCAAGATGCACACTGCCTCAGTGGCGTCCGCCTTATCGCGCGAGCCCGTGTCACGAACTCCGGAAGAGCGAAGAGCTCCGTTAGGCGGATGACGCCGGCGACATCAAAACGAAACTGCTGCCTACAGTCCTCGCCCGATAGAGTTGTGACGCAAAACCTGACTTCTGGGATGATCGGACGCTCAGGCTGTTCGAAGCTGAGTAACAGAGCTGCCTCCGTAGCCGTAACTGCGCCGCCGAGGAGTTCGTGGAGCAGGAGGAGCAGCTCCATGCTGGATGAAAAGTGATTGGTAGTGGAGATCTTGAACAGATTTGGGAGGGTTTTGGTCTAAGATATTGAAATCTGCGAAAGCTCGTAATGTGGATGCTGCACATTATCTTTGCCCAGTGTTTTGTGCGGGCAAAGTAGCGACAAAGACTATTGCGAAAAGTCTCTAATAGCTTATTCCTATCTAATTACTAGCTGCCTTTGGACAGCGCATTTGAGGATTGGACAGCATAATCTTCGCCATCTAACTTTTCTTTGTCGTGAGAGTTTTCGACGATAACACTGAAGTTCGCCCGTGAAATTGGTCACACGCTGGAACGGTTTGTCTCACAAGACCGCTTTAGAGGCTTGTACTGCAACCACCAGTCGTTTCGGCTGCCCTAACGAGGGGTCATTTTGTCTTTTATTTGGAATCCGAGACGTCGTAGGCAAGCATTTAGAGATTGTCTGCATTTTGATTCCTTTTCTTCCTTGGCCCGGAGTATTTAGATAGTCGTCGTCTAAATTTTTAGGTGGTCGACAGCATCAATAGTCCAGTAGTATAGTACTACTACAATAATAGTGCTTATCCTCGTCTCGCTAATATTACTCGAGTATTAGCGGACGCGCCCTATTAGAGTCCGGACTATATTTAATAGTGCCGCCCGAAAGTGACAGAGAGGCCTTTAAACGGGTAAGGACTTTATTCCTTGCTGAAATGATTCGTGTACCAGGTTAATATCGTCTAACGCATCATCTAACTCTGAAAGATTTAACAGATCGACGTCTTCGTTCATATGCGGTTCCTTCGACCACTTTTCACGAAATTTTGCGCCTTACACATCGTGCTTGGATATAAACCACGACGAGGGGTCTCTCGAGAAGCCTGCTATTTCAACGCTCCGCATGATTATTGCCTCATCCGTGTCTCGCCACGCGCGGAGGCCCCAATCGCAAACGGTGTCAGCACTTGGCATACGTGGGTTACCAAAGCGAGTGTATTCGACTCGGTCTGACTCTTTCCAAGCGTTAATTTCCGTGTACAGTAGGTCCTTGAAACGGCATCTTTAATCCACTTGATCACCTCTTGCTTACTAACTGACTGCCTTTGATGAGGCATTATTGGAAATGACGGGAAAGTGTTTCTCTCTGTAGAATGGATGGTCAGCAAGTTTGTAATAGCAGATTTGGTAGTTTTTATAAGGTCTCTATTCAGTATTTAATAGTGCAGGCATGTAGCACCCCACAGGACACTATTCGGTAGGGGGCTTTTATTCGGGCGCATCCGTTAGTTTAGTGGAGCGGTAATACTGGTCTCATTTACATACCGGTACTGTAAAGTAGTCTGGCAAAAAAAACACTCTTCTATCAATCCCAGTGTTTGACACCCGTCACAATAGTAAAAGTACTGATGATATTGACTGTGCTGAGAATGGAGTAATTGTATTCAGCTCATGTTCACGTACGCACGCTGTCGTTGCTACATGTGCTCGCACGTACGAGGGTTATAATCAGTGAGGCGGCACCCCCCCCCCCCCCCACACACACACACAGAAGAGCAATTAAGAGGTAGAGCCGCCAGCAACTTCTCCTCGGTTGTTTTACTTGCACACTTACCAACCCTAAGAACATGTTCAATGAGCACCTTCGCGTTTACTTTACTACAGTACTGTACATTTGAGTCGTTGCAGCGCGGGCTTTTCAGCCGTTCGGATGAGCCGACGAAGTAGTCGCTGGGCAAAGTGCTTTTCAAATGAGCACTTGGGTGTGCAGTACTGTACGCGTTTACTGCGTTTACTGCTCCCCCACACAGTTAACAGTGACAAGCACGACTCCGTTATGGTTGTGTCATATTGAGTGGCTAGTCGCATCCAACTATCTCCGCGCCCCATCGTCAGAGATGGCTTGATCGAAAATCTAATTCACCAGAGTACCAGGATCTGGCAAGGGTGATCACAATCTGGCAAACGCTATTTGGATAGCACCCAGGTTTGACAATTTCCCCTTCATATTGACTTGCCTTCGGAGTGTAAAAATAGATCCGACGAGTCAGCATCACACCTGCTGACTAAGTAGCAGTAGTGTCCGGTACAAGTACCTCGATGCCACTCGAGCTTCCAGTACAGCAAGTTCAGTAATCATACTAATGGACCACGAAAGTTTAGTACTTCGTTGAAAGCTAAACAAATTTCATTGAGACACCTTAGAATGCTGGATTACGCGGTTACTTGGAATCGGGGCAGCCGGCACCCGGTGTCCGAGTCTGAATATCCTGCACCAATGCATCCGACAACTTTTGTCCTTCCATCAACGCTTTCATGTGCAGAATGGGTTTCACGCCGACATCTGTGACAGTCTTGCCCTGGATAAGCTCACTGTACTTTTGCGGGTAGAAGTTCGCCAGCGGATCGGAGCCATTGGCGTTCGCTGACACGCCCTCAACCACACGGAACAGAGCGTCGATGTCGTTCATCTTCATAAATGGACACGTAGCGCAGCCACCAGCAGTCGAGCATCCCTCACCGCCAGCAACGCCAGGCACCAACTCGTCCCCTTCTGTAGCAATAGCATCCGCCGACACAGGGAAGATAATCTCCACCGCGGGCTTGACACCTCCTTGCTGTGTGTTTAGTGTCTCCTGCACGCCACGCACGATAGCCGTAATCATGCCCGCCTCCGTGCCCAGCACGAAGCTCAATTTCTCTCCCGTCTGGTTCTTAACAGCCTCGGCCGTCTTCGCTTTAATAAAGTTCAGGATATTGGATGTCGAGCCAACAACACCGCGGCCCTCGTTCTGGGCCTCCATCGCGAGTGTAAACATCTCGCCAGGCACTTCAAAGTGTGCCGTGTGGTAAGCATGGCTGTACTCGTCACGGACGCGCTGCGTCACCTTGTCACCAAACATGTGGTGCACAACGCAGTTCCCCTCCTTGAAGTAGTCGAAGCGCGTGAGCAGCTCAGCAATTGTCTTGCGGTTGTGCTGAGGGTGGATTTGACGAATCTTCTCGTCCGGGAGCTGCGCAATGTGCTCAAACATCTGCTGCAGGTTCTCGCCCATGTACGTGTCCGGTCCGTACCAGACGTTGATATCCGGCACTTGTGCGAAAGCCTGTAGCACAGTCTGCACTACGTTCGAGGACGTGCAGGTGATCGTGGGCACAAGATCGTGAGCGAAGGCCTTGCTACGCAGTGACGTGTTAATGTACACAATGTGCAGACTGTTTGGCGTCTTGGCAGCCTTCTGCAGGTACGCGAGGTATGCCTGCTTCTCAGCCGACTCGGCCAGACTGCAGCCAATCTTCTGCTCGGCCAGGCGATACACTGGGATGTGCTCGAAGTCGTTCGAGTCCAAATTTGCGCGCACACTCTCCGACATGAAGTCGACTCCCAACACGGCCACCGACTGGATTCCCTTCTTGGCCATCTTAGCCGCAGCTTCGCCCATAGCCAGAGAGTCGGCGATGAACGTGTGAGGCCACGACAGCGACGACAGAATGCCCTGTAGCTCCGGGTCCATGTAGAAATGCGCAACGATACCCATCTTCTTCTCGTGTAGCAGAGCATCCAGTTCCTTCACCACCTCCATGTCAGGTTGGAGGTAGTTGGCCTGCGCCTCGGCGAATGAGCCTTGGGCCGAGACGCCATCAGCGGACACCTATAAAGGACCATCACTCATGTTAGTATGTTGTACAGTAGTTGCTAGGAAAGTAATGCGAAAACGCACCAAGATGGAAGGGAACGGACGGTCCCAGGAAGCGGCGAGTGACACCGGCGCAGCGGCTGTGGAGTGTGCGCGCATGGTACGTGTGGCGGGGGAGCGCAGACGACGGGATAGCTGCAGGGCGGCGCGCATGTTACTAGGTGTAGGAAGAGAACAGAGTGATGGTCTGTGGGCGCTTGAGGAAATGCGGAAGTGAGGTCGCGGTCAACGCTGGCGCAGGCAAAGGGGAGAGAGCTGCTGACGTTTGTTGACGACAAGCCAACCGCAGCCCTTGACAATTCACGGTGAAAATCCCACTGGATCGCCACCAAAATGGGTACACCATACAAACACGAAATGTAAGCACTTGATCGCGTTACCCAACGAAATCAAATTCCAACCCACTTTTGAGAAACAGATGGTCATACCATCCCGCAAAGTGTTACCGATGGTACGGTAGCTTACCGTATTACCGGTTCAGATTTTCCAGGTCTTAGATCATAAATTGCAGTCCCGGTACTGGTATCGATTTTGTACAAACGTTATGTGCTTTCAGTTTATTACCCCTTGCAGCTTAAAATTACTTTCCATTGTAAATAACGTTGTGAATTGCAGCTCTCGCAAGCCTGCTTCGCACTGCGAAGCTCGCAGCCGCAGTATGTACTTTGTTTGCACAACTTCGAGATGGTACATACAACCTGACAGCCGCGCGACGTTAAGCGCAAGAAGCTGACATCAGAACATTAATTCGCAAGTTTAAATCTTATCAGTCTCACAACCAGTAAATGACCCAGTGCAGTGGCTTCATCCACAGTCGACAACACGATCAACAGAGACTTCATTCTCCAGCAGCAGCATTAGAAGGTAATATATGTGTCTACAAAACGCACGCAGTTTTTGTCTTCACTTTCAGAAAACACGGCCCTACTGTATTCGCGAGCCTGAATAATGTTGGCCAGATAAAGGCGGTATTCCGCGGTTTAGGTTGGTTCTTTGGTATCAATACCGGTAAAGGAAAGATAATACAGTAATACATGACGGGAAGAAATTATAAAACACTCGAATAGTAGCCTCTTTCCTGACTGTGACGGGGTCACACAGCACCTTGCGCTAGAGGAAGTTATCTTCCGAGAGTTTACAAACTCTCAGTGAACGGCAGTTCACAGGTCCCCTCGTTATTTAAAGAGAGCGAAGTGACCTAAATAAGGTAGATTGTAAATTGAGTATATTTATAGGTAGATTAAGTTTGGGTTTTATACAAACGAAAAGTTACCTATAGAAATGCAATGTCGTTTGACCAATGGTTGACTTTGAACGACCTTGGTACCTTGTACCAAATATCCCGGAGTATGACGTGTCATACACCTGAAGTGTGAAGTGTCACACTTCATGTAACCAGGGTACACTTAGGGCTACGTACCCCGTTACATCCTCCCCCACTTAGGTTCGGTTTACCGACCAATCAGAATGAAGAGGTGCTCGTCACAAACTCTCATTCTCAAAGTCGAAAATTATCGACTTGGCCGCGCGAGCGCGGCCAAGTCGATGGTTTTCGAGCAGCAACCTGTGCGCTCTTCGTCTAGGTCTCCAATTCAACCGTTACCATGCCTCGTGGCACTGCAAAGAGCGGTGCTAAGACAGGCTCCAAGGCTGCTGCCGGTAAGGCGCAAGCCAAGAGCACTAAGCCTCACGGCAAAGGCTCGGCACTCAAGGAGGCTACTCAGGTGGCCTCCGAGGCGATCGGTTCCTCGGGTGACGCGGCTGTGGGCAAGCGAGCAAGCAAGCGCCGCAGTCCGTCGCCCTCGGCCTCAGACAATCGTCCGAACCCTCGGTTCGTGGAACGTGAGCTCAACTCTGGCAGTGAGGACGATGCCGAGTCCGAGAGCACGCACGATGCTCCTGTGGGCTCTGTGGGAGGGCACAGCCCAGTGCCCAGTGAGCACAAGGATGACAGCGTGCAGTCGCTCGCTAGTGATCAAGGTGATAACAGTCCCAGAACGTATGTGCGCTCTGAGAGTCCGGCCGTCAAGGCTAAGGGCACTCCCAAAGCCGGTGGCGATGAGGAAGAGCGAATCCCTCGCAAACGTCTCTCGCTTGGCCGAGGGTCTTGCGCGTGCTAAGGCCTCTAAAGCCGAAAGCCCGACAAGCCCTCAAAGAAGCGTACAGCCTCTAAGTCTCCACGCCGCGAGGAGAAGGAGGTTTAGTGGTAAAATATCTCGTTGCCAACGAGATGCCCCGGGTTCGATTCCCGGACGGCGCATTCTCTTATACCACCCTCCTCTTTTATCTCTTTTACTGTGTCGGACGCATCTTTCGGCGTATCCAGTGCGTGGTAGACATCAAGTTCAACGCGCTATGCTACCGCTCGTTAGCTAACCATGCAAATTGCTCGTCGTGCGTGGAAGGTCGGTTTTGGAAGCTGTCGTTGGTATCGAGGACAGCTGGGGACGCGTCGATGGCTGTAGGGATCGGAGGTCAGCTGTTGATAGACAGGATGGAGTGTGCGATGCGCAGTGTCGTTGGTGATGTTGGTGGTGCGTGCTGCAGGGTTGTGTGGTTTGTGGGGTGTTTGTTGGTCCGTGCAAGCGCCGTTGGTTTAGTGGTAAAATATCTCGTTGCCAACGAGATGCCCCGGGTTCGATTCCCGGACGGCGCATTCTCTTATGCCACCCTCCTCTTTTATCTCTTTTACTGTGTCGGACGCATCTTTCGGCGTATCCAGTGCGTGGTAGACATCAAGCTCAACCCGCTATGCTACCGCTCGTTAGCAAACCATGCAATTCGCTCGCCGTGCTTGGAAGGTCGGTTTTGGAAGCTGTCGTTGGTATCGAGGACAACTGCGGACGCGTCAATGGCTGTAGGGATCGGAGGTCAGCTGTTGATAGACAGGATGGAGTGTGCGATGCGCAGTGTCGTTGGTGATGTTGGTGGTGCGTGTTGCAGGGTTGTGTGGTTTGTGGGGTGTTTGTTGGTCCGTGTAAGCGCCGTTGGTTTAGTGGTAAAATATCTCGTTGCCAACGAGATGCCCCGGGTTCGATTCCCGGACGGCGCATTCTCTTATGCCACCCTCCTCTTTTATCTCTTTTACTGTGTCGGACGCATCTTTCGGCGTATCCAGTGCGTGGTAGACATCAAGTTCAACCCGCTATGCTACCGCTCGTTAGCAAACCATGCAATTCGCTCGCCGTGCTTGGAAGGTCGGTTTTGGAAGCTGTCGTTGGTATCGAGGACAACTGCGGACGCGTCAATGGCTGTAGAGATTGGAGGTCAGCTGTTGATAGACAGGATGGAGTGTGCGATGCGCAGTATCGTTGGTGATGTTGGTGGTGCGTGTTGCAGGGTTGTGTGGTTTGTGGGGTGTTTGTTGGTCCGTGCAAGCGCCGTTGGTTTAGTGGTAAAATATCTCGTTGCCAACGAGATGCCCGG
Source organism: Phytophthora infestans T30-4 (assembly GCF_000142945.1). Classification (NCBI taxonomy): domain Eukaryota; phylum Oomycota; class Peronosporomycetes; order Peronosporales; family Peronosporaceae; genus Phytophthora; species Phytophthora infestans. The sequence continues at coordinate 485,676 of NW_003303749.1, read as the reverse complement.
GTTCGATTCCCGGACGGCGCATTCTCTTATGCCACCCTCCTCTTTTATCTCTTTTACTGTGTCGGACGCATCTTTCGGCGTATCCAGTGCGTGGTAGACATCAAGTTCAACCCGCTATGCTACCGCTCGTTAGCAAACCATGCAATTCGCTCGCCGTGCGTGAAAGGTCGGTTTTGGGAGCTGTCGTTGGTATCGAGGACAACTGCGGACGCGTCAATGGCTGTAGAGATTGGAGGTCAGCTGTTGATAGACAGGATGGAGTGTGCGATGCGCAGTATCGTTGGTGATGTTGGTGGTGTCTGTTGCAAGAGATTGTGTTGTTTGTGGGGTGTTTGTTGGTCCCGTGTAAGCGCCGTTTGGTTTAGTGGTAAAATATCTCGTTGCCCAACGAGATGCCCCGGGTTCGATTCCCGGACGGCGCATTCTCTTATGCCACCCTCCTCTTTTTATCTCTTTTACTGTGTCGGACGCATCTTTCGGCGTATCCAGTGCGTGGTAGACATCAAGTTCAACCCGCTATGCTACCGCTCGTTAGCAAACCATGCTATTCGCTCGTCGTGCGTGAAAGGTCGGTTTTGGAAGCTGTCGTTGGTATCGAGGACAACTGCGGACGCGTCAATGGCTGTAGAGATTGGAGGTCAGCTGTTGATAGACAGGATGGAGTGTGCGATGCGCAGTATCGTTGGTGATGTTGGTGGTGCGTGTTGCAGGGTTGTGTGGTTTGTGGGGTGTTTGTTGGTCCGTGTAAGCGCCGTTGGTTTAGTGGTAAAATATCTCGTTGCCAACGAGATGCCCCGGGTTCGATTCCCGGACGGCGCATTCTCTTATGCCACCCTCCTCTTTTATCTCTTTTACTGTGTCGGACGCATCTTTCGGCGTATCCAGTGCGTGGTAGACATCAAGTTCAACCCGCTATGCTACCGCTCGTTAGCAAACCATGCAATTCGCTCGCCGTGCGTGAAAGGTCGGTTTTGGAAGCTGTCGTTGGTATCGAGGACAACTGCGGACGCGTCAATGGCTGTAGAGATTGGAGGTCAGCTGTTGATAGACAGGATGGAGTGTGCGATGCGCAGTATCGTTGGTGATGTTGGTGGTGCGTGTTGCAGGGTTGTGTGGTTTGTGGGGTGTTTGTTGGTCCGTGCAAGCGCCGTTGGTTTAGTGGTAATATATCTCGTTGCCAACGAGATGCCCCGGGTTTGATTCCCGGACGGCGCATTCTCTTATGCCACCCTCCTCTTTTATCTCTTTTACTGTGTCGGACGCATCTTTCGGCGTATCCAGTGCGTGGTAGACATCAAGTTCAACGCGCTATGCTACCGCTCGTTAGCTAACCATGCAAATTGCTCGTCGTGCGTGAAAGGTCGGTTTTGAGAGCTGTCGTTGGTATCGAGGACAACTGCGGACGCGTCAATGGCTGTAGGGATCGGAGGTCAGCTGTTGATAGACAGGATGGAGTGTGCGATACGCAGTGTCGTTGGTGATGTTGGTGGTGCGTGTTGCAGGGTTGTGTGGTTTGTGGGGTGTTTGTTGGTCCGTGTAAGCGCCGTTGGTTTAGTGGTAAAATATCTCGTTGCCAACGAGATGCCCCGGGTTCGATTCCCGGACGGCGCATTCTCTTATGCCACCCTCCTCTTTTATCTCTTTTACTGTGTCGGACGCATCTCCGGGCGTATCGAGTGGCGTGAGTGAGACATCGAGTTTCAACGCGTCATATGGTCTACGCGTCGTGTTTGAGTCTAAAACCATGCAATTGGTGCTGCGTGTGCTGGCGTGGGAGAGTTGCGTTTTTGGGGAGTCTGTGCTGTGCTATATGCGAGGAACAAATCTGGCGGAGCGGCTTGACGATGGTCGTTGAGAGATGCGGAGTTTCGAGTCGTATGGATGAGAACAGAGATGGGAGTGTGTGATGTGCAGTGTGCGTTTGGCGATTGTTGGTGGTGCGTGTTGCAGGCAGGGGTGGTGTGGTGGGTGGGGTGTTTGTTGGTCCGTGCAAGCGCCGTTGGTTTAGTGGTAAAATATCTCGTTGCCAACGAGATGCCCGGGTTCGATTCCCGGACGGCGCATTCTCTTATGCCACCCTCCTCTTTTATCTCTTTTACTGTGTCGGACGCATCTTTCGGCGTATCCAGTGCGTGGTAGACATCAAGTTCAACCCGCTATGCTACCGCTCGTTAGCAAACCATGCAATTCGCTCGCCGTGCTTGGAAGGTCGGTTTTGGAAGCTGTCGTTGGTATCGAGGACAACTGCGGACGCGTCAATGGCTGTAGAGATTGGAGGTCAGCTGTTGATAGACAGGATGGAGTGTGCGATGCGCAGTATCGTTGGTGATGTTGGTGGTGCGTGTTGCAGGGTTGTGTGGTTTGTGGGGTGTTTGTTGGTCCGTGTAAGCGCCGTTTGTTTAGTGGTAAAATATCTCGTTGCCAACGAGATGCCCCGGGTTCGATTCCCGGACGGCGCATTCTCTTATGCCACCCTCCTCTTTTATCTCTTTTACTGTGTCGGACGCATCTTTCGGCGTATCCAGTGCGTGGGAGACATCAAGTTCAACCCGCTATGCTACCGCTCGTTAGCAAACCATGCTATTCGCTCGCCGTGCGTGAAAGGGTCGGTTTTGGGAGCTGTCGTTGGTATCGAGGACAACTGCGGACGCGTCAATGGCTGTAGGAGATTGGAGGTCAGCTGTTGATAGACAGGATGGAGTGTGCGATGCGCAGTATCGTTGGTGATGTTGGTTGGTGCGTGTTTGCAGGGTATCGTGGTTTGTAGGGGGGTTTGTTGGGTCTCGTGGTAATCTCGATTGCTTAAGTGGTAAAATATCTTCGTTGGCCAACGAAGATTGC
>NW_003303749.1:472442-481108 GCF_000142945.1 Phytophthora infestans T30-4 | reverse complement strand
ATGCGCAGTGTCGTTGGCGATTGTTGGTGGTGCGTGTTGCAGGGTTGTGTGGTTTGTGGGGTGTTTGTTGGTCCGTGCAAGCGCCGTTGGTTTAGTGGTAAAATATCTCGTTGCCAACGAGATGCCCGGGTTCGATTCCCGGACGGCGCATTCTCTTATGCCACCCTCCTCTTTTATCTCTTTTACTGTGTCGGACGCATCTTTCGGCGTATCCAGTGCGTGGTAGACATCAAGTTCAACCCGCTATGCTACCGCTCGTTAGCAAACCATGCAATTCGCTCGCCGTGCTTGGAAGGTCGGTTTTGGAAGCTGTCGTTGGTATCGAGGACAACTGCGGACGCGTCAATGGCTGTAGAGATTGGAGGTCAGCTGTTGATAGACAAGATGGAGTGTGCGATGCGCAGTATCGTTGGTGATGTTGGTGGTGCGTGTTGCAGGGTTGTGTGGTTTGTGGGGTGTTTGTTGGTCCGTGTAAGCGCCGATGGTTTAGTGGTAAAATATCTCGTTGCCAACGAGATGCCCCGGGTTCGATTTCCCGGACGGCGCAATCTCTTATGCCACCCCTCCCTCGATGATCTCTTATACTGTGTCGGACGCATCTTTCGGCGTATCAGTGCGTGGTAGACATCAAGGTCAACCCGCTATGCTACCGCTCGTTAGCAAACCATGCTATTCGCTCGCCGTGCTTGAAAGGTCGGTTTTGGGAGCTGTCGTTGGTATCGAGGACAACTGCGGACGGGTCAATGGCTGTAGAGATTGGAGGTCAGCTGTTGATAGACAGGATGGAGTGTGCGATGCGCAGTATCGTTGGTGATGTTGGTGGTGCGTGTTGCAGGGTTGTGTGGTTTGTGGGGTGTTTGTTGGTCCGTGTTAGCGCCGTTGGTTTAGTGGTAAAATATCTCGTTGCCAACGAGATGCCCGGGTTCGATTCCCGGACGGCGCATTCTCTTATGCCACCCTCCTCTTTTATCTCTTTTACTGTGTCGGACGCATCTTTCGGCGTATCCAGTGCGTGGTAGACATCAAGCTCAACCCGCTATGCTACCGCTCGTTAGCAAACCATGCAATTCGCTCGCCGTGCTTGGAAGGTCGGTTTTGGAAGCTGTCGTTGGTATCGAGGACAACTGCGGACGCGTCGATGGCTGTAGGGATCGGAGGTCAGCTGTTGATAGACAGGATGGAGTGTGCGATACGCAGTGTCGTTGGTGATGTTGGTGGTGCGTGTTGCAGGGTTGTGTGGTTTGTGGGGTGTTTGTTGGTCCGTGTTAGCGCCGTTGGTTTAGTGGTAAAATATCTCGTTGCCAACGAGATGCCCGGGTTCGATTCCCGGACGGCGCATTCTCTTATGCCACCCTCCTCTTTTATCTCTTTTACTGTGTCGGACGCATCTTTCGGCGTATCCAGTGCGTGGTAGACATCAAGCTCAACCCGCTATGCTACCGCTCGTTAGCAAACCATGCAATTCGCTCGCCGTGCTTGGAAGGTCGGTTTTGGAAGCTGTCGTTGGTATCGAGGACAACTGCGGACGCGTCGATGGCTGTAGGGATCGGAGGTCAGCTGTTGATAGACAGGATGGAGTGTGCGATGCGCAGTGTCGTTGGCGATTGTTGGTGGTGCGTGTTGCAGGGTTGTGTGGTTTGTGGGGTGTTTGTTGGTCCGTGTAAGCGCCGTTGGTTTAGTGGTAAAATATCTCGTTGCCAACGAGATGCCCCGGGTTCGATTCCCGGACGGCGCATTCTCTTATGCCACCCTCCTCTTTTATCTCTTTTACTGTGTCGGACGCATCTTTCGGCGTATCCAGTGCGTGGTAGACATCAAGTTCAACGCGCTATGCTACCGCTCGTTAGCTAACCATGCAATTCACTCGTCGTGCTTGGAAGGTCGGTTTTGGGAGCTGTCGTTGGTATCGAGGACAACTGCGGACGCGTCGATGGCTGTAGGGATCGGAGGTCAGCTGTTGATAGACAGGATGGAGTGTGCGATGCGCAGTGTCGTTGGTGATGTTGGTGGTGCGTGTTGCAGGGTTGTGTGGTTTGTGGGGTGTTTGTTGGTCCGTGCAAGCGCCGTTGGTTTAGTGGTAAAATATCTCGTTGCCAACGAGAATGTTCGGGTCTTAGAGCGACCGGTAAGTATAAGGCGGATCCGTGAAATCCTACAAGCGGATTCTAACATGAAATATAAAAAGTGTTTTCGGTTTACCGCGCGCTTTTTATTGGTCCCAACCACGTGCAATAAAGCCTCCTATTGGATAAAATCTGTCAAAAACAAGGGTGGTGGTATACTTACCGCCAACACTGTCGTTGATTTTGCTCATAGTTAATGCCACCCCGCCAGGGCGTTTTTTTCTCCGACGTGCCAACTTTGGTCCGATTTTAACAAAAAGACTGGGAATCGACGCAGCTCGACGAGCTGCGTTGATTTGCCAATTTTGATTACATTCGAAGAGCTGTAGTTTTAAAATTAAAAAAGGGCTAGCTCTTATAGCTAGTGTCAGCACTGTACTGATTGAGTTCGTACCTTTATGTCTGACTAGTACATTTTGGTAAAAACACGTACTTTTTGGAATGACTCACCCTAGAATTTGCTGCACGGTGGACAAAAAAGGTGTCAATTTTTTTACCTGATCAATTTTTGCTCATTATCGTATCTTGATTGGTCAAATAGATCCAAACAAAGGACAAACGTTGTTCTGCAGTAAAGAAGTGGCTTCCAACGATGCCTCTTACAAAAATCAAAAATACACAGATTTGACTCTGGAGGTGGTAAAAAACATTATAAAGGGGGAGGCTTATTTACATTCAAACTTCATGACTGTGTCAGTGTAACGGGGTACGTAGCCCTAAGTGTACCCTGGCTACATGAAATGTGACACTTCACACTTCAGGTGTATGACACGTCATACTCCGGGATATTTGGTACAATGTACCAAGGTCGCTCAAAGCCAACCATTGGTCAAACGACATTGCATTTCTATAGGTAACTTATAGTTCGTATTAAACCCAAACTTAGCCTACCTATAAATATACTCACTTTACAATCTACCTTATTTAGGTCACTTCGCTCTCTTTAAATAAAGAGGGGACCTGTGAACTGCCGTTCCCTGAGAGTTTGTATACTCTCGGCGCGTCAATGCGTTCGACGCGTACGAGCAGGGCCTCATCGCGCATGTGCGGGATAACCTGCAGGCTCCGGTGGCGGAAGCAAATCCGCCTCACCCGAAGCCAATACGGCTGAAGGCTAAGCCGTATGAAGGGAAGCAAGGCGAAAACCTTCACTTTTGGGTCCGAGAGGTAGAGCTCGCGATAGACGCGGCTCTGATCTCGACCGAGCAACTGCGTGTTGCTTTTGCACTCTTCAACCTTAGCGGCCGTGCTAAGCGTTGGGTGTACACACGGGAAGCAACATCCCCTGGATGTTTCACATCCTGGGCTCAGCTGTGTGAACAGCTCCGAGCCGCGTCCCTCCCGGCGAACTACGAGTACCGCCAACGTTCGCGCTTCCTCTCGTGTAAACAAGGGAGGCGCGAACTGCACGAGTATGTGCAAGAGATACGGGAGCTCACGGCGTCCCTAGTGGGAAACCCACTCAACGAACACATCAAGATGACTGTGTTCATGGACGGCCTTCGAGTGGGCCCCTCACGCACTCAGCTGTTCCGGGTGCAGTCAAGTACCCTTGAAGAGGCGATTCAAGTGGCTCTTCAAGAAGCGTACAGCCATCGCCAGGCGCGTACGCCGGCCTCAGCATGGCCTGGGAGTTCCTTGTCGACTCTCGGTCGAACAAGCCCCAACGGACCAGTTCCCATGAAACTCGGGTCCGCCGAACAGCGTGACATCCGCTGCTTCGGCTGCGGGAAGATGGTCCACTTCAAGCGCGACTGTCCCGCGGAAAGACTCCGCAGACGGCCCTTCCCCAAGCCCGTCCTCAAGGGTCGCTGGCAGAAGCCAGGATCCCGGGGACAGGGGAACGCTGGGAACCAGTAGGGGCGGGGCGCCTTACTGGGGAAGAACTAAGTCTTCGTGATGGGTGCGCGGGTGGCGCGTACCTCATGAACTTAGCCCCCGAGAGTATTCGTGCTCTCGAATCGGCGAAGAGCAGCGGCGGGTTGCTCGTAGTACACGGATGTGTACGGGGATACGATCATCCCTTTAGAATCTTGATCGATTCTGGGGCGTCGAAGAATTTCGCACGCCGCCAGACGGTTGCTCGCAACAGCAACGATGCTTTGAGAGAAAGCAAGGGCAACGGGACGGTGTCAGTACGACTGGCCGACGGGAAGGTCGTCACTGTTCCCAACGTCCAAGTGGATCTGGCCGTCAAGTTTGAAGACTTTGACAGCCTTGAACAGCTCACTGTTCTCGATATGGATCCATATGACATGATCCTGGGCATGCCCTGGCTTGAGAAGCGCTAGCCCTGGAGCGACTGGCGAGGCAAGGCAATCGGTGCCAGCCGCCCTGCGCAGTCCGACAGAGCATTGGTGAGTCATGTTCCCACCTCTGTCAGGACCGGGGCGCCCGCAAGGGCTGCCAGGGTACCGAAGCATCCGGCAGATGCTTGGGAGTCGTCGACGTATATGACGACTCCGAGGATGTTTTGATGGTGGCAGCGCCCAGAATAGGCGCTGGCCAAGTGGGTAACTTAGGTCCACAAGCGGGTAGCTTAGCTCCACAGACAGCTGCAGCTGTCACGAACACTGAGAACAGCGTGTTCAGAGCGGGTAACAGAGTTCCACTCACGGTCGCCCAGACTTTAACTGAAGAGGAAGGCGTTGAACACGCTTCCTGTGTGGGTAACACAGTGCCACACGCGGTCGCCCAGACCTTAACTGAAGAGGAAGGCGTCGAACACGCTTCCTGTGTGGGTACCACGGTACCACACGAGGCCGCGAGTGCCTCGGATGTCGTAGCGCCGACATCCCTAGACGTGGGCAGCAAAGCTCGACGTCACGGTCGCCGTCGCCAACGACGCCGCCGCCGCCTCAAGTTGGATCCGAACTTCGTTCCGATCGACGTCGCTTCAAGCGACTCGGAGTCCAGGGCCCTATTTCTGATGGGACGAACTTATGGCTGTCGAGATTTCAACATAACGAGTATGCCAAGATCACGGAATTTCCAGAAGCTGCGGAAGGTGGTGCACCATATCAGCAAACAGGTTTATGGCTGGTTCGTGGATCAGTTGCGAATGCTCTCAGTACAAAAGGAGTTCGCTGTAGACTCTACCGCCTGGCTGGAACATACCTTGGGTACTATGATCCTACTCGTCGCACTGGTGACAAGAATACCGCGCTCTGGTACGAAGACAATACTTTGTGCATCAATGTTCTCTTCAAGACAGGTACGTTTATCTCGTTGGTGCATGGCAATCTGCTTGTGTTCACGCAAGCGTTACTATTGTAGAAGAGAATGCTTTGCGGTTCGACAATTCCTTACAGGAAGAGCCAGTTACGCTGGGTTCTCCGCTGAATGGCCAAGAAGTTACGACAAGTGTTGCACATGTTGGAGGTCTGCCCACTAAATTAAAGCGTATCTACTTCGTCCATTATGACCCACAGGATTCGGAGTCGCCGCAAGACACAATCTCGTCCATTTCTCTGAGTACAAGTGTGACAGTTCTGGACACTTTGACTGACGAGTTTCAGTTTCAACGGATCGAACATGAAATGTACTTCCTGCCGTATGGTAAGGCGGAGAGCTGCCATTTGGTGTCAAAAAAGAAATGTACAGACAGAGACTTCAAACGAGAATTCGCCAAGTACGATCGTGACGCGAACAATCGGCTTGCACTTTCTCGCGAGATGCATGGGTTTTACGATGGTCTCAGCATGGAGGTTCCGATTGTCAACATGTTCCCAGGTTGTGTGGATAGAACTCGATCCGTCAACAACAGATACAAGGTATGTATGCATTGATGTTGTGTGTTGGCAAGGGTGCTTATGCTATAGTGGCTAGGTCGAAGTCTTCGTGAAAGTGCTGGATGCACAGTGCAAAGATCGCGTTTTTAGTCGCTTGAAAGAAGGAGCTGAGCAGACGGATGACCCACTCATGATGAAAACTTTTGTCTACGTTGAGAACCCGGACACGTTTTGTTTCTGTCTGAAGTGGAAGTACGACGAAAACAATGAGTGCTGGTCAAGCTTTCTTACCATGACTCCAGCGGTCGATTGAGAAGAAAACCGATTTGGGAGATCCCAAAACCGTTCCGAACCGATTCCAAAACGATTTTAAAAGGAGTCAAATTGAGAAATGATACGAAAAATATGGCCATCTGGTCGCCCGTCCAAAACAATATCACCAGTCATTCTCCTACTCCCGTAACATCACTATCGGAAAATACATACCAGCGTAACCAGAATCAGCTATGATTTCTTAAAATATTTTTTGACAAGCGCAATTAGCAAGCAAATCAAATAGCAGTAGCTGACACGTAAATTTTTAGCAAGGTATTCTGTCTTCATCTTTGGTTGATGTGTCAGCCTACGTGCATAATTTATTTGTGAAAAGGAAGCTGCTTTATAAAAACTGCTTAAATGAGTAATCATACGATTCGAAACTGTTATGACAGGGTAAACGAAATCACTGGATTATCACGGGATTTTGGATAAAATCCAGAGAACGTGTGCAAAATTATCCCCCTTCTGTAACATCACCTTCTTTTCCCGCTTAGGTACGGGTCCAACATTATATCACCTTTTCTCTCATTCCAGAATCATAGGAGATATTGTAACGGGGTACGTAGCCCTAAGTGTACCCTGGTTACATGAAGTGTGACACTTCACACTTCAAGGAGTATGACACGTCATACTCCGGGATAATTGGTACCGAACGGAAAGTAACGTCTAATTCATGCCTATAAAAAGCTGAATAACGCGACGGTGCCGGCCCAAACACCAATCCCACGAAAGGATGTGTTAATAAACAACATGGCCGGGAGCGTATTATACAGTGCGCTGAATTTGGTAGACGGATACTACCAAATCCTGATGCGAGAGAGCGACATCCCGCTCACCGCGGTAAGCACTCCAAGCGGCATGCTTTGGGAGTGGATCGTCATGCCGCAGGGCTTGTCTAACGCCCCGGCGACGTTCAATCGCCTAATGACGCAACTGTTCCGCCCTTTGCGTACTTTCGTACAGACGTACTTCGACGACATATTCGTCCATAGCCGTGCCGAAGGAGGCAAGACGGCCATGGAGGTGCATCTAGGACACCTCCGTCGAGTGTTGGACGTAGTGCGAGCGAACCAGCTCTACGCCAACATCGACAAGTGCGTTTTCGCGTCACCAGAGATTAAAGTTCTCGGTTGCTTCGTAAGCAACGTCGGCGCCGGGCTGACCCAGACAAGGTCAAGGCCATAGCAGCATGGCCGACGCCCCGATCCCAGAAGGATCTTCGAAAGTGGTTGGGCTTGGCCAACTACCTTCACAAGTACAGCGCAGGGTACGCGGGCTTCGCTAAGCCCTTGTCGAGCCTCCTTCAGAAGAACGTCGACTGGCGCTGGGAGCAGGAGCACCAGGATGCTTTTGACAGCATCAAGGCCAGTCTCCAAGAGGCCCCTGTCTTGGCCCTGCCGGACGAGACGAAGCCGTTTAACGTCGTCTGCGATGCCTCCAATTACGCCATCGGATGTGCATTGCTGCAGGCCGACACGGCTGGACACGAACGAGTCATCTCGTTCCAGTCCAGGCGGCTCAAAGCCGCCGAGCGAAACTACCCTGTCCACGACAAGGAGCTCCTGGCAATGAAATATGCCCTTGTGAAGTCTCGTGGTCACCTTCTGGGCTCTAGGTCCTTTGTGATCTACACAGACTACGCGTCCTTGAGGACGGCGACTAACTCGCCTCACCTCTCCTAAAGGATGGCGAGGTGACTGTCCTTCTTCGCGGAATACAACTTCCGCGTCGAATACAAACCGGGCAAGCCCAACGTACTTGCGGACGCCCTCTCTCGGCGTCCTTACTATGCGTTGGCCCACATCACGCGGGTGACAACGGATCTAAATGATCGGATACGCATGGCGTATCGGGATGATGAGGCTGTCGCGCCTATCGTCAAGTTCCTTATGGCAGGAACGAGCGCGAAGTCCGACTGGCTCTCGTCGCGACAGCGCTCACGGCTCCACCGATACGAGTTGAAGACTGGACTCCTCTATTACCGGGTGGAGCCCAATGATCCTCCACGGGTGGTCGTACCCAACGACGAGGATCTGAAGTTCGATATCCTCGCGGAGGCGCACGACGCGCCCTCCAGCGGCCACTTGGGCCGCGAGAAGACCTTTCTGTCGGTCTCTCAGTCCTTCTGGTGGACCCACATGTACAAGTGGGTCGCCCGGTACGTTAAGACATGCGAAATATGTCAGCGGGTCAAACCCGCAGGGCACTCTTCGGCTCCACCCGTACCGGCTGACTGTTGGAAGTCGATGAGTCTTGACTTCATCTTTGGGCCTCCCGCCGACGGACACGGCAACACCGGAATTTTGGTGTTTGTGTGTCGGCTGAGCAAGATGGTACATCTTGCTCCAGTTCCTGTCACTGTTACGGGCGAACAAACTGCAAGGTTGTTCGTCGATGCCGTGTTCCGTTATCACGGTCTCCCCGAGACGATTGGCTCGGACCGAGACCCGCGGCTCACTGCTGCGTTTTGAAAAACGCTGTCCCTTTACTGGGA
>NW_003303749.1:468526-472342 GCF_000142945.1 Phytophthora infestans T30-4 | reverse complement strand
AAAGTTTCCCTTTAAAGGCCCGGAAACGAAGCAGCGAAGTCCGACCTGGGCTCTCGTCGGCGACAACGCGCTCACGGGCTCCCACCGAATAATGAAGTTGGAGGAGGGGCCTCCCTCTATTATTCGGGTAGAGCCCCACTGATCCCTCCCACGGGGTGGGTTGTACCCCAACGACCGAAGGATCTGAAGTTCGACATCCTCGCGGAAGGCGCATGACGCGCCCTCCCAGCGGCCACTTGGACCGCGAGAAGACCTTTCTGTCGGTCTCTCAGTCCTTCTGGTAGACCCACATGTACAAGTGAGTCGCCCCGGTACGTCAAGACATGTGAAACATGTCAGCGGGTTAAATCCCGCAGAGCACTCTTCGGCTCCACTACAGAGCCTGCCCGTACCGGCTGATTGTTGGAAGTCGATGAGTCTTGACTTCATCTTTGGGCTTCCCGCCGACGGACACGGCAACACCGGAATTTTGGTGTTCGTGTGTCGGCTGAGCAAGATGGTACGTCTTGCTCCAGTTCCCGTCACTGTGACGGGCGAACAAACCGCAAGGTTGTTCGTCGATGGCGTGTTCCGCTATCACGGTCTCCCGGAGACGATTGTCTCGGACCGAGACCCGCGGTTCACTGCTGCGTTTTGGAAAACGCTGTTCCCTTTACTGGGAACTCGTCTGCAGATGTCCACTGCGGATCATCCGCAGACAGACGGCCAAACAGAGCGCGTCAATCGAGTGCTCGAGGACACTCTGCGCAGTGTGTGCGCGGCAGCGCCACGTACGTGGTCGACGCAGCTTCCAGTTGTTGAGTTTGCGCTCAACAACGCGGTGCACGCGTCCACGGGGTTCACGCCGTTCTACTTGAACGGCTTCCGCCACCCCAGAGTGCCTCTCACTCTTCGAGGAAACACTGACTCCTCTATTCTAAGTGGGGGAGAGGCTCGGAAAGCCCTTTCCTCTCAGGTCTCGGATGTGAGACCAGTTTCGCTGCGGAAACAAGTGGAATCCTTTATGGATACCAAGCTGAGCGTTGTCAGCAGGGTCCGCGATGCCATGGCAGCGGCCCAAGATAAACAAAAGGAGTACTCAGACAAACATGGAAGAGGAAACTTAAGTATATTTAAAGTTGGGGACTTAGTGTTGCTAAACACGAGGAACCTACCTCTAGACACTGTCAGCTCTGTCGGCAGCAACAAGCTGAAGCACCGCTTCATCGGACCATTTGCAGTCCTGGCCAGACATGGTGCGTCGCACACCATCGACCTGCCAAAGTCAATGACGACGCACCCGACGTTCTATGTTGGACGTCTTAAGCGGTACTTTGACCCGCAGGCGGTTGCTGACTCGCAGACCCCCCTTGACCCAGCTCCTCAAAGCGAGGGCCGGTCACAGTCGTCGACTAGGGCGTCGGAGCAGGCACCCAAGCCTCGGTCGGGACGGCAAGGCTGCGGTCAAGACCGTACGCCGGAGGGGCTCCATACGAACGGACCCCGGAGCCATACGCCGAGTACGCTGAGTACGCCGGCTACGCACCATACGCGTACGTCTGGGAGTGTGCCGCAGGCGGCTCCGGACGTGGCAACAGAGCCTCGATCCGTCGGATCATGCGAAAGGCCTCGTCCAGATCGGACGAAGAGGCCCGGCGATCCACCCGCAGGTGCAGGCTCGCGACCTCTCGCTTCAACAGGTCCAGGCGGCTCGCAAGACGAGCGAGCTCGCCCTGATTCCCGACCTGGGCGGCAGAATCACCGCCAGTCCCAAGGCCAAGTGCAATCTCAAGCACGAGGACACGTTGACGGAGGCGGTCAACCTCAGGGCCCTGTGTCGGACCCGCAGTCGGAGCACTCGGACGAGAGTGGCTTTCGGGAGGCGCCGAGTACTCGTACTCGTACGAGGGCACCTCCGCCCCTGCTTGACTGGAATGGAGAGGTCCACTTCCACGTGGAGCGGATCCTCCAGGAGCAACGGCGTCGCGGTAAGCGACAGCTCCTCGTGAAGTGGAGGGGTTATGCCCACTCCGAGAACTCGTAGGAGCCGATTGAACGGCTCCTGATTGACTGACCAAAGGCTGTCGCAATCTGGGAACAGAAGCGGCGGCAGCTCCATAAGTAGTCCGGGTCTTCTTGCCCGAACGGGGTACGGACGATGAATACATTCCGTACCCGCGCTCATCGTGAGCGCTAGAAGCCGCGCGCTTCAGGATGTCCCTTGGCAGCATGCGCTTGCTGATCAAGTGGGCAAACCTCACACGAAGATTACGCTGGTCCAGGATGCGGGACAGCAGCTGATCTTCATGGAGTTCCCGTAACTCCGTGGGTAAGTACTTAAGAGTCTCCACCCATGCCCAGAACATGTCCTCACAAGAACTCCACGTGGGAAAGTTCTCGGGCATCACCCAGGGGGATCCCCAAAGAGGATAGAGACCACCCCGGGGCTCGGGGTTCTTACGACAAGTCGTGAAGTCTTTGAGAGGAATGCGAGAAGCACACACCGAGCAGCCTCCAAGTCGTCGACGAACAACTGTTCTTTCTGAACAAGGGCTCGTTCATAGATGCCTCTAGAAGTGTGGCCACTCACAAGGCCACGAGGAGCGACGAGAAGCTCTAAGAAGAGGTCAGCCCCAGAGCACCCCTCGGGAGACCAATACCCTCTTGAGTTGATGGCAGCTCCCTGGCTGACGGGTGCCACCACCGAACCCCCACGGACACGCTGGGCAGCTTGGAAGTCCTCCTGCTGCTGGTCGAGGTCATTCGAGACCTCCCGGGGCTCAGCGATAGCACCCTCCTCCCCCTCTTCTTCCTCCTTCTTCTCCTCTTCATCCGAGGAGTCGAAGAGGGCCCGATAGGAGTGTTGAGACTCCTTCTCCTCGCGGAGTGGAGACTTAGATGCTGTACGCTTCTTTGAGGGCTTGGCGTCTTCGACTTTTAGAGGCCTTAGCTCGCGCAAGACCCTCGGCAAGCGAGAGACGTTTGCGAGGATTCTCTTTCCTCATCGCCACCGGCTTTGAAGAGCGCCCTTAGGCCTTGGCGGGCCGGGACTCTCGGAGCGCACAGAGGTCCTGGGACTGTGATCCACCTTGATCACTAGGCGAGCGACTGCACGCTGTCATCTTTGTTGCTCACTGAGCACTGGGCTGTGCCCTCCCACAGAGCCCACAGGAGCATCGTGCGTGCTCTCGGACTCGGCATCGTCCTCACTGCCCGAGTTGAGCTCACGTTCCACGAACCGAGGGTTCGGACGATTGTCTGAAGATGAGGGCGACGGGCTGCGACGGCTTGCTTGCGCGCTTGTCCACAGGCGCGTCACCCCGAGGACCCGATCGCCTCGGAGGCCACCTGAGTAGCCTCCTTGAGTGCCGAGCCTTTACCGTGAGGCTTAGTGCTCTTGGCTTGCGCCTTACCGGCAGCAGCCTTGGAGCGTGTCTTAGCACCGCTCTTTGCTGTACCACGAGGCATGGTAACGGTCGAGTTGGAGACCTAGACGAAGAGCGCACAGGTTGCTGCTCGAGGCTCTAACTGTGAAGTGAGCCTCCCCCCGCGCTCGCGCGGCCAAGTCGATGGTTTTCGACTTTGAGAATGAGAGTTTGTGACGAACACCTCTTCACTCTGATTGGTCGGTAAGCCGAACCTAAGTGGGGGAGGATGTAACGGGGTACGTAGCCCTAAGTGTACCCTGGTTACATGAAGTGTGACACGTCACACTTCGGGATATTTGGTACAAGGTACCAAGGTCGTTCAAAGCCAACCATTGGTCAAACGACATTGCATTTCTATAGGTAACTTATAGTTTGAATTAAACCCAAACTTAACCTACCTATAAATATA
>NW_003303749.1:459341-468426 GCF_000142945.1 Phytophthora infestans T30-4 | reverse complement strand
GTTTGATTGGTCCGTCTAAGCGCCGGTTGGTTTTAGTGGTAAAAATATCTCGTTGCCCAACGAGATGCCCCGGGTTCGATTCCCGGACGGCGCATTCTCTTATGCCACCCTCCTCTTTTATCTCTTTTACTGTGTCGGACGCATCTTTCGGCGTATCCAGTGCGTGGTAGACATCAAGTTCAACCCGCTATGCTACCGCTCGTTAGCTAACCATGCAAATTGCTCGTCGTGCGTGGAAGGTCGGTTTTGGGAGCTGTCGTTGGTATCGAGGACAGCTGCGGACGCGTCGATGGCTGTAGGGATCGGAGGTCAGCTGTTGATAGACAGGATGAGAGTGTGCGAATGCGCCAGTGTGCTTTGGCGATTTTTGTGTGGTGCCGTTTGCCAGGGTTTGTGTGGTTTTGTGGAGTTTTTTGATGGTCGCGTGTTAAGCGCCGTTGGTTTTAGAGATAAAAATATCTCGTTGCCACCGAGATACCCCGCGTGTGAGATTCCCGGATGGCGCATTCTCTTATGCCACCCTCCTCTTTTATCTCTTTTACTGTGTCGGACGCATCTTTCGGCGTATCCAGTGCGTGGTAGACATCAAGTTCAACGCGCTATGATACCGCTCGTTAGCTAAGCATGCAAATTGCTCGTCGTGCGTGGAAGGTCGGTTTTGGAAGCTGTCGTTGGTATCGAGGACAACTGCGGACGCGTCGATGGCTGTAGGGATCGGAGGTTAGCTGTTGATAGACAGCGATGGAGTGTGCGATGCGCAGTGCCGTGAAGGCTGGTTTTGGCAGCTTTTCTTGGTATCCGAGACCACTGCCGACCGCTCGATGGCCTTTCGGATCGGAAGTCCAGCTGTTGATAGACAGGATGGGGACGTTTCCAGAGGAGCGCAGTGTCGTTAACGATTGTTGGTGGTGCGGTGTTGCAGGGTTGTGTGGTTTGTGGGGTGTTTGTTGGTCCGTGTAAGCGCCGTTGGTTTAGTGGTAAAATATCTCGTTGCCAACGAGATGCCCCGGGTTCGATTCCCGGACGGCGCATTCTCTTATGCCACCCTCCTCTTTTATCTCTTTTACTGTGTCGGACGCATCTTTCGGCGTATCCAGTGCGTGGTAGACATCAAGTTCAACCCGCTATGATACCGCTCGTTAGCTAAGCATGCAAATTGCTCGTCGTGCGTGGAAGGTCGGTTTTGGAAGCTGTCGTTGGTATCGAGGACAACTGCGGACGCGTCGATGGCTGTAGGGATCGGAGGTCAGCTGTTGATAGACAGCGATGGAGTGTGCGATGCGCAGTGTCGTTGGTGATGTTGGTGGTGCGTGTTGCAGGGTTGTGTGGTTTGTGGGGGGTTTGTTGGTCCGTGCAAGCGCCGTTGGTTTAGTGATAAAATTATTTACGTTTGCCAACCGAGATGGCCCCTGGTTTTCGATTCCCGGACGGCGCATCTCTTATGCCACCCTCCTCTTTAATCTCTTTAACTGTGTCGGACGCATCTTTCGGCGTATCCGGTGCGTGGTAGACATCAAAGTTCAACCCGCTATGCTACCGCTCGTTAGCTAACCCATGCAAATTGCTCGTCGTGCGTGGAAAGGTCGGTTTTGGGAGCTGTCGTTGGTATCGAGGACAACTGCGGACGCGTCGATGGCTGTAGGGATCGGAGGTCAGCTGTTGATAGACAGGATGGAGTGTGCGATGCGCAGTGTCGTTGGTGATGTTGGTGGTGCGTGTTGCAGGGTTGTGTGGTTTGTGGGGTGTTTGTTGGTCCGTGCAAGCGCCGTTGGTTTAGTGGTAAAATATCTCGATGACAACGAGATGCCCCGGGTTCGATTCCCGGACGGCGCATTCTCTTATGCCACCCTCCTCTTTTATCTCTTTTACTGTGTCGGACGCATCTTTCGGCGTATCCAGTGCGTGGTAGACATCAAAGTTCAACCCGCTATGATACCGCTCGTTAGCTAAGCATCGCAAATTGCTCCTCGTGCGTGGAAAGGTCGGTTTTTGGAAGCCTTCGTTGGTATCGAGGACAAACTGCGGACGCGTCGATGGCTGTAGGGATCGGAGGTCAGTTGTTGATAGACAGCGATGGAGTGTTCGATGCGCAGTGTCGTTGGCGATTGTTGGTGGTGCGTGTTGCAGGGTTGTGTGGTTTGTGTGGTGTTTGTTGGTCCGTGTAAGCGCCGTTGGTTTAGTGGTAAAATATCTCGTTGCCAACGAGATGCCCCGGGTTCGATTCCCGGACGGCGCATTCTCTTATGCCACCCTCCTCTTTTATCTCTTTTACTGTGTCGGACGCATCTTTCGGCGTATCCAGTGCCTGGTAGACATCAAGCTCAGCCCGCTATGATACCGCTCGTTAGCTAAGCATGCAAATTGCTCGTCGTGCTTGGAAGGTCGGTTTTGGAAGCTGTCGTTGGTATCGAGGACAACTGCGGACGCGTCGATGGCTGTAGGGATCGGAGGTCAGCTGTTGATAGACAGGATGGAGTGTGCGATGCGCAGTGTCGTTGGTGATGTTGGTGGTGCGTGTTGCAGGGTTGTGTGGTTTGTGGGGTGTTTGTTGGTCCGTGTAAGCGCCGTTGGTTTAGTGGTAAAATATCTCGTTGCCAACGAGATGCCCCGGGTTCGATTCCCGGACGGCGCATTCTCTTATGCCACCCTCCTCTTTTATCTCTTTTACTGTGTCGGACGCATCTTTCGGCGTATCCAGTGCGTGGTAGACACCAAGTTCAACCCGCTATGCTACCGCTCGTTAGCAAACCATGCTATTCGCTCGCCGTGCGTGGAAGGTCGGTTTTGGGAGCTGTCGTTGGTATCGAGGACAGCTGCGGACGCGTCGATGGCTGTAGGGATCCGGAGGTCAGCTGTTGATAGACAGGATGGAAGTGTGCGATACCGCAGTGTCGCTGGCGATGCTGGTGGTGCGTATTGCAGGGTTGTGTAGTTTGTTGGGGTGTTTGTTGGTCCGTGGCTAAGCGCCGTTGGTTTTAGTGGTAAAAATATCTCGTTGCCAACGAGATGCCCCCGGGTTCGATTCCCCGGACGGCGCATTCTCTTATGCCACCCTCCTCTTTTATCTCTTTTACTGTGTCGGACGCATCTTTCGGCGTATCCAGTGCGTGGTAGACATCAAGTTCAACCCGCTATGATACCGCTCGTTAGCTAAGCATGCAAATTGCTCGTCGTGCGTGGAAGGTCGGTTTTGGAAGCTGTCGTTGGTATCGAGGACAACTGCGGACGCGTCGATGGCTGTAGGGATCGGAGGTCAGCTGTTGATAGACAGGGATGGAGTGTGCGATGCGCAGTGTCGTTGGCGATTGTTGGTGGTGCGTGTTGCAGGGTTGTGTGGTTTGTGGGGTGTTTGTTGGTCCGTGTAAGCGCCGTTGGTTTAGTGGTAAAATATCTCGTTGCCAACGAGATGCCCCGGGTTCGATTCCCGGACGGCGCATTCTCTTATGCCACCCTCCTCTTTTATCTCTTTTACTGTGTCGGACGCATCTTTCCGGCGTATCCAGTGCGTGGTAGACATCAAGTTCAACCCGCTATGCTACCGCTCGTTAGCTAACCATGCAAATTTCTCGTCGTGCGTGGAAGGTCGGGTTTTGGGAGCTGTCGTTGGTATCGAGGACAGCTGCGGACGCGTCGATGGCTGTAGGGATCGGAGGTCAGCTGTTGATAGACAGGATGGAGTGTGCGATGCGCAGTGTCGTTGGCGATTGTTGGTGGTGCGTGTTGCAGGGTTGTGTGGTTTGTGGGGTGTTTGTTGGTCCGTGTAAGCGCCGTTGGTTTAGTGATAAAATATCTCGTTGCCAACGAGATGCCCCGGGTTCGATTCCCGGACGGCGCATTCTCTTATGCCACCCTCCTCTTTTATCTCTTTTACTGTGTTGGACGCATCTTCCGGCGTATCCAGTGCGTGATAGACATCAAGTTCAACGCGCTATGCTACCGCTCGTTAGCTAGCCATGCAAATTGCTCGTCGTGCGTGGAAGGTCAGTTTTGGGAGCTGTCGTTGGTATCGAGGACAACTGCGGACGCGTCGATGGCTGTAGAGATCAGAGGTCAGCTGTTGATAGAAAGGATGGAGTGTGCGATACGCAGTGTCGTTGGTGATGTTGGTGGTGCGTGTTGCAGAGTTGTGTAGTTTGTGGAGTGTTTGTTGGTCCGTGTAAGCGCCGTTGGTTTAGTGGTAAAATATCTCGTTGCCAACGAGATGCCCCGGGTTCGATTCCCGGACGGCGCATTCTCTTATGCCACCCTCCTCTTTTATCTCTTTTACTGTGTTGGACGCATCTTCCGGCGTATCCAGTGCGTGGTAGACATCAAGTTCAACGCGCTATGCTACCGCTCGTTAGCTAACCATGCAAATTGCTCGTCGTGCGTGGAAGGTCGGTTTTGGGAGCTGTCGTTGGTATCGAGGACAACTGCGGACGCGTCGATGGCTGTAGGGATCGGAGGTCAGCTGTTGATAGAAAGGATGGAGTGTGCGATGCGCAGTGTCGTTAACAATTGTTGGTGGTGCGTGTTGCAGGGTTGTGTGGTTTGTGGGGTGTTTGTTGGTCCGTGTAAGCGCCGTTGGTTTAGTGATAAAATATCTCGTTGCCAACGAGATGCCCCGGGTTCGATTCCCGGACGGCGCATTCTCTTATGCCACCCTCCTCTTTTATCTCTTTTACTGTGTCGGACGCATCTTCCGGCGTATCCAGTGAGTGGTAGACATCAAGTTCAACCCGCTATGCTACCGCTCGTTAGCTAACCATGCAAATTGCTCGTCGTGCGTGGAAGGTCGGTTTTGGGAGCTGTCGTTGGTATCGAGGACAGCTGCGGACGCGTCGATGGCTGTAGGGATCGGAGGTCAGCTGTTGATAGACAGGATGGAGTGTGCGATGCGCAGTGTCGTTGGCGATTGTTGTTGTGGCGTGTGCAAGGGTTGTGTGGTTTGTGGGTGTTTGTTGTCCCCGTGTAACGCGCCGTTGGTTTAGTGATAAAATATCTCGTTGCCAACAGGATGCCCCGTGTTCGATTCCCGGACGGCGCATTCTCTTATGCCACCCCTCCTCTCTTATCTCTTATACTGTGTCGAACGCATCTTCCGGCGTATCGAGTGCGTGAAGACATCAAGTTCAACCCGCTATGCTAACCGCTCGTTAGCTAAACCATGCAAATTGTTTCTTCCTGCAGGAAAGTTCGTTTTGGGGAACCTTTTCTTGTTTTTCGGAGCACAACTGCGGAACGCTTGGTGGGCTTAGGGATTCGGAGTTTCAGCCTATTATAAAACAGGAAGGGGGTTTTTGAGATGCGCAGTGTCGTTGGCGATCGTTGGTGGTGCGTGTTGCAGGGTTGTGTGGTTTGTGGGGTGTTTGTTGGTCCGTGCAAGCGCCGTTGGTTTAGTGGTAAAATATCTCGTTGCCAACGAGATGCCCCGGGTTCGATTCCCGGACGGCGCATTCTCTTATGCCACCCTCCTCTTTTATCTCTTTTACTGTGTCGGACGCATCTTTCGGCGTATCCAGTGCGTGGTAGACATCAAGTTCAACCCGCTATGCTACCGCTCGTTAGCTAACCATGCAAATTGCTCGTCGTGCGTGGAAGGTCGGTTTTGGGAGCTGTCGTTGGTATCGAGGACAACTGCGGACGCGTCGATGGCTGTAGGGATCGGAGGTCAGCTGTTGATAGACAGGATGGAGTGTGCGATGCGCAGTGTCGTTGGCGATTGTTGGTGGTGCGTGTTGCAGGGTTGTGTGGTTTGTGGGGTGTTTGTTGGTCCGTGTAAGCGCCGTTGGTTTAGTGATAAAATATCTCGTTGCCAACGAGATGCCCCGGGTTCGATTCCCGGACGGCGCATTCTCTTATGCCACCCTCCTCTTTTATCTCTTTTACTGTGTCGGACGCATCTTTCGGCGTATCCAGTGCGTGGTAGACATCAAGTTCAACCCGCTATGCTACCGCTCGTTAGCAAACCATGCTATTCGCTCGCCGTGCGTGGAAGGTCGGTTTTGGGAGCTGTCGTTGGTATCGAGGACAACTGCGGACGCGTCGATGGCTGTAGGGATCGGAGGTCAGCTGTTGATAGACAGGATGGAGTGTGCGATACGCAGTGTCGTTGGTGATGTTGGTGGTGCGTGTTGCAGGGTTGTGTGGTTTGTGGGGTGTTTGTTGGTCCGTCTAAGCGCCGTTGGTTTAGTGGTAAAATATCTCTTTACCAACGAGATGCCCCGGGTTCGATTCCCGGACGGCGCATTCTCTTATGCCACCCTCCTCTTTTATCTCTTTTACTGTGTCGGACGAAACTTACGGCGCTTACACGGCCCGACAAACACCCAGCACAAACCACCATACAACCCCTCGTTTGCCAACCACGCAAACCACCCAACAATCGTTTAACGACACTTTTGGGAGCTGGCGTTGGCATCGAGCACAACTGCCATCCTTTCTATCAACAGCTGACCTCCGATCCCTACAGGCCATCGACCGCGTCCGCAGTTGTCCTCGATACCAACGACAGCTTCCAAAACCGACCTTCCAAGCACGGCGAGCAATTTGCATGGTTAGCTAACGAGCGGTAGCATAGCGCGTTGAACTTGATGTCTACCACGCACTGGATACGCCGAAGATGCGTCCGACACAGTAAAAGAGATAAAAGAGGAGGGTGGCATAAGAGAATGCGCCGTCCGGGAATCGAACCCGGGGCATCTCGTTGGCAACGAGATATTTTACCACTAAACCAACGGCGCTTGCACGGACCAACAAACACCCCACAAACCACACAACCCTGCAACACGCACCACCAACAATCGTTAACAACACTGCGCATCGCACACTCCATCCTGTCTATCAACAGCTGACCTCCGATCCCTACAGCCATCGACGCGTCCGCAGTTGTCCTCGATACCAACGACAGCTTCCAAAACCGACCTTCCACGCACGACGAGCAATTTGCATGGTTAGCTAACGAGCGGTAGCATAGCGGGTTGAACTTGATGTCTACCACGCACTGGATACGCCGGAAGATGCGTCCGACACAGTAAAAGAGATAAAAGAGGAGGGTGGCATAAGAGAATGCGCCGTCCGGGAATCGAACCCGGGGCATCTCGTTGGCAACGAGATATTTTATCACTAAACCAACGGCGCTTGCACGGACCAACAAACACCCCACAAACCACACAACCCTGCAACACGAACCACCAACAATCGCCAACGACACTGCGCATCGCACACTCCATCCTGTCTATCAACAGCTGACCTCCGATCCCTACAGCCATCGACGCGTCCGCAGTTGTCCTCGATACCAACGACAGCTCCCAAAACCGACCTTCCACGCACGGCGAGCGAATAGCATGGTTAGCTAACGAGCGGTAGCATAGCGCGTTGAACTTGATGTCTACCACGCACTGGATACGCCGAAAGATGCGTCCGACACAGTAAAAGAGATAAAAGAGGAGGGTGGCATAAGAGAATGCGCCGTCCGGGAATCGAACCCGGGGCATCTCGTTGGCAACGAGATATTTTACCACTAAACCAACGGCGCTTACACGGACCAACAAACACCCCACAAACCACACAACCCTGCAACACGCACCACCAACAATCGTTAACGACACTGCGCATCGCACACTCCATCCTTTCTATCAACAGCTGACCTCCGATCCCTACAGCCATCGACGCGTCCGCAGTTGTCCTCGATACCAACGACAGCTCCCAAAACCGACCTTCCACGCACGACGAGCAATTTGCATGGTTAGCTAACGAGCGGTAGCATAGCGCGTTGAACTTGATGTCTACCACGCACTGGATACGCCGGAAGATGCGTCCGACACAGTAAAAGAGATAAAAGAGGAGGGTGGCATAAGAGAATGCGCCGTCCGGGAATCGAACCCGGGGCATCTCGTTGGCAACGAGATATTTTACCACTAAACCAACGGCGCTTACACGGACCAACAAACACCCCACAAACCACACAACCCTGCAACACGCACCACCAACATCACCAACGACACCGCGTATCGCACACTCCATCCTGTCTATCAACAGCTGACCTCCGATCCCTACAGCCATCGACGCGTCCGCAGTTGTCCTCGATACCAACGACAGCTCCCAAAACCGACCTTTCACGCACGACGAGCAATTTGCATGGTTAGCTAACGAGCGGTAGCATAGCGCGTTGAACTTGATGTCTACCACGCACTGGATACGCCGGAAGATGCGTCCAACACAGTAAAAGAGATAAAAGAGGAGGGTGGCATAAGAGAATGCGCCGTCCGGGAATCGAACCCGGGGCATCTCGTTGGCAACGAGATATTTTACCACTAAACCAACGGCGCTTACACGGACCAACAAACACCCCACAAACGACACAACCCTGCAACACGCACCACCAACAATCGTTAACGACACTGCGCATCGCACACTCCATCCTGTCTATCAACAGCTGACCTCCGATCCCTACAGCCATCGACGCGTCCGCAGTTGTCCTCGATACCAACGACAGCTCCCAAAACCGACCTTCCACGCACGACGAGCAATTTGCATGGTTAGCTAACGAGCGGTAGCATAGCGCGTTGAACTTGATGTCTACCACGCACTGGATACGCCGAAAGATGCGTCCGACACAGTAAAAGAGATAAAAGAGGAGGGTGGCATAAGAGAATGCGCCGTCCGGGAATCGACCCCGGGGCATCTCGTTGGCAACGAGATATTTTACCACTAAACCAACGGCGCTTACACGGACCAACAAACACCCCCACAAATCACACAACCCTGCAACACGCACCACCAACAATTGTTAACGACCACTGCGCATCGCACACTCCATCTGGTCTTTTAAAAAGAGAAACTCGAATCCCTTACAGACATCGAAGCGGTCCGCAGTTGTCCTTCGATAAACAACAAACAGCTTTCGAAACCTACTTTCCACGCCCTACGAGGCAATTTGCATGGTTAGTAAACCGAGCGGAAGCATAGCGGGTTGAAACTTGATGTCTACCCACAGCACTGGATACCCCGTAAAGATGCGTCCGACACAGTAAAAGAGATAAAAGAGGAGGGTGGCATAAGAGAATGCGCCGTCCGGGAATCGAACCCGGGGCATCTCGTTGGT
>NW_003303749.1:455763-458752 GCF_000142945.1 Phytophthora infestans T30-4 | reverse complement strand
TTTCTCGTCGTCGGCCCAATGCTCCAAGCGCAGCGCGCTTCTTGCTCTCAAGCGGTCTCAGACCTACGCTCGCGCTCCGCGCCTACTCCAAGAGCTGCAAACTGCTTAGAGCAATGCTCTTGACTCATTCGAGTCGTCGACAACAGCTCAGCGGTTGAATACTCGCTTCACAAGCGACAGGTCGGTGGTTCGAACCCACTAGGGCACAGCCCTCTCGTTCCATGAACGATTGTTCACGCTTGGACAAGCTTAAGGGCAACACCCTTTTAGCTCAATGGTTGAGCGTTGGCTTTGAGAGCCACAGGTCGGTGGCTCGAACCCACCAGGGCACAGCCCTGTCGTACTGATTGAGTTCGTACCTTTATGTCTGACTAGTACATTTTGGTAAAAACACGTACTTTTTGGAATGACTCACCCTAGAATTTGCTGCACGGTGGACAAAAAAGGTGTCAATTTTTTTACCTGATCAATTTTTGCTCATTATCGTATCTTGATTGGTCAAATAGATCCAAACAAAGGACAAACGTTGTTCTGCAGTAAAGAAGTGGCTTCCAACGATGCCTCTTACAAAAATCAAAAATACACAGATTTGACTCTGGAGGTGGTAAAAAACATTATAAAGGGGGAGGCTTATTTACATTCAAACTTCATGACTGTGTCAGTGTAACGGGGTACGTAGCCCTAAGTGTACCCTGGCTACATGAAATGTGACACTTCACACTTCAGGTGTATGACACGTCATACTCCGGGATATTTGGTACAATGTACCAAGGTCGCTCAAAGCCAACCATTGGTCAAACGACATTGCATTTCTATAGGTAACTTATAGTTCGTATTAAACCCAAACTTAGCCTACCTATAAATATACTCACTTTACAATCTACCTTATTTAGGTCACTTCGCTCTCTTTAAATAAAGAGGGGACCTGTGAACTGCCGTTCCCTGAGAGTTTGTATACTCTCGGCGCGTCAATGCGTTCGACGCGTACGAGCAGGGCCTCATCGCGCATGTGCGGGATAACCTGCAGGCTCCGGTGGCGGAAGCAAATCCGCCTCACCCGAAGCCAATACGGCTGAAGGCTAAGCCGTATGAAGGGAAGCAAGGCGAAAACCTTCACTTTTGGGTCCGAGAGGTAGAGCTCGCGATAGACGCGGCTCTGATCTCGACCGAGCAACTGCGTGTTGCTTTTGCACTCTTCAACCTTAGCGGCCGTGCTAAGCGTTGGGTGTACACACGGGAAGCAACATCCCCTGGATGTTTCACATCCTGGGCTCAGCTGTGTGAACAGCTCCGAGCCGCGTCCCTCCCGGCGAACTACGAGTACCGCCAACGTTCGCGCTTCCTCTCGTGTAAACAAGGGAGGCGCGAACTGCACGAGTATGTGCAAGAGATACGGGAGCTCACGGCGTCCCTAGTGGGAAACCCACTCAACGAACACATCAAGATGACTGTGTTCATGGACGGCCTTCGAGTGGGCCCCTCACGCACTCAGCTGTTCCGGGTGCAGTCAAGTACCCTTGAAGAGGCGATTCAAGTGGCTCTTCAAGAAGCGTACAGCCATCGCCAGGCGCGTACGCCGGGCCTCAGCATGGGCCTGGGGAGTTCCTTGTTCGACTCTTCGGTCGAACCAAGCCCCAACGGACCAGTTCCCATGAAACTCGGGTCCGCCGAACAGCGTGACATCGCTGCTTCGGCTGCGGGAAGATGGTCCACTTCAAGCGCGACTGTCCCGCGGAAAGACTCCGCAGACGGCCCTTTCCCCAAGCCCGTCCTCAAGGGTCGCTGGCAGAAGCCAGGATCCCGGGGACAGGGGAACGCTGGGAACAGTAGGGGCGGGGCGCCTTACTGGGGAAGAACTAAGTCTTCGTGATGGGTGCGCGGGTGGCGCGTACCTCATGAACTTAGCCCCCGAGAGTATTCGTGCTCTCGAATCGGCGAAGAGCAGCGGCGGGTTGCTCGTAGTACACGGATGTGTACGGGGATACGATCATCCCTTTAGAATCTTGATCGATTCTGGGGCGTCGAAGAATTTCGCACGCCGCCAGACGGTTGCTCGCAACAGCAACGATGCTTTGAGAGAAAGCAAGGGCAACGGGACGGTGTCAGTACGACTGGCCGACGGGAAGGTCGTCACTGTTCCCAACGTCCAAGTGGATCTGGCCGTCAAGTTTGAAGACTTTGACAGCCTTGAACAGCTCACTGTTCTCGATATGGATCCATATGACATGATCCTGGGCATGCCCTGGCTTGAGAAGCGCTAGCCCTGGAGTCGACTGGCGAGGCAAGGCAATCGGTACCAGCCGCCCTGCGCAGTCCGACAGAGCATTGGTGAGTCATGTTCCCACCTCTGTCAGGACCGGGGGCGCCCGCAAGGGTTGCCAGCGTACCAAAGCATCCGGCAGATACTTGGGAGTCGTCGACGTATATGACGACGCCGAAGATGCTTTGATGGTGGCAGCGCCCAGAGGAGGCGCTGGCCAAGTGGATAGCTTAGAACCACAAGCGGGTAACTTAGTTCCGCAGACAGCTGCAGCTGTCAAGAACACTGACAATAGTGTGCTCAAGGTGGGTAACAAAGTTCCACACACGGTCGCCCAGACCTTAACTGAAGAGGAAGACGTCGGATACGCAACCTGTGTGAGTAACATAGTGCCACACGCGGTCGCCCAGACCTTAACTGAAAAGGAAGGCGTCGAACACGCTTCCTGTGTGGGTAACATAGTGCCACGAGCGGTCGCCCAGACCTTAACCGAAGAGGAAGGCGTCGAACACGCTTCCTGTGTGGGTACCACACGAGTCCACGAGTGCCTCGGATGTCGGAGCGCCGACAGCCCGAGACGTGGGTAGCCGACCTCCACGTCACGGTCGCCGTCGATGACAACGAAGCCGCCGCCACAAGTCGGATCCGAACTTCGTTCCGATCGACGTCGCTTCAAGCGACTCGGAGCCCAGGGCCCGGGATCCTCCGACAAGGCCGGTGGAAGAGAGT
>NW_003303749.1:440097-455406 GCF_000142945.1 Phytophthora infestans T30-4 | reverse complement strand
ATATTTTACCACTAAACCAACGGCGCTTACACGGACCAACAAACACCCCACAAACCACACAACCCTGCAACACGCACCACCAACAATCGTTAACGACACTGCGCATCGCACACTCCATCCCGTCTATCAACAGCTGACCTCCGATCCCTACAGCCATCGACGCGTCCGCAGTTGTCCTCGATACCAACGACAGCTCCCAAAACCGACCTTCCACGCACGACGAGCAATTTGCATGGTTAGCTAACGAGCGGTAGCATAGCGCGTTGAACTTGATGTCTACCACGCACTGGATACGCCGGAAGATGCGTCCGACACAGTAAAAGAGATAAAAGAGGAGGGTGGCATAAGAGAATGCGCCGTCCGGGAATCGAACCCGGGGCATCTCGTTGGCAACGAGATATTTTATCACTAAAACCAACGGCGCTTACACGGACCAACAAACACCCCACAAACCACACAACCCTGCAACACGCACCACCAACAATCGCCAACGACACTGCGCATCGCACACTCCATCCTGTCTATCAACAGCTGACCTCCGATCCCTACAGCCATCGACGCGTCCGCAGTTGTCCTCGATACCAACGACAGCTCCCAAAACCGACCTTCCACGCACGGCGAGCGAATAGCATGGTTTGCTAACGAGCGGTAGCATAGCGGGTTGAACTTGATGTCTACCACGCACTGGATACGCCGAAAGATGCGTCCGACACAGTAAAAGAGATAAAAGAGGAGGGTGGCATAAGAGAATGCGCCGTCCGGGAATCGAGCCCGGGGCATCTCGTTGGCAACGAGATATTTTACCACTAAACCAACGGCGCTTACACGGACCAACAAACACCCCACAAACCACACAACCCTGCAACACGCACCACCAACATCACCAACGATACTGCGCATCGCACACTCCATCCTGTCTATCAACAGCTGACCTCCTAGCTCAACACCCATTGTCTCGTAAGCAGTTGTCTTCGATCTCAACGACAGCTTCCAAATCCGCAGTTGTCCTCGATCGCACCGACAGCTTGCAAAACCGACCTTTCAAGCACGGCGAGCGAATAGCATGGTTTGCTAACGAGCGGTAGCATAGCGGGTTGAACTTGATGTCTACCACGCACTGGATACGCCGGAAGATGCGTCCGACACAGTAAAAGAGATAAAAGAGGAGGGTGGCATAAGAGAATGCGCCGTCCGGGAATCGAACCCGGGGCATCTCGTTGGCAACGAGATATTTTACCACTAAACCAACGGCGCTTACACGGACCAACAAACACCCCACAAACCACACAACCCTGCAACACGCACCACCAACATCACCAACGACACTGCGCATCGCACACTCCATCGCTGTCTATCAACAGCTGACCTCCGATCCCTACAGCCATCGACGCGTCCGCAGTTGTCCTCGATACCAACGACAGCTCCCAAAACCGACCTTCCACGCACGACGAGCAATTTGCATGGTTAGCTAACGAGCGGTAGCATAGCGCGTTGAACTTGATGTCTACCACGCACTGGATACGCCGAAAGATGCGTCCGACACAGTAAAAGGGATAAAAGAGGAGGGTGGCATAAGAGAATGCGCCGTCCGGGAATCGAACCCGGGGCATCTCGTTGGCAACTAAATATTTTACCACTAAACCAACGGCGCTTACACGGACCAACAAACACCCCACAAACCACACAACCCTGCAACACGCACCACCAACATCACCAACGACACTGCGCATCGCACACTCCATCCTGTCTATCAACAGCTGACCTCCGATCCTTACAGCCATCGACGCGTCCGCAGTTGTCCTCGATACCAACGACAGCTCCCAAAACCGACCTTCCACGCACGACGAGCAATTTGCATGGTTAGCTAACGAGCGGTAGCATAGCGCGTTGAACTTGATGTCTACCACGCACTGGATACGCCGAAAGATGCGTCCGACACAGTAAAAGAGATAAAAGAGGAGGGTGGCATAAGAGAATGCGCCGTCCGGGAATCGAACCCGGGGCATCTCGTTGGCAACGAGATATTTTACCACTAAACCAACGGCGCTTACACGGACCAACAAACACCCCACAAACCACACAACCCTGCAACACGCACCACCAACAATCGTTAACGACACTGCGCATCGCACACTCCATCCCGTCTATCAACAGCTGACCTCCGATCCCTACAGCCATCGACGCGTCCGCAGTTGTCCTCGATACCAACGACAGCTCCCAAAACCGACCTTCCACGCACGACGAGCAATTTGCATGGTTAGCTAACGAGCGGTAGCATAGCGCGTTGAACTTGATGTCTACCACGCACTGGGATACGCCGAAAGATGCGGTCCGACACAGTAAAAGAGATAAAAAGAGGAGGGTGGCATAAGAGGAATGCCGCCGTCCGGGAAATCGGACCCGGGGGCATTCTCGTTTGGCAACGGAGATATTTTACCACTAAACCAACGGCGCTTACACGGACCAACAAACACCCCACAAACCACACAACCCTGCAACACGCACCACCAACATCACCAACGACACTGCGTATCGCACACTCCATCCTGTCTATCAACAGCTGACCTCCGATCCCTACAGCCATCGACGCGTCCGCAGTTGTCCTCGATACCAACGACAGCTCCCAAAACCGACCTTCCACGCACGACGAGCAATTTGCATGGTTAGCTAACGAGCGGTAGCATAGCGCGTTGAACTTGATGTCTACCACGCACTGGATACGCCGAAAGATGCGTCCGACACAGTAAAAGAGATAAAAGAGGAGGGTGGCATAAGAGAATGCGCCGTCCGGGAATCGAACCCGGGGCATCTCGTTGGCAACGAGATATTTTATCACTAAACCAACGGCGCTTACACGGACCAACAAACACCCCACAAACGACACAACCCTGCAACACGCACCACCAACATCACCAACGACACTGCGTATCGCACACTCCATCCTGTCTATCAACAGCTGACCTCCGATCCCTACAGCCATCGACGCGTCCGCAGTTGTCCTCGATACCAACGACAGCTTCCAAAACCGACCTTCCAAGCACGGCGAGCAATTTGCATGGTTAGCTAACGAGCGGTAGCATAGCGCGTTGAACTTGATGTCTACCACGCACTGGATACGCCGAAAGATGCGTCCGACACAGTAAAAGAGATAAAAGAGGAGGGTGGCATAAGAGAATGCGCCGTCCGGGAATCGAACCCGGGGCATCTCGTTGGCAACGAGATATTTTACCACTAAACCAACGGCGCTTACACGGACCAACAAACACCACACAAACCACACAACCCTGCAACACGCACCACCAACAATCGTTAACGACACTGCGCATCGCACACTCCATCCTGTCTATCAACAGCTGACCTCCGATCCCTACAGCCATCGACGCGTCCGCAGTTGTCCTCGATACCAACGACAGCTCCCAAAACCGACCTTCCACGCACGACGAGCAATTTGCATGGTTAGCTAACGAGCGGTAGCATAGCGCGTTGAACTTGATGTCTACCACGCACTGGATACGCCGAAAGATGCGTCCGACACAGTAAAAGAGATAAAAGAGGAGGGTGGCATAAGAGAATGCGCCGTCCGGGAATCGAACCCGGGGCATCTCGTTGGCAACGAGATATTTTACCACTAAACCAACGGCGCTTACACGGACCAACAAACACCCCACAAACCACACAACCCTGCAACACGCACCACCAACATCACCAACGACACTGCGTATCGCACACTCCATCCTGTCTATCAACAGCTGACCTCCGATCCCTACAGCCATCGACGCGTCCGCAGTTGTCCTCGATATCAACGACAGCTTCCAAAACCGACCTTCCAAGCACGGCGAGCAATTTGCATGGTTAGCTAACGAGCGGTAGCATAGCGCGTTGAACTTGATGTCTACCACGCACTGGATACGCCGAAAGATGCGTCCGACACAGTAAAAGAGATAAAAGAGGAGGGTGGCATAAGAGAATGCGCCGTCCGGGAATCGAACCCGGGGCATCTCGTTGGCAACGAGATATTTTACCACTAAACCAACGGCGCTTACACGGACCAACAAACACCCCACAAACCACACAACCCTGCAACACGCACCACCAACAATCGTTAACGACACTGCGCATCGCACACTCCATCCTGTCTATCAACAGCTGACCTCCGATCCCTACAGCCATCGACGCGTCCGCAGTTGTCCTCGATACCAACGACAGCTTCCAAAACCGACCTTCCAAGCACGGCGAGCAATTTGCATGGTTAGCTAACGAGCGGTAGCATAGCGCGTTGAACTTGATGTCTACCACGCACTGGATACGCCGAAAGATGCGTCCGACACAGTAAAAGAGATAAAAGAGGAGGGTGGCATAAGAGAATGCGCCGTCCGGGAATCGAACCCGGGGCATCTCGTTGGCAACGAGATATTTTACCACTAAACCAACGGCGCTTACACGGACCAACAAACACCCCACAAACGACACAACCCTGCAACACGCACCACCAACATCACCAACGACACTGCGTATCGCACACTCCATCCTGTCTATCAACAGCTGACCTCCGATCCCTACAGCCATCGACGCGTCCGCAGTTGTCCTCGATACCAACGACAGCTCCCAAAACGATTCCACACAAGACGAGCAATTTGCATGGTTAGCTAACGAGCGGTAGCATAGCGCGTTGAACTTGATGTCTACCACGCACTGAATAGCGAAAGAAGGGTTGGAATGAAAAAAAAGTAAAAGATTAAAAGAGGAGGGTGAATAAGAAACTGCGCTGTCCGGCAATCGAACCCGCCCCATCTAGTTGGCAACGAGATATTTTACCATTAAACCAACGGCGCTTACACGGACCAACAAACACCCCACAAACCACACAACCCTGCAACACGCACCACCAACAATCGCTAACGACACTGCGCATCGCACACTCCATCCTGTCTATCAACAGCTGACCTCCGATCCCTACAGCCATCGACGCGTCCGCAGTTGTCCTCGATACCAACGACAGCTCCCAAAACCGAACCCTGCAACACGCACCACCAACATCACCAACGACACTGCGCATCGCACACTCCATCCTTTCTATCAACAGCTGACCTCCGATCCCTACAGCCATCGACGCGTCCGCAGTTGTCCTCGATACCAACGACAGCTCCCAAAACCGACCTTCCACGCACGACGAGCAATTTGCATGGGTTAGCTAACGAGCGGGTAGCATAGCGCGTTGAATCTTGATGTCTACCACGCACTGGATACGCCGGGAGATGCGTTCCAACACAGTAAAAGAGATTAAAGAGGAGGGGTGCATAAGAGAATGCGCCGTCCGGGAATCGAACCCGGGGCATCTCGGTGGCAACGAGATATTTTACCACTAAACCAACGGCGCTTACACGGACCAACAAACACCCCACAAACCACACAACCCTGCAACACGCATCACCAACAATCGTTAACGACACTGCGCATCGCACACTCCATCCTGTCTATCAACAGCTGACCTCCGATCCCTACAGCCATCGACGCGTCCGCAGTTGTCCTCGATACCAACGACAGCTCCCAAAACCGATCTTCCACGCACGACGAGCAATTTGCATGGTTAGCTAACGAGCGGTAGCATAGCGCGTTGAACTTGATGTCTACCACGCACTGGATACGCCGAAAGATGCGTCCGACACAGTAAAAGAGATAAAAGAGGAGGGTGGCATAAGAGAATGCGCCGTCCGGGAATCGAACCCGGGGCATCTCGTTGGCAACGAGATATTTTACCACTAAACCAACGGCGCTTACACGGACCAACAAACACCCCACAAACGACACAACCCTGCAACACGCACCACCAACAATCGTTAACGACACTGCGCATCGCACACTCCATCCTGTCTATCAACAGCTGACCTCCGATCCCTACAGCCATCGACGCGTCCGCAGTTGTCCTCGATACCAACGACAGCTCCCAAAACCGACCTTCCACGCACGACGAGCAATTTGCATGGTTAGCTAACGAGCGGTAGCATAGCGCGTTGAACTTGATGTCTACCACGCACTGGATACGCCGAAAGATGCGTCCGACACAGTAAAAGAGATAAAAGAGGAGGGTGGCATAAGAGAATGCGCCGTCCGGGAATCGAACCCGGGGCATCTCGTTGGCAACGAGATATTTTACCACTAAACCAACGGCGCTTACACGGACCAACAAACACCCCACAAAAACGACACAACCCTGCAACACGCACCACCAACAATCAGTTAACGACACTGCGTATCGCGCACTCCATCCTGTCTATCAACAGCTGACCTCCGATCCACTACAGCCATCGACGCGTCCGCAGTTGTCCTCGATACCAACGACAGCTTCCAAAACCGACCTTCCAAGCACGGCGAGCAATTTGCATGGTTAGCTAACGAGCGGTAGCATAGCGCGTTGAACTTGATGTCTACCACGCACTGGATACGCCGAAAGATGCGTCCGACACAGTAAAAGAGATAAAAGAGGAGGGTGGCATAAGAGAATGCGCCGTCCGGGAATCGAACCCGGGGCATCTCGTTGGCAACGAGATATTTTACCACTAAACCAACGGCGCTTACACGGACCAACAAACACCCCACAAACCACACAACCCTGCAACACGCACCACCAACAATCACCCAACGACACTGCGTATCGCGCACTCCATCCTGTCTATCAACAGCTGACCTCCGATCCCCTACAGCCATCGACGCGTCCGCAGTTGTCCTCGATACCAACGACAGCTTCCAAAACCGACCTTCCAAGCACGGCGAGCAATTTGCATGGTTAGCTAACGAGCGGTAGCATAGCGCGTTGAACTTGATGTCTACCACGCACTGGATACGCCGAAAGATGCGTCCGACACAGTAAAAGAGATAAAAGAGGAGGGTGGCATAAGAGAATGCGCCGTCCGGGAATCGAACCCGGGGCATCTCGTTGGCAACGAGATATTTTACCACTAAACCAACGGCGCTTACACGGACCAACAAACACCCCACAAACCACACAACCCTGCAACACGCACCACCAACATCACCAACGACACTGCGTATCGCGCACTCCATCCTGTCTATCAACAGCTGACCTCCGATCCCTACAGCCATCGACGCGTCCGCAGTTGTCCTCGATACCAACGACAGCTCCCAAAACCGACCTTCCACGCACGACGAGCAATTTGCATGGTTAGCTAACGAGCGGTAGCATAGCGCGTTGAACTTGATGTCTACCACGCACTGGATACGCCGAAAGATGCGTCCGACACAGTAAAAGAGATAAAAGAGGAGGGTGGCATAAGAGAATGCGCCGTCCGGGAATCGAACCCGGGGCATCTCGTTGGCAACGAGATATTTTACCACTAAACCAACGGCGCTTACACGGACCAACAAACACCCCACAAACCACACAACCCTGCAACACGCACCACCAACAATCGTTAACGACACTGCGCATCGCACACTCCATCCTGTCTATCAACAGCTGACCTCCGATCCCTATCAGCGCATCGACGCGTCCGCAGTTGTCCTCGATACCAACGACAGCTCCCAAAACCGACCTTCCAAGCACGGCGAGCAATTTGCATGGTTAGCTAACGAGCGGTAGCATAGCGCGTTGAACTTGATGTCTACCACGCACTGGATACGCCGAAAGATGCGTCCGACACAGTAAAAGAGATAAAAGAGGAGGGTGGCATAAGAGAATGCGCCGTCCGGGAATCGAACCCGGGGCATCTCGTTGGCAACGAGATATTTTACCACTAAAACCAACGGGCGCTTACACGGACCAACAAACACCCCCACAAACCACACAACCCTGCCAACACGCACCACCAACATCAGAAAGGACACTGCGCTTCGCACACTCCATCGGTCTATCAACAGCTGACCTCCGATCCCTACAGCCATCGGACGCGTCCGCAGTTGTCCTCGGATACCAACGACAGCTCCCAAAACCGACCTTCCACGCACGACGAGCAATTTGCATGGTTAGCTAACGAGCGGGTAGCATAGCGCGTTGAACTTGATGTCTACCCACGCACTGGGATACGCCGAAAGATGCGTCCCGACACAGTAAAAGAGATAAAAGAGGAGGGGTGGCATAAGAGAATGCGCCGTCCGGGAATCGAACCACGGGGCACCTCGTTGGCAACGAGATATTTTACCACTAAACCAACGGCGCTTACACGGACCAACAAACACCCCACAAACCACACAACCCTGCAACACGCACCACCAACAATCGTTAACGACACTGCGCATCGCACACTCCATCCTTTCTATCAACAGCTGACCTTCGATCCCTACAGCCATCGACGCGTCCGACAGTTGTCCCCGATACCAACGACATTTCCCAAAACCGACCTTCCACGCACGACGAGCAATTTGCCATGGTTAGCTAACGAGCGGGTAGCATAGCGCGGTTGAACTTGATGTCTACCACGCACTGGATACGCCGAAAGATGCGTCCGACACAGTTAAAAGAGATAAAAGAGGAGGGTGGCATAAGAGAATGCCGCCGTCCGGGAATCGAACCCGGGGCATCTCGTTGGCAACGAGATATTTTACCACTAAAACCAACGGCGCTTACACGGACCAACAAACACCCCACAAACCACACAACCTGCAACACGCACCACCAACATGGTTAACGATTCCTGCGTATCGCACACTCCATCCTGTCTATCAACAGCTGAACTTCCGATCCCTTACAGCCATCGACGCGTCCGCAGTTGTCCTCGATACCAACGACAGCTTCCAAAACCGACCTTCCAAGCACGGCGAGCAATTTGCATGGTTAGCTAACGAGCGGTAGCATAGCGCGTTGAACCTTGATTGTCTACCACGCACCTGGAATACGCCCGAAAGATGCGTCCCGACACAGTAAAAAGAGATAAAACGAGGAAGGGTGCAATAAGAGAATGCGCCGTCCGGGAATCGAACCCCGGGCCATCTCGTGGCAACGAGATATTTTACCGACTAAACCAACGGGCGCTTACACGGACCAACAAACCACCCCACAAACCCACACAGCCTTGCAACACGCACCACCAACATCACCAACGACACTGCGTATCGCACACTCCATCCTGTCTATCAACAGCTGACCTCCGATCCCTACAGCCATCGACGCGTCCGCAGTTGTCCTCGATACCAACGACAGCTCCCCAAAACCGACCTTCCACGCACGACGAGCAATTTGCATGGTTAGCTAACGAGCGGTAGCATAGCGCGTTGAACTTGATGTCTACCACGCACTGGATACGCCGGAAGATGCGTCCAACACAGTAAAAGAGATAAAAGAGGAGGGTGGCATAAGAGAATGCGCCGTCCGGGAATCGAACCCGGGGCATCTCGTTGGCAACGAGATATTTTACCACTAAACCAACGGCGCTTACACGGACCAACAAACACCCCACAAACCACACAACCCTGCAACACGCACCACCAACAATCGCTAACGACACTGCGCATCGCACACTCCATCCTGTCTATCAACAGCTGACCTCCGATCCCTACAGCCATCGACGCGTCCGCAGTTGTCCTCGATACCAACGACAGCTCCCAAAACCGACCTTTCACGCACGACGAGCAATTTGCATGGTTAGCTAACGAGCGGTAGCATAGCGCGTTGAACTTGATGTCTACCACGCACTGGATACGCCGAAAGATGCGTCCGACACAGTAAAAGAGATAAAAGAGGAGGGTGGCATAAGAGAAATGCGCCGTCCGGGAATCGAACACCGGGGCATCTCGTTTGGCAACGAGATATTTTACCCATAACCCAACGGCGCTTACACGGACCAACAAACACCCCACAAACCACACAACCCTGCAACACGCACCACCAACAATCGTTAACGACACTGCGCATCGCACACTCCATCCTTTCTATCAACAGCTGACCTCCGATCCCTACAGCCATCGACGCGTCCGCAGTTGTCCTCGATACCAACGACAGCTCCCAAAACCGACCTTCCACGCACGACGAGCAATTTGCATGGTTAGCTAACGAGCGGTAGCATAGCGCGTTGAACTTGATGTCTACCACGCACTGGATACGCCGAAAGATGCGTCCGACACAGTAAAAGAGATAAAAGAGGAGGGTGGCATAAGAGAATGCGCCGTCCGGGAATCGAACCCGGGGCATCTCGTTGGCAACGAGATATTTTACCACTAAACCAACGGCGCTTACACGGACCAACAAACACCCCACAAACCACACAACCCTGCAACACGCACCACCAACATCACCAACGACACTGCGCATCGCACACTCCATCCTGTCTATCAACAGCTGACCTCCGATCCCTACAGCCATCGACGCGTCCGCAGTTGTCCTCGATACCAACCACAGCTTCCAAAACCGACCTTCCACGCACGACGAGCAATTTGCATGGTTAGCTAACGAGCCGGAGCATAACGCGGTGGACTTGATGTCTACCACGCCCTGGATACGCCCACAAGAAGCGTCCGAAACAGTAAAAGAGATAAAAGAGGAGAGGTGGCATTAGAGAAATGCGGCCGTCCGGGAAATCGAACCCGGGGCATCCTCGTTGGCAACGAGATATTTTATCCACTAAACCAAACGGCGCTTACAACGGACCAACAAACACCCCACAAACGACACAACCCTGCAACACGCACCACCCAACAATCGTTAACGACACTGCGCGATCGCACAACTCCATCCTTTCTATCAACAGCTGACCTCCGATCCCTACAGCCATCGACGCGTCCGCAGTTGTCCTCGATACCAACGACAGCTCCCAAAACCGACCTTCCACGCACGACGGCCGTTAATTTGCATGGTTAGCTAACGAGCGGTAGCATAGCGCGTTGAACTTGATGTCTACCACGCACTGGATACGCCGAAACATGCGTCCGACACAGTAAAAGAGATAAAAGAGGAGGGTGGCATAAGAGAATGCGCCGTCCGGGAATCGAACCCGGGGCATCTCGTTGGCAACGAGATATTTTACCACTAAACCAACGGCGCTTACACGGACCAACAAACACCCCACAGACCACACAACCCTGCAACACGCACCACCAACAATCGTTAACGACACTGCGCATCGCACACTCCATCCTGTCTATCAACAGCTGACCTCCGATCCTTACAGCCATCGACGCGTCCGCAGTTGTCCTCGATACCAACGACAGCTCCCAAAACCGACCTTCCACGCACGACGAGCAATTTGCATGGTTATCTAACGAGCGGTAGCATAGCGCGTTGAACTTGATGTCTACCACGCACTGGATACGCCGAAAGATGCGTCCGACACAGTAAAAGAGATAAAAGAGGAGGGTGGCATAAGAGAAGGCGCCGTCCGGGAATCGAACCCGGGGCATCTGGTTGGCAACGAGATATTTTACCACTAAACCAACGGCGCTTACACGGACCAACAAACACCCCACAAACCACACAACCCTGCAACACGCACCACCAACATCACCAACGACACTGCGCATCGCACACTCCATCCTGTCTATCAACAGCTGACCTCCGATCCCTACAGCCATCGACGCGTCCGCAGTTGTCCTCGATACCAACGACAGCTTCCAAAACCGACCTTCCAAGCACGGCGAGCAATTTGCATGGTTAGCTAACGAGCGGTAGCATAGCGCGTTGAACTTGATGTCTACCCACGCACTGGATACGCCGAAAGATGCGTCCGACACAGTAAAAAGAGATAAAAAGAGGAAGGTGGCATTAGAGAATGCGCCGGTCAGGAAACCGAACCCGGGGCGTCTCGTTTGGCAACGAGATATTTTTACCACTAAACCAACGGCGCTTACACGGGACCAACTAAACACCCCACAAACCACACAAACCCTGCAACACGCACCACCAACAATTCGTTAACGACACTGCGCATCGCACACTCCATCCTTTCTATCAACAGCTGACCTCCGATCCCTACAGCCATCGACGCGTCCGCAGTTGTCCTCGATACCAACGACAGCTTCCAAAACCGACCTTCCAAGCACGGCGAGCAATTTGCATGGTTAGCTAACGAGCGGTAGCATAGCGCGTTGAACTTGATGTCTACCACGCACTGGATACGCCGAAAGATGCGTCCGACACAGTAAAAGAGATAAAAGAGGAGGGTGGCATAAGAGAATGCGCCGTCCGGGAATCGAACCCGGGGCATCTCGTTGGCAACGAGATATTTTACCACTAAACCAACGGCGCTTGCACGGACCAACAAACACCCCACAAACCACACAACCCTGCAACACGCACCACCAACAATCGTTAACAACACTGCGCATCGGACACTCCATCCTGTCTATCAACAGCTGACCTCCGATCCCTACAGCCATCGACGCGTCCGCAGTTGTCCTCGATACCAACGACAGCTTCCAAAACCGACCTTCCACGCACGACGAGCAACTTGCATGGTTAGCTAACGAGCGGTAGCATAGCGGGTTGAACTTGATGTCTACCACGCACTGGATACGCCGAAAGATGCGTCCGACACAGTAAAAGAGATAAAAGAGGAGGGTGGCATAAGAGAATGCGCCGTCCGGGAATCGAACCCGGGGCATCTCGTTGGCAACGAGATATTTTACCACTAAACCAACGGCGCTTACACGGACCAACAAACACCCCACAAACCACACAGCCCTGCAACACGCACCATCAACATGCGCCAACGACATTGCGCATCGGACACTTCAATCCGGCCTATCAACGCTTGACTTCAAATCCTAAAAGCCATCGACCCGCCGCAGTTGCCCTCGATACCAAACGACGCTCCAAACCCGACTTCCACGACGACGAGCAATTTGCATGGTTAGCTAACGAGCGGTAGCATAGCGGCGTTGAACTTGGATGTCTACCACGCACTGGATACGCCGAAAGATGCGTCCGACACAGTAAAAGAGATAAAAGAGGAGGGTGGCATAAGAGAATGCGCCGTCCGGGAAGCGAACCCGGGGCATAACGTAGGCAACGAGATATTTTACCGCTAATCCAACCCGGCGCTTACTCGGTGCCAACAAGATACCCCACAAACCAAACCAACGGCGCTTACACGGACCAACAAACACCCCACAAACCACACAACCCTGCAACACGCACCACCAACCATCGTTAACGACACTGCGCATTGCACACTCCATCCCGTCTATCAACAGCTGACCTCCGATCCCTACAGCCATCGACGCGTCCGCAGTTGTCCTCGATACCAACGACAGCTCCCAAAACCGACCTTCCACGCACGACGAGCAATTTGCATGGTTAGCTAACGAGCGGTAGCATAGCGCGTTGAACTTGATGTCTACCACGCACTGGATACGCCGGAAGATGCGTCCAACACAGTAAAAGAGATAAAAGAGGAGGGTGGCATAAGAGAATGCGCCGTCCGGGAATCGAACCCGGGGCATCTCGTTGGCAACGAGATATTTTACCACTAAACCAACGGCGCTTACACGGACCAACAAACACCCCACAAACCACACAACCCTGCAACACGCACCACCAACAATCGCCAACGACACTGCGCATCGCACACTCCATCCTGTCTATCAACAGCTGACCTCCGATCCCTACAGCCATCGACGCGTCCGCAGTTGTCCTCGATACCAACGACAGCTCCCAAAACCGACCTTCCACGCACGACGAGAAATTTGCATGGTTAGCTAACGAGCGGTAGCATAGCGGGTTGAACTTGATGTCTACCACGCACTGGATACGCCGGAAGATGCGTCCGACACAGTAAAAGAGATAAAAGAGGAGGGTGGCATAAGAGAATGCGCCGTCCGGGAATCGAACCCGGGGCATCTCGTTGGCAACGAGATATTTTACCACTAAACCAACGGCGCTTACGCGGACCAACAAACACCCCACAAACCACACAACCCTGCAACACGCACCACCAACATCACCAACGACACTGCGTATCGCACACTCCATCCTGTCTATCAACAGCTGACCTCCGATCCCTACAGCCATCGACGCGTCCGCAGTTGTCCTCGATACCAACGACAGCTTCCAAAACCGACCTTCCACGCACGACGAGCAAATTGCATGGTTTGCTAGCGAGCGGTAGCATAGCGCGTTGAACTTGATGTCTACCACGCACTGGATACGCCGAAAGATGCGTCCGACACAGTAAAAGAGATAAAAGAGGAGGGTGGCATAAGAGAATGCGCCGTCCGGGAATCGAACCCGGGGCATCTCGTTGGCAACGAGATATTTTACCACTAAACCAACGGCGCTTACACGGACCAACAAACACCCCACAAACCACACAACCGTGCAACACGCACCACCAACATCACCAACGACAATGCGTATCGCGCACTCCATCCTGTCTATCAACAGCTGACCTCCGATCCCTACAGCCATCGACGCGTCCGCAGTTGTCCTCGATACCAACGACCGCTCCCCAAACCGACCTTCCAAGCACGGCGAGCAATTTGCATGGTTAGCTGACGAGCGGTAGCATAGCGCGTTGAACTTGATGTCTACCACGCACTGGATACGCCGAAAGATGCGTCCGACACAGTAAAAGAGATAAAAGAGGAGGGTGGCATAAGAGAATGCGCCGTCCGGGAATCGAACCCGGGGCATCTCGTTGGCAACGAGATATTTTACCACTAAACCAACGGCGCTTACACGGACCAACAAACACCCCACAAACCACACAACCCTGCAACACGCACCACCAACAATCGTTAGCGACACTGCGCATCGCACACTCCATCCTGTCTATCAACAGCTGACCTCCGATCCCTACAGCCATCGACGCGTCCGCAGTTGTCCTCGATACCAACGACAGCTCCCAAAACCGACCTTCCACGCACGACGAGCAATTTGCATGGTTAGCTAACGAGCGGTAGCATAGCGCGTTGAACTTGATGTCTACCACGCACTGGATACGCCGAAAGATGCGTCCGACACAGTAAAAGAGATAAAAAGAGGAGGGTGGGCATAAAGAGAATGCGCCGTCCGGGAATCGAACCCGGGGCATCTCGTTGGCAACGAGATATTTTACCACTAAACCAACGGCGCTTACACGGACCAACAAACACCCCACAAACCACACAACCCTGCAAACAGGCCCGACCACCATCGTTAACGGACCTGCGGCTTCGCAGACTCAGCCTGTGTATGCACAGGGTGAACTCCAAATCCCAACGGCCTTCGAGTGCCTCCCGAGTTGTCCCGCGATTACCAGCAGAGTGTCCAAAAACAAACTTTCCGTGCCATGCAGAGCAATTTTCATGATACTGTAACAAATCGTCTCCTATACGCGGTCGACCTGGATTCCTACCCACGCCCCGTAATACCCCAAAAATAAGCGT
>NW_003303749.1:434205-436544 GCF_000142945.1 Phytophthora infestans T30-4 | reverse complement strand
TCCGGGAATCGAACCCGGGGCATTCCGTTGGCAACGAGATATTTTAACCACTAAACCAACCGGCGCTTACACGGACCAACAAACACCCCACAATCCACACAGCCCTGCAACACGCACCACCAACAATCGCCAACGACACTGCGCATCGCACACTCCATCCTGTCTATCAACAGCTGACCTCCGATCCCTACAGCCATCGACGCGTCCGCAGTTGTCCTCGATACCAACGACAGCTCCCAAAACCGACCTTCCACGCACGACGAGCAATTTGCATGGTTAGCTAACGAGCGGTAGCATAGCGCGTTGAACTTGATGTCTACCACGCACTGGATACGCCGAAAGATGCGTCCGACACAGTAAAAGAGATAAAAGAGGAGGGTGGCATAAGCTCGTAGCACTCAGCATAGCCCGAACACGAGGCATCACGACTCCATTTGCTCTCTCCACAATTCCGTTCTCTTGTGGTGAATAGGCGCTCGTGAATTGCTGTTCGATACCATTCTCTGCACAGTAATTGGCCAGCTCAGTACTCGCAAACTCGCCGCCTTGGTCCGATCGTAATCGTTGAGCCGCAAGTTTAGGTAGCTACGTCTTCAGTTGAGTCAACAGCACCTTGATATGCCACTCTTCTTTTCAAGTAAATACGCCCACTTGTATCTAGTTGACTCGTCAATGATGAGAAGAAACATGATATGACCAGCCCCAGTGGCTTCGTCTGTAGTCTGTTCAGTGTGGCAGCTATATGCAGTAGTGCCTCACCCACAGGGTTTTGGTAGCCTCGTAGCACTCAGCATAGCCCGAACACGAGGCATCACGACTCCATTTGCTCTCTCCACAATTCCGTTCTCTTATGGTGAATAGGCGTTCGTGAATTGCTGTTCGATACCATTCTCTGCACAGTAATTGGCCAGCTCAGTACTCGCAAACTCGCCGCCTTGGTCCGATCGTAATCGTTGAGCCGCAAGTTTAGGTAGCTACGTCTTCAGTTCTTCAGTAGGTCGGCGATGTAGTCTCGCACGGGCTCGTCTGGGCGAAGCATTCGCCCGTAGATTCGTTCCCAAATCAGCACCGTGTTTACTACCACGTGGAGCGGATTCGCCAGGAGCGACGGCGGCACGATAAGCGACAGCTCCTCGTGAAGTGGAAGGGTTATGCCCACTCCGAGAACTCGTAGAAGCCGGTCGAACGGCTCCTAATATACTGTCCGAAGGCTGCCACAGTCTGGTAACAGAAGCGGCGGAAGCTTTGAAAGTAGTCTGGGGCTACTTGCCCGAACGGGTCCGGACATTGACGACACTCCGTATGCGCGCTTCAGAAGGTACCTTGTCAGCATGTGCTTGCTGACTATGTGGGCGATCCGGACACGAAGATCACGCTGGTTCAGGATGCGGGCCAGCAGCTGATCTTCATGGAGCTCCCGTAACTACGAGGGTGAGTACTTGATAGACTCCACCCACGCCCAGACCATGTCCCTGCACGAGTTCCAGATGGGACAGTTCTTGGGAAGAACCCAGAGGGGGGGGGGCAGAGAGGGTAGAGAGCACACCTGTTCTCGGGCTTCTTACGAGAAGTCGTGAAGTCCTTAAGAGGGATCCGGTGCGGCGCGAGAAGCACGCACCGGTCCGCCTCCAAGTTGTCGGCGAACAGCTGCTTCTTCTGGACCAGGGCACGTTCGTAAGCGCCCTGAGAAGTGTGACCACCAACAAGCCCGCGAGGAGCGACGAGGATCTCCATAAAGAGGTCACTCCCATAGATTTCTTCGCGAAGCACAGTACCTCTTGAGTTGAATGGA
Source organism: Phytophthora infestans T30-4 (assembly GCF_000142945.1). NCBI lineage: Eukaryota > Oomycota > Peronosporomycetes > Peronosporales > Peronosporaceae > Phytophthora > Phytophthora infestans. The sequence goes on along the minus strand of NW_003303749.1, from coordinate 434,752 downwards.
ACCTCCTTGGATGAACGGGGGTTCACCGCCGAAACCCCACGCATGCGCTGAGCAACATAGAAATCCTCCTTGTCTGCTGGTCCAGGTGCGTTCGTGGAGTTCCGGGAATCACGGATGGATCCTTTTCCCTTTCTTCTTCGTAAAGAAAAGATTCTGGTTTCTTTCTCCTCCGCGGAGTAAATTACTCCAAACCAGGCGCTTCTTAAAAGAATTGGGCACCCTTCGGATTTGAGGGCCCTAACACGCACAAGTCCCTCCGCGAGCGACAGGCTCTCGAATCGAACAGAACGTCCTGGGACTGTGGACAACGTGATCACTAGCGGGGCGAGTGCACGCGTATCGTGCGTCCTTGTCTCTTAAACACTGGTGTGTGGCCTTCCCACGGGACTTCACAGAGCATCGTGAAGGGTTCCCCGGAACTCCAACCTTCGGCCTCACTGGCCGAAATCCAAACTCCCAGTTTCACCGAAACTGCCGGGGTTCGGGGCCTTATGTTCAGAGAGAAAACTCCAAGGGGGAATAAAGCTGTCCGCTCTCTTGTGTTTTG
>NW_003303749.1:431642-433910 GCF_000142945.1 Phytophthora infestans T30-4 | reverse complement strand
GCGCTTGCACGGAACCAACAAACACCCACAAACCACACAGCCCTGCAACACGCACCACCAACATCACCAGCGACACTGCGCATCGCACACACCATCCTGTCTATCAACAGCTGACCTCCGATCCCTACAGCCATCGACGCGTCCGCAGTTGTCCTCGATACCAACGACAGCTCCCAAAACCGACCTCCCAAGCACGACGAGTGAATTGCATGGTTAGCTAACGAGCGGTAGCATAGCGCGTTGAACTTGATGTCTACCACGCACTGGATACGCCGAAAGATGCGTCCGACACAGTAAAAGAGATAAAAGAGGAGGGTGGCATAAGAGAATGCGCCGTCCGGGAATCGAACCCGGGGCATCTCGTTGGCAACGAGATATTTTACCACTAAACCAACGGCGCTTACACGGACCAACAAACACCCCACAAACCACACAACCCTGCAACACGCACCACCAACAATCGCCAACGACACTGCGCATCGCACACTCCATCCTGTCTATCAACAGCTGACCTCCGATCCCTACAGCCATTGACGCGTCCGCAGTTGTCCTCGATACCAACGACAGCTTCCAAAACCGACCTTCCAAGCACGGCGAGCGAATTGCATGGTTTGCTAACGAGCGGTAGCATAGCGGGTTGAGCTTGATGTCTACCACGCACTGGATACGCCGAAAGATGCGTCCGACACAGTAAAAGAGATAAAAGAGGAGGGTGGCATAAGAGAATGCGCCGTCCGGGAATCGAACCCGGGGCATCTCGTTGGCAACGAGATATTTTACCACTAAACCAACGGCGCTAACACGGACCAACAAACACCCCACAAACCACACAACCCTGCAACACGCACCACCAACATCACCAACGATACTGCGCATCGCACACTCCATCCTGTCTATCAACAGCTGACCTCCAATCTCTACAGCCATTGACGCGTCCGCAGTTGTCCTCGATACCAACGACAGCTTCCAAAACCGACCTTTCACGCACGGCGAGCGAATAGCATGGTTTGCTAACGAGCGGTAGCATAGCGGGTTGAACTTGATGTCTACCACGCACTGGATACGCCGAAAGATGCGTCCGACACAGTAAAAGAGATAAAAGAGGAGGGTGGCATAAGAGAATGCGCCGTCCGGGAATCGAACCCGGGGCATCTCGTTGGCAACGAGATATTTTACCACTAAACCAACGGCGCTTACACGGACCAACAAACACCCCACAAACCACACAACCCTGCAACACGCACCACCAACATCACCAACGATACTGCGCATCGCACACTCCATCCTGTCTATCAACAGCTGACCTCCAATCTCTACAGCCATTGACGCGTCCGCAGTTGTCCTCGATACCAACGACAGCTTCCCAAAACCGACCTTCCACGCACGACGAGCAATTTGCATGGTTAGCTAACGAGCGGTAGCATAGCGGGGTTGAACTTGATGTCTACCACGCACTGGATACCGCCGGAAGGATGCGTCCGACACAGTAAAAGAGATAAAAGAGGAGGGTGGCATAAGAGAATGCGCCGTCCGGGAATCGAACCCGGGCATCTCGTTGGCAACGAGATATTTTACCACTAAACCAACGGCGCTTACACGGACCAACAAACACCCCACAAACCACACAACCCTGCAACACGCACCACCAACATCACCAACGACACTGCGCATCGCACACTCCATCCTGTCTATCAACAGCTGACCTCCGATCCCTACAGCCATCGACGCGTCCGCAGCTGTCCTCGATACCAACGACAGCTCCCAAAACCGACCTTCCACGCACGACGAGCAATTTGCATGGTTAGCTAACGAGCGGTAGCATAGCGGGTTGAACTTGATGTCTACCACGCACTGGATACGCCGAAAGATGCGTCCGACACAGTAAAACGCATCTTCTCCGATTATTCAAACCAACCTTCTTTAGGTTGAACGAACCCCCAGAGTGCGTTGTCAATCATACGCTGATAGATCATCGGCGCGTTCTTTAGCCCGAAGGGAATACGTAACCACTCGAAATGTCCGAGTGCGCAGACGAACGCCGATACTTTACGCGCTCGCAAGGTCATCATGACCGCCCAGAAGCCGCTTGCTGCATCCAGCGAGCAGAACCATAGGTAGCGCTCGAGATCTGTTAACAGGTCGTCGACTAGCGGCATTGCATACTCCATGATCGCAGTGATAGCATTCACCATCTTGTAATCAATGCAGAGCCGGATGTCCAGCCCGTTCTTTTTCATCACAATCACGATCGGTAATGCCCATGGACTG
>NW_003303749.1:413933-416657 GCF_000142945.1 Phytophthora infestans T30-4 | reverse complement strand
AAAGGACATAAGGGTGTGATTTCCTCAGCTTACTTGAGGGCTGGATTACCTCAGACACCGTCCTCTCCCTCCTCGCGTCGAGTCAAATTTTCAGAGGTTATGTTATCATAGCGGAAGCTATAGCATGGTTGAGATTGAATGTCTTCCCTCCCATTTTAAATGCCGAGAAGAAGCGGTTCCGTAATAGTGAGAGAGAAGAAAGATAAGGGATGGCATTAAGTGATATTTTCTGACCGGGAATCGAATGTGGGGGCTTCTTTTTGGCATAGGAAATTTTTAATCAGTAAACCAATGGGGTTTGCACGGCCCAGCAAACACTCCACAAGCCTCACAGTCTTGCAGCGCGCACCACCAACATCACCAACGACAATGCGTATCGCGCACTCCATCCTATCTATCAACAGCTGTCCTCCGATCCCTACAGCCATCGACGCGTCCGCAGTTGTCCTCGATACCAACGACAGCTTCCAAAACCGACCTTCCAAGCACGGCGAGCAATTGGCATGGTTAGCTAACGAGCGGTAGCATAGCGCGTTGAACTTGATGTCTACCACGCACTGGATACGCCGAAAGATGCGTCCGACACAGTAAAAGAGATAAAAGAGGAGGGTGGCATAAGAGAATGCGCCGTCCGGGAATCGAACCCGGGGCATCTCGTTGGCAACGAGATATTTTACCACTAAAACAACGGCGCTTACACGGACCAACAAACACCCCACAAACGACACAACCCTGCAACACGCACCACCAACAATCGTTAACGACACTGCGCATCGCACACTCCATCCTGTCTATCAACAGCTGACCTCCGATCCCTACAGCCATCGACGCGTCCGCAGCTGTCCTCGATACCAACGACAGCTCCCAAAACCGACCTTCCACGCACGACGAGCAATTTGCATGGTTAGCTAACGAGCGGTAGCATAGCGGGTATGATACGTTTGCCAACCTGATTAAAAATGTGGATTGGTCGTCCACTGCTTTTCTCCGTTCCGGTTCGGGTACACCAATCCGTTCTCGGCCCGGGCGTATTCCGACAGTAGCACTCCTCCTTTCGCCAGAGCCTAAGTATCCTCGTTGACAAACCGTCCTAAAGACACCTGTATTGATCTGCGCGAAGTGTTCTATGATTGTCGACCACCCACCGAAGACGTTCCTGCTCACATTTTGCACGCTGATCTCCACACCACTGTTAGAATAGTCGTCCGTTCTGGTGGGGAGTGGACTAATCGTCCACGTTTTGGTGTAGGCGAAACGCGACGTGTTCACGAGTCGACACCTTCTTCTTGTTTCGATACTCGGTGCCACTCACACACTCGTCTATGTAGGGCCAGCACTTCTCTCCGTACAGGGGATATGGGAGCGAATTGTAATCGACGTCGGTCTCGTACAAACGAAGCAACCTATGCCCACGTGTTAAGAGCAATAGATCGCGATGCTGAGGCAGGTTGCCATCCTCAATTAGAGTTGCAGCCACTAACACGAGACCACGGGAGACCATAAACGGGAAAACGCCGAGCATTGGAGCACAATATCAGGTAGACGCTCACCGGGCATCACATCACGATACTCCGGTAAGACACGATAACACGGACGACAGACGAGCCGCCACATCACAATAGTTTGAGCAGTGGACCAACCCCAAACCTCGGGGGAGGGGGGGGCACGTAATTTCGAAAAACAAAGTACTTAGCTGCATGGCACGACACCACGGTAGAACACGGCAACACGGGCGACTGCTGTACACTATGCGACCGCGATAGCATAGACGCCTGAGTTACACCATGACACCACGGTAGAGCGATTGACGCAGCCACACTAGGAGAGCGTGATATAAGAGCGACGCGACTGCAACATTACGTGGACACGCCGAGCCGACGAAAGAGCACCAATCGATCAGGGTACAGACGATGGGACGCCATGGGCCACTAACGATTATGCATCACGAAACGTGTGGAGCCCACGTAAACATTTGGAATCGCGGAATAGCTAGCACCCACGAAAGCGATCCCTTCTACGGACGAGAAAAATGTCTTAAAGAGAGATCGCATAATCAGTGAGCCGCGGGGTGCGTAGGGAACCACGAAGCCAGGATGATCATGTACAGACAACGACGGTGAAATCCGCCATACCATACAAATCCGCCACGAACACTTGAAGTTCAAAATAAAAGATTTGAACGAGTTTTAATTTTAGCCAATGATAGAGTAAATTGAATCGACTGGTTCCGCTTAACACATATAGTTAGAATTTCTATCACTCTGGAAATGGCGCCTCAGCGCTCCTATACAATTCTAACCAAGCGCGAAGCAATCGCGACTGCTGAGGCGTTAGGAAGCTGCCAAGCCGCATCAAAGACACTAAATATCCCTCGCACGACTCTTCGCGACTGGCTAGACGATAAAGAGAACATCCAAGACTTTGCGGGTGCCCAAACCAGCAAAACCTTGAAGGGCCAGAGTGCAGCGCCGATAATACACTTCTCTCACGATTTGCTAACCTTTACGAAGGATGTGCGACGAGAAGAATGGGTAAACCGTCTTCTTATTAATTTATTTTTACATTGTGACCTAAAACCGCTTGTTGCTTAGTATTTGTACAGATTTACTGATTCAATATTTCAAAGAGCAGCAAACGCGATGGCTTCAAACGTATCTTGCTGGTAAGGAAAGCGATGAGAAGGGTCTAAGTGCGTTTATGATACTATGTCAGCGGTTTGCAGCA
>NW_003303749.1:398927-413833 GCF_000142945.1 Phytophthora infestans T30-4 | reverse complement strand
CAGACCTTCGCCGTCTACACCGACCACGCGTCGCTGCGAATCGCAACAAAGAGCCCGCATTTGTCCCAGCGCATGGCACGCTGGCTCTCCCTCTTCTCCGAGTACAACTTCGTCGTTTACAATCCAGGCAAGACCAACATCCTCGCTGACGCTCTCGCGTCGACCAGACTACGCGCTCCTCGGTCGCCACGCGGTTGGTGATGAGGACGAAGACGAATGCGCCGTTTGCACGCCTGAAGATGTCGCTGCAACCTCCGTCGCAGTGACCAGTTCACTACGTGACTCGATCTCGACCGCGTATGCTTCGGACGCGACATGCTCCGAATTGACCACGCTCCTACAGAACCCGTCCGAATTGGCGCGGCGTAGTCTCACCCCACGCAACCGTGCTCGAGTGGGTCGATTTAGCCTACACGACGACTTGCTGACTTATAGAGTCGACCAAGATGACTCACCACGCATCGTCGTCCCGCTGGACGACGACCTACGCGCCCGATTGATTCATGAATTTCATGATTCACCCAGCGGCGGCCATCTCGGACGCGAAAAGACTTTCGCATCACTTTCTCGCGATTACTATTGACCGCACATGTACAAGTGGGTGCGGAAGTGGGTCCGCTCCTGTGAGGCGTGTCAACGCGTGAAGCCTTCACCGTCAAAGCAGGCCCCGCTTCGGTCTCTCCCAGAAGCTATGGAGCCATGGTCCTCCGTTAGCATGGATTTCGTCTTCGGGCTTCCCCGCGATACTCAAGGTCGCAGTGGTATCCTCGTCTTCGTTGATCGCTTCAGCAAGATGGCCCGTCTTGCTCCCGTTGCTGCCTCAGTCACCGCGCAACAGTCCGCGGCGATATTTCTCGACCTCGTGTATCGCCATCACGGCTTGCCGACGTCGATCGTCTCCGATCGAGATCCCCGTTTTACTTCAGCTTTCTGGTCGGAGATCTTCCAGCTTGTCGGGACGCGGTCGAAGATGGCCACCGCGTCACACCCGGAAACGGACGGTGTGACGGGGTCACACAGCACCTTGCACAGAGGAAGTGCTTAAGGGTATTAACTACCCGAGTGAACGTTAGTCCACGTGTTCCCGGCCTCAAAGGAAACGGTTTGCTACTTAGAAGAGTAGATTTAAGACTGCTGTATTTATAAGTAAGATAAGCTTGGGTCCCATACAAACTAGAGGTTACCTTTAGTGGAGCTAAGTAGTCATGCACTGACTGGTTCCGAGAGCACCTGGTACCGTGTACCAGGTGTCCACAAGAGTGACGGGTCACTCTTTATGTAACATGGGGCACACTGGATTGTACCCCGTTACATCCTCCCCCACTTAACTGAGAATCACTTGATTCTCCAATCACAACTGATTCGGCAATCAACAGTGCGAGAATTGCTGCCTTAGCTCCTGCGCTAGCGCGCGTACAGTGCTTTGGCACAGGTTGCAATAGTCTTCGAGCGTGTGGCATTCGCCCACAGCTCGCACCAGAGGACACGACAGTCCTTGCGAACGCGTCCGGAGCATGGTGTATCCCGCGAGGGACGACACCGAGAAGGGCAACACCTTCACCAGCACTAGCGGGAGCTCTCAGTTCACCTCGGGCCATGCCTTAGGCTCCGGCAAGGATCCATCCTTGCGGGCGGAGCTTCTGTCACGCTCTCTTCGCGCCTTGGTCACCATACCAACGGCGCGTAGGTGTTCTTCATCGACATCGTGTACCGTGACGGTACACAACCGTGGTGTAGGTGTCTCCCATCGACACCATGTACCGTACGGTACTAACCTTCGGTGTGGTACGCCCACCACAAGGTTGGCGGCAACAGTATATGGTGAAGCAAGTGCATCAACAATCCCTCGGCAGCCACTGCAGTCTCCTCGAAGCATTGCTGTGCTGTCACCTGAACGGATTCATGGCCAGTGCTCACATCATGCACGACGCATGTGCAAGCACAGTGTACGTCCATGGGCCCGTACACGAGGTACGCTGTGTACGAGACGTACCACAGCTACCATAAGTGCTTCGTGCACTTCAAGTGTGTCATGCACGACGAGTTCATTAGGTGGAACACCTGGCGGGCTGCTCGACAGCAGCCAGTGCCGATGCACGGTACGTGCGTTGACTCACAGCGTCCAGAGCGCATCGGGTCGTGGTATGGTGCATATCCTTTGCACCTATACCAGTGTCTGTCACAGACACCATGTGCCTTGATGGTACTCGACCGTGGTGGGGCATATCTCACAAACATGCCACTGCGGCGTTGGTGTCTGGCATTGACACCGAGTACTCACGGGTACCAACCCAGGGTGAGGCAAGCTGACTTTACCACGGTGTCATGCTCGGCGCGGCACCAGTTACGACTGCGTGCGTTGCCTCGACCACCACCTGGTCAGTTGTGTGTGCACTCGTGCACCACACTTGGGTTATATCTCCACGGCCCATTATACCCGGCGCGTTGCGTACATCACGTACCGCAACCGCTTTGTCGGCGGGTGAGACGCTCCGTTCACCCTACTCGACAGGTCGTTCATGACCACGGGACCAGTGCGTTGATTGCACTAGGTCCGCGCTTCGCCTCGTGTGTGGCTGCTTGCAACTCCAACACTGCTGATTCGCTCAGCGATTCCGAGACACCTTGCGCCCGTGGCTTTCTTCGCCACTATGTCTTGTTCGGCTAGAGCTACCGCAGCTCTAGCCCGGCTGTTCGCCTCCAGCCTGCAGTCGATGTACATCGATGCCTGGTTCCGTAAGGAACTTGGTCTTACCTCAAGACCAGGTAGGAAAGGTATTTCCGAGCCTCTCCCCCACTTACACTTGAGACTATTGAGTCTCTCGTGGCTTGTGATAGCCACTGGCAGCACGATGGTTACCTGCCTCTTGGAAAGTCAGGGAGGAAAGGTATTTCCGAACCTCTCCCCCACTTAACCTCGAGACTACTGAGTCTCTCGTGGCTTCGAATGGACACTGGGAGGCGCGACGGCCCTCCGCCCTGTGCACTGCGTCGGTATGGACGACCGCGTCGGCCGTGTCGACCGAAGGCATCCAGCCTTCGCGTCAGCAGTTTGAGTCTGCGCGACTTGACGTCGAGCGAGTTGCTCACGTCTGGCGAGGCCAAGACAACCTCGCGCCTCGAGCCAATGGCTCTGTGTGCGGAGCTATGTTACCCGCCTTGGGTGTGGAACTCTGTTACCCACACCGGAAGCGCATACAGCGACTTCCTATATCAGTTATGGTCTGAGTGACCTTGCGTGGAACTTTTTTACCACGCTAGAAGCACCGAATGTCGGTTTTCTTAAGCAGCTTCGCTGCTCGCGGAACTTGTTACCCGCAATGTGGACCTATGTTACCCACCTGGTGAATGCCCTTCGGCACCACCATTGTCGAAGCGCATACGGCGCGACGACCTTCGGTGTTGGGATCAGCTGACGTGATAGACCCGCACACACACCGGACAAAGTTGATGTCCACCGACCGAGTCAGAGGAGTCCAAGACCTGGACTCCGAGTCGCTTGAAGCGACGTCGGCCTGAACAAGGTTCAGACCCGACTTGCGGCGGCTGACGTGACGTAGCACTTTGTTACCCACGTCGTGATGTCTCGTTGAAGACATCAGAGGCACTCGAGACCTCGTGTGGCACTGGTAACCCACACAGGAAGCATGGACAATGCCTTCCTCTTCAGTTATAGTCTGGGCGACTGCGTGTGGTACTGTGTTATCCATACAGGAAGCGCTTTCAGCGCCTTCCTCTTCAGTTAAGGTATGGGCGACCGTGTGGTCCTAAGTTACTCACCTGGTTAGCGCTTAAAGGCATAAGCACTGTCGAAGCCCGTACGGCGCGACGAACTTCCGCGTTGGACGCTGCTGGTGTAGCAGGTCCACACGCCGGGCAAAAGACCCATGCCCGTAGCATTGCCACAGCGGAGCAGGGGCTTGCTGTACGCAGAGCTGTCGGCGCGTCGACAGCTCCGTGACGCTTCTGCGTCCTGGCGGTCTGTATCAGACGCTCCACTCATAACGGAGGTGGGAACATGATTCGCCAATGCTCCGTCATAGACCTGGACTGGTAGGCCCTTCTCAGCCTTGCCACACCAAAGTCCGGGCTGTGCCTTATGTTCGGCACAGCCATGTTGCTAATGGCGAGAGCTGCGAGCGACACCGCGGTGCGCGAGTTCATCGAGCCGAAACGTTCAGGTCCGTTGAGGACCATTGGTACTTCCTTCACCGTACCAAAGGCTAGTCTACCAAGGACCAGCCCACGACCGCCACTCTGACATAGAGTGCAGTCGGATGTCGCAATGCCAAGCGACGTTCCGGTGGCGTATCAACGCCCCAGCACTCATCAAACGTTCAAGGGGCACCGTACCCCCTTACACTGAGTGTACTACCAGCAGCCCATCACTGCCCTTCACCGGTTTGAGAGAACCACGTCTCTCTGGGCTAAGTCCCGTGGTGCGCACAACCTGAACACCCATCACGAAGGCTTAGCGCTCTTCAGTAGAGCATACCGCCTCTACTGGTGGCCGGGGAGTCTTCGTCCACCTGGCCGTGGCCTGCGCCACCGGACTTTTGGGTCCACGGGCTGTCCTCTTCCCGAGGACTGGCGAGGGACACAAACGCTGGTAGTGTCCATGCCCGCCGCATCCATAGCAGCGGACCAAGCTCTCGACTGAGCTTAAGTCCATGGTTTCGGGCTCGCTGTACGCACCGGTATCAACGGGCTGCGTGACAGCAGGAGCAACAGCGTCATTGCTGCGACGCTCCGCCTTCCGAGGAACGCCATCCTCATCATGGTGATGTTCCTCTTTCCGAGGAGTACCAGCCTGCTCGTGGCAGTACTCTTCTTGGAGGGTGATTTGAATTGCCTCCTCCATAGTTGTCGCTTGCACCCGGAATAGCTGGGTGCGAGCAGGACCGACCTTCAGGCCATCCATGAAGACTGTTGTCTTGACTGCGTCAGGCAGAGGATTCCCTGCCAGAGATGCCACCAACGTGCGTATCTCTTGCGCGTACTCTTGCAGCTCACGTTTACCTTGCTTGCACGCGAGAAAGCGTGAGCGCTGATGGAACTCATTGTTCGCCGGTAGGAACGCGGCTCGAAGCTGCTCACACAGCTGAGCCCAGGATGCAAAACATTTAGGAGATGTCGTCTCCCTGGTGTATGCCCAGTGCTTGGCACGTCCACCAAGGTTGGACAGGGCAAACGCCACCCGAACTGGCTCGTCCGAGATGAGACCCGCCTTCATGACGATCTCCACCCTACGGACCCAGAAGTCAAGATTCTCACCTTCCTTTCCCTCAAACGCGGGGACCTTCAGCCACACCGGCTTAGGCCTGGTTGCCTGGGGAGCGGCCATCGTGGCCTCCAAGCTCCCGCGGACGTGAGCGATGAGACCACGCTCGTAGGTCTCAAACGCGGTCACGCGCTCTTGTTGCTCGGCAGGCGTCGCCGCCGCCAAGCTGCGAAGGACATCTTGTCCAAAGATGCCTTCCATCTTCCGAACAGACTCGTACTGTGAGTCGTTCAAGCGAGGAAACTCGCTTCGGTCCATCTTGGCTCAAACGTTGAGCGCACAGAGGATTCAGGTAGTTAAATCTACCCGCGATGGTGCTGGATTGACTACGAGTGCTACCAAGTGTGACGGGGTCACACAGCACCTAGCGCAGAGGAAGTGCTTAAGGGTATTAACTGCCCGAGTGAACGTTAGTCCACGTGTTCCCGGCCTCAAAGGGAACGGTTTGCTACTTAGAAGAGTAGATTTAAGACTGCTGTATTTATAAGTAAGATAAGCTTGGGTCCCATACAAGCTAGAGGTTACCTTTAGTGGAGCTAAGTAGTCATGCACTGACTGGTTCCGAGAGCACCTGGTACCGTGTACCAGGTGTCCACAAGAGTGACGGGTCACTCTTTATGTAACATGGGGCACACTGGATTGTACCCCGTTACAGACAGCCAGACCGAGAGAGCGAACAGAGTCGTCGATGATGTGTTGCAGAGCTTCACCACGTCGTACACGTCCTGAAGTTCGTTTCTGCCTATGGTCGAGTTCGCGATCACTAACGCGGTTCATTCTTCCACGGGTATCACTCTATTCTACGTGAGCCACGGGCGTCATCCCCGCGTCCCCGCGCTCCTTGGCATGGATCGCCCCATTTCAGACGAGTCCAACAACACCGCCGTCGCCACAGCTCCGTGTCCCGCTGAAGACAGTCGTGCGTTTGCTCACGGCGCTGCCCCAGCGTTCTTGTCTGCTGTGACTACCCGGTGTGTAGCTGCAACTACCGTTCCCAGGGTGCAGCCTCGTGCTGACACGATGGGGGGGTCCATCATCTATCGCGGCTTGGACATCTAGGACGCTGATCAACCCGCGTCAGCGTCGTCGCGCGGTCGAATACCATGCCACGCCCGGATCGGCTACATTACCCGAGTCACCGCCCGCGAACTTCGAACCGAACCCGGAGCCACTGCCGCGTGACGTTGCGGCCACCCGCGACTTCGTCCAACGGCGGGAGTATGTGATTCGCTACGTACGCGATGCAATCGCCGCGGCTGTGGACCGTTAAAAAGCGTACGCTGATCAGCGTGGCTGAAAGAATTTTGAGAAGTTCGCTGTGGGCGACCGTGTATTGCTATCTACCACTGGAATTACACCCACTTCTGTGACAAATTTGGGCGCCAACAAGTAGGCGCCGCGATTTATTGGGCCCTTCACGGTCTTAAAGGCACTAGGCGACGCGTATACACTTCCACTTCCTTCAGTACTACGCCTCCACCCTACCTTCTATGTCGGCAGACTCTGACGCTACCTCCCGTCGACTATTCCCGCGTCCAGTCTCCAATGCCCATCCCGCGATGACTCCGGACGGCGCGCACGGTGGCGCAGTTCCCGGTTCTCTCGCCCCAGATAATGCACGCGCTGAACCAGCCGATCGAGACGCTGCGCAATCGCTGCATCTTCCAAACGCCCGTGATCCACCCTTTCAGCGTGACGGTCCCGCTCCTCTTGTCGATAGCGCGGGTAACGTTCGGCACATCGTGAATCGAATCCTGGAGCACGAGGATCCTCGTGCTGTGGCCACATCCGCGCAGACGGGTCGGGCGCTCGTTGCCGCGACGTCCCCATCCCTCCGCTCCGTCGTTACCTCATTCGCTGGCTCGGCCTCATGCCGGATATCTGGGGGCCTCGCCCCATCCTTCTTGCCGGCGTTCCGAACTGCGTGGAGGCGTACGAGGCAACCCTCGCATTGGCGGCAGATCGCCACGGGGGCGCGACCGTCTGCCGCGCCTTGCCTCGTCGGCCCTCAGATATCGGCCAATCACGCCTAGCTCCACTTCAGTATTCGCAGCGGCTTCAACGTTACGGCGCCATTCCGCTTCGTCTGGTCGCGTGACGCGCTCGCGACATCGCTGACACCCATCTTCCCCGTGTGCTGTACAGCACCGGCGCCTTCTATCTCCGGCCAGCCGGCAGACTTGACCGGCCAGCGCCCCAACGGACAGCCGGGAGTGCGCATCCTCGCGCGCGACCACCATATGCTCAAACGCGCCACCACCTTCCTAGCTCCAGCGGTGCACATACGACGTCCAGGCCTTGTCCAGGGACTGGAGGGTCACGGTGGCTGTCGCCGTGACGGCTTTTCCTCGCGTCGCTCAAAATCTCTCGAAGAGCGCCTTCATCTCGCTGTCGCTCCGCGCGTTCACGAAGGCGCTACAGTCGTGCAGCGCCCACCTTTCCAGCGACTCCGCATAGGTGGTCGAGTCATCTTCCTGCTCTTTCATGCCGTCCGAGCTGCCCAAAACGCAGAATGCTGCGTGCTTTCTCTCTGAAGTGAGGGATGGTGTGACGGGCCATCGTCACACATTGGCACCGCGGTGGCCAATCAGCTTACAGAGTACATTTACTAGTTGGCGTGCTCTAAAGACCACGCCGCTAACTTTCAATGTCAGAGCTCTATTTGCTTGCTTCCTCGCACAGTGCACGCTACGTAACGGGTTGGCTTAGCCCCGTTACATAAACTAACGTTCACTTGGGTAGTAAATATCCTTAAGCCCTTCCTCTGTGCAAGGTGCTACCCCGTCACGTTGGGCAGCACTTGTACGCAATCCTACGCCTTCGTGGGTAAATTAAACTATCTGAATCCTCTGTGGTCTTTGCGTTTGAGCCACGATGGACCAAAGTGATTTTCCTCGCTTGAACGATTCACAAAGCAGCCAAGCACCGGAATCTCCGGCGCGCAGAAGATGCACTTCTTCAAGTTGGCGTACAGCTTGTTTTCGCGCATCACTTGGAAGACTTGCCTCAGATGCTTAAAGTGGACTTCGAGCGCGCTAAGGCGTCCCTCAGCGCGACTGTGTTGTCGAAGTAACTTGGTGAAATCGCAGAGCGGGTGCAGCACATGGGATACCATGCGGTTGAACGTGGCGGGGGCATACTTCAAGCCTTGTGGCATAGCAAGTCACTCTCAGAGCATACCACTGGGAGTGCTTACCGCTGTGAGCGATATGTCACTCAGCCTCATGAGGATTTGATAAAACACATCGGTCAAGTCGATGGTGCTGAAGACCTCACTACCCGACATAGTGTCGAGCACCATGTCCTTCCAACGAATCGGCGTCTGGGCAGGAATGGTAGCGTCGTTCAGCTTGTTGAAAACAAGGGCAATGCACCACCTACCCGTCCCTTTCTTCACACAGACGGTCGGGCTGGAGTGCGACGATGTGCTCCCACGCACATGACTCGCCTTGCGGCGGCTTTTGAAGCAGTCATCGATAGCTTGGACCTGATCGCGTGGGAGCGGCCACTGTTGCGTCACACAATACTTCGAACCGGGCACGAGATCGATATTGTGGCGAATTCCTTGGTCAGTTGGTAACTCAGCTGGGATCTTATCAGAAAAGACATCTTCATATTCGCGGGTGGACTATTAGACTGGATTGCCGGATTCTCGTAGCGCTTCCATACATTGCGCTGCGAAGCACTCCTTGCGGGCCGACTTCGGTTCGGCACGCTTTGGGCACGAGGGAGTCACTGACCGCATTCACTTCGAGCGACGCCGAATCGGCGTCGGTGATCAGGCAGACCTGTTCGATTTCACCGTCCTTGAGACAGCGAAGGAAGCTCTTCCGGAGAGACCTGGAAGTCGAGTGGTCGACTGGGCCTCTCGAGGTAGGTTTGCAAGCTCAAACTTTCGTCGGAGGTACCTTCCTTATACTCAAGCACGCAGACCGACTCCGTCGGCGAGCTGTCACTTGGTACGGGCTCTCGGCGAGGTTTCAGCCGACGCCGATTCGATTTCTTCTTTCACCGCTTTGAGTGCGAACTCGAGGATGATGAATCGCTCTCGAGGGACGAGACCCCCCCCCTCCTCTATCTATAGCCCCTACTAGACCGCGGTAGTGCTCAGCGGGAGCGCCAGCTGCTCGACCGTCATCTCATTCGTCTGCGGGAGCCCCTGCTCGACCGTCGTCTCGTTCGTCTGCGGGAGCCCCTGCTCGACCGCCATCTCGTACGTCTGCGGGAGCCCCTGCTCGACCTCCAGTTGGTCTTCATCCTCGCGTCGTTGCGGAGATTCGTCAGCTAACAGCACAGCGCAAGCCGTGCAGAGAGGACCATCGTCCAATCTGTGCACAACGTGCGTCGTGGATGACCGGTCCACGATGTTGACGAAAAAATAGGAGAAACACACGCCCATCGCTGGGATAACACACACGGGGCTGGGCGACATGGGTGCCATAGCCGCGGCGCCAACTAAGTTGAGCGGGTGCGAGGCGCGTAGCCGCAGCAAACCCGCGCGGAGAGCCCGCGAAGCAGGGCCGCGCGGTATTTGCGGAGGCGGGCCCAGCGCTGAGCTCACCAGCGAGCCGAGCACAACACTTTTCAGTACATTCTATCTCCATATTGCGAGCGCGGCGAACCGCGAGGGCGCCGAAGGGGCGCCCAGTCAAGCGAAGCGTGGCTGGGCCCTCTTATGCCGTGACCTCTAATCGTCGATTATGTCTTATTGCGACACTCAGAAGGTCAAAACTATACAGATGTCAAGTCAAATGATTTGCTGTGTGCTGAAACAGTAAATGCATGTGTTTGGCATGTTCTGTCGATGTTGACGTGAGGCCAATCCTTCTGGGCAATCAGAAGATGCGCAAACACCTCACCCACATCATAAACACTGCGGCGTTTGACCGACCGGGTCAACCAGTCAATCTCTGATTGATAGTGCAGCAGCCACGGCGTACCCAGGATGCAGTCAATTGCGTAATTCATCTCAATGACGAGGACGTCGTCGCTGCTTCGGAAGCCGTCGAACGTGTATGGAAGTGTAATCTCGCGCCGAGCGACGCGGCGTGATTTACTATCGGCCAACTTGACAGCGACCTCCCCTCTACCTTTACGGACAGCGATGTCCGACGGGAGTACCGACAAGCACGACGCGCGGAAATTTTTTTGGTCGCTCCTGAATCAAGGAGCGCTCGCAGTGGTTGCCGGACGCTGGCGACATTAAGACTGGCAATGATCAATCTTGAATCACTCGGCGTGGTGGTGGTACGAAAGTCTGCATGTAGCCCAGGAGGGCTAGGAGGTTGGGCTATCACCGGGGGACCCGGACCCCCATTTCAGCCAGTAGGGAGCCCCGCATCTACTGACCCTGACCGTTTTTTGGCTGGTTAGAACTCACGGGCTCGGCATCGACCTGCGAAAGCACTGGAGCTGGCGCGCGGCACTCCGCCGCGCGATGACCGACCTTCCGGCAACGGAAGCAGGTGAGAGAACGACCGTTCTGAGAACCGTTCCGACACGTTACATGACGCTGGCGATTTCTCGTCGCATCGATAGCGTCGATGTCCATGGACTCAGGCGCAGATTTCCGAGCGGAAGCGAGCAGCGCGTGAGCGTATGACACCATAACCACGTAGTCCTCGCGTAGTGCAATGACAAATGCCTCTTCGAGTGTAGAGGGATCCGATCTTGTAAGATAGTAGTGCGTCATGCCATCGCGCATACCGAACACGAACACATGAGCCTGAGAGGCCATATCGATGGGGTTGGGCACGATATACGACGCAAGGTATCATTTCTTCTTGACGTAGTCGCACATAGTCATCGTGCCTTACCGAAGGGCGAAGAAGTCTGCCCGAATTCGGGATCCATCTTGCGGCGGCTCGAACGCGAGCCGAAGGTCACTCTGGAGGGTATCCAGAGTGGGGAGGCATTGGGGTCGACGACCTACTTGCCGAGGGCCCATTCCTTGACTTTCCGAGACAGCCGCGAGCGGGGAGCGTGGACCTTTGCGGAAGGCGGCTCGATCAACCTCGAGGCGATGGCGATGTCGATCTCTCGAAACTAGCGATTCAGCGAAAGTCGGTCCTCTCCGGCTCCGGAATAGGTGGACGTCTCTAGTTTCACGACGTCATTCGTGGAGATACGCGCGGGAGCTGACACTCGCGTTCCATGATATCTTGTGTTGCAACGCGCTGCTCGTCGGCCGTCGTTGAGCGCAGCAGCGACATGACGAGGAATTTTCCGGACACCACCGCGAGGCGGTGGAGAGCTTCATACTCGATCCGAGTGAGATAGGGAAAAGCAGCATGGTCGAGGCCTTGGCTCATGCCGAACTTGGTCATTGGAAGGACTACGAAGTGCTACCAGGTGTAACGAGCCAGGTATTTATTCCGTTACTTGCTTACACTATAGTGTTGAGGAAGCTCGCATTAAGACGACTGAGGTTTAGGTTTAAGGAAAATTCAGCTCTGACTTTATTTTAGGACCAAGGCCACAACCCTGGCCACTCAAATACACGTCTTAGTCCAATTGGATAATAATGGGTCTGGATCCTCATATATCATCCGATGGCATGACAGCATTTCAGCACACGCTAGTCGTATGCTGATACACCTACTTATGTAAGGAAAGCTACCTACTTATGTAATGGAGAGGTCATTACAAATGCACGCATGGCCGGCCTGAGCGAAAGAGGTCTACATGCAAGCGGACGTCGCACAAGCTTAAATCCACCTAGTATTCTTTCCAGATGCTGGCTCAAGTCGTAAAGCGCGGCGATGGAACGTGGGGTATTGAGATAAAATGTGAGATCTACAGTCACAACCTCATGATCTTAGAAAATACTAACAGGTCTTATCCAGGTATTCGCCATGTTCCGGCGGAATCCCTTTGATGTCTGGAATTGATTTGTTAGTGCTAGTGGAGGCTGGAACTTCAAGTGTTTACAAGTGCATCCGCGAAAATACGTGACAATGAATGATGTGCGAAACTTATTTCGCGGATGAAGCACCAAGGCAAGTATTAATGTGGACACATGTGTGTTGGAGTGTACTTATGATATGATTTGTAATTTACTTGCAGGTGTCGAGTTATCGGACAGTGATGCAGTGGCCGATATGATTCTAAATTTTAATGACGAGTCCGTCGCAAATGCATCTTCAGTGCATGAAAGGGCTCGCGGTGACACTGGGGGTAATTTCGATCACGAGCGGGCACATGCAGGTGATGTGGGACAGTTTTCCTGAAGTCCTGCAGATGGCGATTGGCACATGGGTAAAACCTTGGATCATTTCAAGCGGGCGAACGAGCACTGGCAATTTTTCGAATCGTAATTGCTGATAAGGATACGCGAGAGGCTGATGTGATACGAAAGAAATTGCCGGTGGTCCGCGTTCTGTTTTGCCAGTTTAGTGCTATTAAGTGGCTTCACGAAATAATTTGCAAGTCGAAGCTATTGATACCTACAAAGCCGACGTGTTGCAGCAGATGAAGCATACCATCACGAACATGACCTGCGTCAGTACTGAGGAGGGGCTACAAGTTGCATCGGGGCGAGCTCAAATGTTTGACGTGCAGAGGCGATCGCAAAGAGCTGTGGGAATACTTCGACAATAATTGGAATGGCTGTCGTGAGATGTGGGTTCTGACGTTTCGTGTGAATATCCCCCCACTTCGGGAATAGGAATAAGCATGTTGAAAGTTTGTTTGGCAAAGCCAAGCGATATATGAAGGGCCATTTGACGATGCGTGCTAGCTTGAAGGTCCAACCGGAGTATCAGCGCCGAAAGAAGTGTCACGAGTGGTTCTGGCGGCCACCGTCTTGGGCACGGTGAGTTCCGTTACCCTCCTCCGCTCTTTTCGACGGCCGACCAGATTCGTGTGGGCCACGCTTTCGATGAAGCCATGCAGGGCCACGACGGAGTCGCTGAGAAGCTGTGGGCCGGCCTCGGTCTCCGTGGGACAAGTGCGGCTAGAGCGTACGGTCCCCGTGGATGACGAGGACGGAAGTCATGGGGGACCGGAGCTACTGAAGGACAGTGTATCTTCGCGGTGAGGCGGTGGGGTGAGCGGTACCGCCTCGCTGTCGTGGTGTACAAAATCGTGGGCGATGATTGCGAAACGGTGCCTGACGGCGGGAACGAGGACCATGGAAGACGAAGTGCGGGTCGCAAGGAAGAAGGTAAGAGGTCAGTCGTGAATTTTCCTTGGAGACAACAAGCAGAAAAGAATTTGTGTTGACATTTGTCTTTAGCTTGTTGCTTCTGTTTATATCTCCGTACTGTTCTACTTCTATACAGCGTCGACCGTCCCATCCAAGGACGGCTCGCGACACGTGGTGGAGAAGCAGGGTATTGGTCTTCGTTGTGAGGAAGAACCGTCGGAGACGTCGTGGAGTGTGATCCCGTAGTGCAAGGAGATCTGGTATCGGGCCCGGACGCATAGGGACTGGAGTGTGATTTTCGGCGCGGAACTCCTGGTATAGAGCCCAGGGGCGCATAAGGGAGTGTGAAGTTTGGAGTTTATTCGGCGCGGAATTCCTGGTATAGAGCCCAGGGGCGCATAAGGGAGTGTGAAGTTTGGAGTTTATTCGGCGCGGAATTCCTGGTTCCTGGTATCGAGCCCAGGGGCGCATAAGGTAGTATTGGGAACAAGAGTTTGACGAGGGAAGCATTGGAGAAGAGTGTCATGTCGGTATACGTGGAAGACGACTATGAAGAGGACCTGAGGCGGTCCGCTGCCAGAGAGGCGGCTGAAGAAGGACAGAGTCAGGGAGACTCTCAGACGGAGGATGTAAACGAGGAAGATGAGGAAGAGAAGGCTCCTGTGGGAGTGACAACCGCTGCTGATCGGGACGCTCTACGTAAGAGCACGCGCGACGAGCTACGGGCGGCTGGAGAAGGCCGGTTGGAGGTGACGGGTGGTGTCAAAGAAGCGGTCAAGGTAGAAGGAGAGGTGAAAACGGAGCCGGCGCCCGGTACGGAGGCGGTGTCGCCGGGCCCGGATGAGGTACCCCTGGTGGGGGAGGGCGTTCCTCTTGGGGACGACTACCAACTTGCCTATGAGCACGGCAGCTGGGAAGTGTTCGGCCAGTACGAGGAGGACGAACCTTCCGTCGAGAATGGGGAACCGGCCAAGAAGAAGAGCCCCAGTGGATTCATTCCGCAGTACACTGGAATCGAGGGAGCGCCGCTGGGACCGGCCGGCGTCTGACTGGAGCTGGACGTTCAAGGGGTTCGCACCCTCGGACAACACGGTGTTCGCGTACACGGCGTCCGTGCCCCCAGCAGCCTTACGAGGCTCCGCCGGTCGCTGTTAAGAAGACGGTCACTGCCAATCCGGTGGCCCCTTACAGGACCACGGGACCGGGCGTGTCTGGGACGGGTACTGCTCGGACGGCTACTGCTGCTACGGGAGGTCAGAGTAACGCGGCGACCCGGACGCATCCTGCTCCGCCTGGAATCCGTAGGACTGGTCCGCGCCCTGCTTGACGGGACTAGTAGGGAGCGCCCCGGGCGTTCCGCCGCGTTCGGCAGTGGTGCCGCGAGGTCCGCAGGCCCCTCCGCGTGCTGGTGTTCGACCACCGGTCCGGGCCCTGCCTGGGCCGTCTCGCCTGCCGAGGCGTGAAGACTGGACCACGAAG
>NW_003303749.1:280690-385422 GCF_000142945.1 Phytophthora infestans T30-4 | reverse complement strand
AAGAATGACTATTTCGATGATCGCTCCGATCACAGTTCTTCGGCCGACTCGTCCCCGTCACGAGGATCAATCACTCGCTTAGGTGCCGATCGACGCTGCAGTGCCATGGTCGCCGACTATATCACCGTTTCCAAGGACTCAAATGTTCAGCATGTTCAACTTGCAAGCTCAGGATGCACAAAATGAAAGTGAAGACGGTGACATTGATCGTGACGACAGTGAGAATGACGGACACATTGAAGAAGAATATCATTACGAAGGACGTTAATGGAGCAACGGTAGACTAGTAGGCGTTCGATAGAGATTAGTGACGCCCAATTCAGAGATCAGGAAATACTCCCATGACTCTAGTTTTTCAATTTTGTTGATAAACTTTTGTTCCTAGAGGACAACACCACCCATGTACCAAACGGTGAAACGAACGACTCCAATTTGGTTCGTCTGCCTACCCCATCAGGCTGGCGCAATGCTCGAGGCTTTGCATGGAATCAAATCAAAGCTGCAATTTGCTCCACAATTCTTGGTTGTGTTAATTTTCTGGCAGGTGAGAGCGATCGTGAAGTCACTGCGTAGCCATCTAGTATACCTCTCACCTCTTCCATTCATGCAGACAAAAGTACTGACAACACGAGCTCGTGTCGCTCCTAACCAGCTTTTGGGAACTTGTTTGGACGATGACTGGGCAGCTTTCATCTCGAAAAACTTGTCGATCTCCGCTACCAGATCGTGATTATTTCGGCACGTTGGTGAACCCTTACCTTCACGGGGCTCTCAACACGCCGCGTTTCCGTGTCAACGACCAACGCACAGCGCGAGCTCGCGACAAACTGTTTCAATCAGATTGCATGCCTTCGGATTCTATCTTTTATGGTGTCGGGGCACGTGTAGATGAAGACGGTAACATCGTTGAGGCTGGACGAGTGAGCGGCACTCTCGGTATGGAGATCGATACTTGGAGCTCACATTCGCTTTCAACCTTAGTAGTAGCGATCCTGACGCAGGAATTGGTACGTGAGAGCGTGTATTGTCCTCCATCTCCACTTGTTACTCACTTGATCGTGTCCGCAGTTGGGGTATGAGGTTTCATTCTTTCAAGCTTCTGGGTCAGCCGATATGACCCAGCGCATGTCTACCGTTGGAACTGGAATTTGCTCGCCTACTCAAGTCAACGTCGAAGTGTGGCTGGATGCAGCGACTCAGCGTGCCCTCGCAGTCTATTACAACGAGTCCTCTTTCGTTGGGAGTGTTGGGTATGACGGTCTTGCTGGGCTATTCACAAGTACGTCTTTTATCGAGGCTGGACTCAGTGCATTTAGTGCTGACTTCTGGCGGGATTATCGCGATAAAGAAGCTCTAATTCACGAACAGCGTGCCTCTGTTCTCTTCAACAATGCTGCTCACTATCCACCAAAGGAATCTGGCTGTGAGGACGGTATACTAGGCTGCAAAGACTCATGCTCGAAATCCAAGGCTTGTACAACACGCGAAAGCAAAGGTGGAGAGTGCCTCGTAGTGATAATGATGGACGCGTCTTACGATGTTGGATACCTGCAAGCGTCTCTATCGAACAACGATATTCCTGCTTACTTTTGCTTCCTTGGAATCAGTGGGGCGGCAAAATATGTATCAGATGCTCTAGCAAGCAACACACCGGTTGCCTTTTACAGTTATCAACCAGACGAGTTTTTCCAACGCCGCACTGGCCAGGTTGAGAGGGTAGCTTTACCTTGGGCTACTCCGGAACAAACGGCTTTGCATACAGGTGGCTTTGGCGAGAATGGCTATGGTGAAGTCACAGATAACCCTGTTCGAGTCGATTTTCCTCGAGTAACGCTTGGTAAGTATCTCGCTAAGATACTGGCATCAAGCGATGGTGGAATGGCCAGTCTCATGAACATGTTAGCTATACAAGAAAAGACACCCTGCTCAGTGGATACAACGACGTACGTGACGCTGGTGTTCTCTCACAAACAGAGGCTTACTTTACGGCAGCTTGTAACTGGCTTCGCAAACCCGAGAACTATCAGATTTGGCGTCAATGGCTGGAACCACTACCAGACTGTGAATTCGATACACACTTTAGCTTCTCACTGGACGGATGCGAAGCCAACACGGATGGGGAAGAATCCTTTCCTCGGCGTGCAAAGTTCTATTGGAAATCGCCGCGACCAGATAATATCTCGCTGCCTTATACATGCGACCCATACTATTTACCGAACTCTGGACTACCTGGCACGTTGACCACTAGCCGTTCATGTTCATGGCTGACTGAAAACACCAACACATGGATCATTTGGGCGTCATTGGGCACGCAGCCGATTTGTGATACCAGCTTTTATACGTACGATGTCTCGGATTGTACGGGCTCGGGACTACGCGAAGTGACATTCCGCTGGCTGTTACCGGAAGCAAATAATGCCACGTTTTCAAGCGAGTGTACCGACGGAAAAGCTCTGCCTGATCCAGTACTTATCGACTGCGAATACATTCCCTACAACACCGCGGCGTCCAAAGCGGTGTTCTTTCTAGCGTGTTTGCTTGCATGCGTTATGCTGGGGTGCATAGGCTTCGTGGTTTATGAACGCGAACAACCTATCGTGAAGCGATCACAGTACCAGTTCCTCGTGACGATGCTGCTTGGAGGAGCTCTCATGTGCTTCGCTACTGTTATCTACAGTGATGCACCGTCTCGGGTTGTGTGTGCACTGCGTCCTGCACTGATATCGTGGGCTTTCACACTAATCTTTGGCTCGCTGGTTGTCAAATCGATGCGTGTGTATCGAGTATTTCTATCGAGCGCGATGAAGCGCGTTGTGCTGTCTGCTGGATCCATGATAAAGGTGCTCGCAGGGTTCTTGGTCGTGGACATTGTGATTCTAGTGTCATGGCAGCTTGTATCTCCATCGGATGCTATCGTGAAGGCTGAAGCGGTAGCAGAAATTGGCGGACTAGCTGTCGATCGCGTGCGATGTGCGTCCAGTAGCTCAGTGTTCGTGGGGCTTTTGTTCTTCTGGAAGGCAGGGATGCTCTTCGGAGGATTGTACTTGTCCATATTGATCCGTAAGGTCTCATCCGATTTCCAAGAGTCGTTATGGATCTTCGCATCGGCTTGTGTGGTGCTGTTCTCAAGTCTCTTGTTGCTACCGATGGGCTACTTTGTGACTCTCTCGGCCACCGTTTTCTTCCTCTTCTTCTCCTTCATCGTCTTGAGCGCTACTATGCTTGTCCTCGGACTCATGCTGGTGCCCAAGATGATGCGTCTACACGATCTGGCTACCAGTGGTGCGAGCGAAGTGTCAAAAACAATAAGAGAGAAGCAGACCGCGTCTTCCGGCTCAGAATCTGATGCACAGGTAGCTCCATTGCCATTGCGATTGGGGGCTAGTAGGGGCAGCAGAAACAACAAGAATGGTAAGGTGAGCAGCACTAGAAAGAGTAGTAAGAGCAACAAAGGCAACGAGAGCGACAAGAAGGACGGCATCCGTGTTAGTCTCCGAGTTCCAACAACATTCCGCAAGGCGTCGGCCAGTGTGAGCACCTTGAAGTCCACACACGTCACGAGATTCTCGACTACTCCTATGGGACCGAGACCTCCTTGGAGATGGAAGAAGTCCGACAATACAACCAGTAGCGCTGAGTAATTATGATACCTTGCCAACATGCAACTTCAACTTTCGTCAGAGTGTATCCATTTCGCTAATGATTGCACCAAAGCGATACGACCAATCAGCATCCAGCGTTGGCGTTAGTATCGCTTCTTCATCAAGTGTCTGCAGTATGAGGCTTCCTGGCGCACTCTTCGGCTCCACCGTGCGTCGTGGAGTCGCCACTCGCAGGTGCGATTGAGTGTAGCTGCTGGCTATGCGAAGAAGAGGAAGGATGGTTGGTTGACGAGGGGACTGGGTGTCGTTCCACAGGGCCTTGGCTCGTCGGGAGAAGAGCACGCTGTCGTATCGAGTCTTTGAGGACTCGAGCAGCGGACAGGAGCCAACCAAGACGGCGCTGGTGATACACGGCATTCTTGGTAAGAGGGGTATTGATCTTTTGATTTTGAGGAACAGAGGAGTGGGGACTGACAACAGCATGTGGCTTTCGGGCTTTTGGGACACAGGGAACAAGCTCAACTGGCGCACGTTCTCCCAGAAGTAGGCAACAAGAGAGGGGTTGTGCAAGGTGTGTGTGTGAGAGGGAGAGTATTGCTGATGGCTTGTGTGCTGTTGCAGACTAACGAAGGCGAACCCAGACTGGCGCTTCATCTGCTTGGACCTGCGTGGTGAGTTGTCGGCGGATTTAAGTCATAATGACACTGGTTGCCAAACGAGTGGTGGCTGCATTGCTTGATGTAGGCCACGGAGACTCTCCGTCATTCTCAGAGCCACACAACCTGGAGGCATGCGCCAACGACGTCTTGTATGTTTCCATCAGCGATCCACAGTATCCCTGTTTTTCGCCCGGCGTTTTCCTGAATCATGTGCTTGGACCATGAAATCAATAGAAAACTGGCTGATCATTTGAAAGTTGAGCCGACGGCTGTGTTGGGACACTCATTTGGTGGCAAGGTGGCGCTGACGTACTTGCAGCAATGCATGCAACACGACCGCGCCCCACCCAGTCAGGTGTGGGTCCTTGACTCCCTCCCTGGAACAGGTACGAGTGGTGTACTTGTACTTGAGCTACGCGCATTCCCTTCCAATACTAAATTAATTTTACGTCGCTCTAATTGTGTAGGTGCGACGGACTACGCGAGTCGGGACCTGACTAACTCGATCGAGACGATCCTACCGGTCGTCAAGAAAATCCCATTACCTATCCGTTCCAAGGCTCAGCTTGTCAAGGACTTGCAGGGCCACGGTGTTGCGCTCGGTGAAGCGCAGTGGCTCACTACGAATCTTCGTCTCACCAGTAAAAATCCAGAGCTCTACGAGTGGAAAATGGATGTGGATGTCATCGAGCAACTCTTCCAGTCGTTCCTGGCGTCGGATCTCTGGCCAGTCGTGGAGAATCCACCAGTAACTGAGGGCAAGGACGTGGAGATCCACTTTGTTCATGCCTCCAAGAATAATATGTGGACCTCCGACCTACTGGACCGTCTCGATGCCCAGCAAGACAACCAGGTTTATCATCATTTACTGGAAAAGTCTGGACACTGGGTACACATCGACAATCCCGTTGGGCTTATGAAGATCATCCAGACGTACATGCTGCAATAGATTGTAAAACGTAAGATTTGTGCTGAAAATCTGCGAAGGGAATGAGTTTTGGTAAATGTACAGGCAGGTTTACGATGATTGTCGACCGCTCATTTATGCGGACGTGTGCTGAGATCCTTAACGACCTGTGCCCCTCAGCAAGATCTTAACGTCTCTTCATCTGGATGACATTTTGCTGTGGACAAATGTAAAGAATTGTTCCTCGATCGTCCAAGCGTCAACCAAGCGACTATCGGTGGTCATGTGGGCCACGTTGTGGCTGCTCAAGCTCCATGTCGGGCTTCTGTTGCTAGCTGTTGTATGCTCGGTGCCGTTTGTGGATTTGGAAGGTAACGTGATTTACGATGCTCAAAGCTCCTGTGTCACCATGTGAAGCACGCCAGTTAAGGTGACTGCTGTCCCAGCAGTTTCCTTTTGCGCACCATATACTGATTGCATGGAGACACCTGCAGGAAGCTCACTGCTTCCTGCTACTATCTGCTCGGTCACGGATGGCACTGCTAATAGCGATTTCATTAAGACGACACTGCCGTATCTTTTCGGGGAGATCCCGTACGTCGTCGTGAAGGCGTACCTTGCCTATATAAATATTACGTGCACAGGAATGGTGGCGACTACAGTAGACTCGATGTGACTTCCGCCCAAGCGGAGGGCTAATCGTGTGAATGGTATTCCAAACAAGAAGATTTTCGGGTTTGGTGTGACACCCTTTTCGCTACAAGCGGTGCTAATTTTCGACTTAGTTACCGGGGACTGCAAAGCTGCCAACATAAAGCCGACATTCAAGGTGATGTCGCCAGCGACTTGTGGTCCCGACACCACAGTATGCGCGGGATTAGCTGACCCTTACACCGGACTCCTGTGCCGCGATTTTTTTACGTATAAAACAGACTTGGAAACGGTTTACAGCGCATCACTACACGTGATCGTGGAGTCCTACGTCGCAGGCAAGAGCTGTGCTTTGACCATGCTGTCGTCCATCACGGTGTATCAGGCGGACGGCAAGTGCCACAAGACAGCCGCGTCCGCAAGCTACATGACAAGTAGAGCTGCTGACAAGTCGGTGACTATATTGACGCATCCAAGTGCTGATTGCTCTGCGGTGCCAACGATTACGCTGGATGTGACCTCAGCCCAGGCGATTGGCCAGCTGATGCGAATGGCATCCTTGACAAAAAGATCTAACGGAAACGGAGTGACGCCCTTGATGTTGAAGGCACAGTGAAATTTAACACAAATCCGGACAGCTGCATGCTTCCGAATGCGGAACCGATGCTGGAGGTGATGGTACCTGCTACTGTTTGCACACTGACCACGGTCTGCATGGGTTCTGCTGCACCTTTCAGCAGTACGGCGTGCAGTATGCTTTCGGTACCAAACAGATGTGGCTTCGGCGTTCGGCGCAGCACCGTATGTGATTGTGGAGTCATATATCGCCGCTAAGAGCTGCGCTGGGAGCAAGCTGGCCAACGTCACGGTGTATAGGGCAGACGGCAGGTGCCACAAGATATCTGCTTCCACAAGCTACATTGCAATTAGAGCTGCTGATAAGTCGGTTACTATATCGACGTATGTTAGTGCAACATGCACTGGGATGGCGGTGACTACGCTAGATGTGTCCTCAGCCCAGGCGTTTAGCCAGTCGTGTGCTGCTGGTAAAGATGGTATCCTCGACAAGAAAAGTTTGTGGCAATGGTGTGACGAATAAGTCGCTGAAATCGATTGTGAACTTCAACTCGGAAAATGGTGACTGCACGCTTCCGAATGCGGAGCCGACGCAGGCGGTTATGTTGCCTGCTGTGTGGTGCGTTGCGACATCAGCATGCACTGCCTTACAGTGGTACGGCATGCCGTAGTTTTCGACGTATAAAGCTGATGTGGCGGTAGCTTTCGGCGACGCGCCGAACTGGAACGATGTTGCCGCTGCATTTGGCTTAAGTCCCTACGTGGTTGTGGAGAAGTACGCAACTGGGAAAAGGTGTGATACGGGAGAACTATCCAGCATCCAACGACTTCGAGCTGTATGGCTCCAGCGATTCCGGTGCAGTGGGTGGCAACCACGCTCAGTGTTGATGTTTGTGTGCCGACCGTCGGCTGTCAATACTCTGGACCATTGTACACCAGAACAGTGTGCAGTAACACAAAAACGTATCACCTACATGTTGCTGCTGCATTCGACTGGAATCGGCACGTGACAGTGGAGAGTTACATCGGTGGGAAAGGTTGCGCGCAGTCAGCACTAGCGAGTGTTGCAACGTAATTAAATGACGGAACTGCCATCGTTCTAGCTTGACGTAAGAGCTTCAGAGCAACTTCAGGAATGAAATATGTGGTGACAATCGACTTTTACACGAACTCGTCAAGCTGTGGCTTCGAAAAGTCGACGCCACAAGCAACGTGTGCATCAGCTCTGGATTTACAGAC
This sequence comes from Phytophthora infestans T30-4, assembly GCF_000142945.1. NCBI lineage: Eukaryota > Oomycota > Peronosporomycetes > Peronosporales > Peronosporaceae > Phytophthora > Phytophthora infestans. The sequence goes on along the minus strand of NW_003303749.1, from coordinate 377,788 downwards.
ATCAAGGTCTTCACACCGTTCTAAGTTGAAGTGCTTTATTGTCGGGTATCTATAACAACAAATGCTATCGCGACCGATTTTACACTTGAGATTTGTATCAACTTCGAAGCGTATCAACGAAACGACACATTCGTACTGTGGATCTTCGTCATGTTCCAGGTCTTGTCGCTGCTGTTACTGCTGCTCCTTGAGAGCGTCTCCAGTGTGCGCTCGCCCCCTCAGTTACCTCATCAATTCCAAGCCGAGGTGTTGGTTTTGTCACATCTCACCGATCCTCGTCAGGAGTATCCACCGTCCATGGGGAGGATGAAGGTCCAGTACGACTTTGACCAGCAACTGGCAAGGGCCGAGATGCTGGAAGGATACAACGCAGGCAAAACCTTTGTGCGGCGCTACGACCAGGTTACTAGAAAACACGATAACTACGCTATTGCTACTAGTATTTTATATTATTTGCTGAGTATATTTGTGGCTAGAAACAAGAGTTCATGGTCAAGAGCGGAGAGTTCCGAAAGTGCGAACGTGCCTACTTGGGCGACGCTATGCCAGTACCGGAGATCCCATTTACTCAGGAATTTGTGGTATGTCGGGTTGATTATTGCCAGTCTTGCTTGGTTGTAATACTAAATCGGTGGACTCCTTAGGCTACGGAGAGTGTGAGAGGCAAAGTGTGTGAACATTGGGTGCACACACACGATAACGTTCGTGTGCATGTGTACAGTGACGTTGCTACGAATGGTACTGAGGTGGCTTGGACCGAACGAAGAGGCTTTAGATTTAATTAACTGTTGTCGTTATTCACTGTGCAGTTCCGATTCGGCTGACGGAAGAAAATGTCATTAACGGGCAACCCACGATGCTGCAGACGTTCGACCTGCAAAACGTTCATGTTGGACCGCAGAACGCGTCGAGCTTTGCCATTCCCGACGGATACGAGCGAAGTGACTGCGTACGTAACGTGGGAGGGTTCCCCTATATCCACGCTTTCCACTACTACCTCCGATTTTAGAGAGGAGAAGGCTGAAACACATAACGGCAATGAATAGTTTGTTGCTTATCAACAGACCTAAACAATATGAACTTGCACAATCTTACGTGCCGACATGGCCTTCGACCTAGTTATCTCCAGTATTCCCCTGAGCCGCCCATGTATCCTCCGTTGTTTTGCTGTTGGTGCTGTTGTTGCTGCTGCGTGGGGTCGAAGCCCAACTGGCGACCGCCCAAAGGAGGCAGACCCATGCTGTTGTCCTGCTGTCCCATAGCAGAATTGCCGTATCCTGTTGTACCAAACGCGTTGCCGTAGTTACCGAACTGGTCGCCATAGTATCCTGCAGTGCTCCCGTAGTTGTAGCCCCCAAATCCCATGGCCATTCCTGCCGTGTTTGTGTTGTTGATGCTGGCATCCTCCGGTTCGAACCCCTGGTGATACTGCTGCTGAGGAGGAGCCAAATGGTGCATCTGCATTTGCTGCTGAGTCCGGTACAGATCCTGGTACGTGGGAGGCTGCAGCTGCTGCTGTTGGATTTGTTGGTGTTCTTGAATGTGTTGATTCTGCTGACTCACAACCTCCTTCATGATGTCTTGGGTGGAGTGGAACGCCGCGTTCAACAACGCCTGGGTTCCATCCGGTACGTATTCATCTCCACCAGTGTTCTGACCAATGTCAGTGGCCTCGGTATCGTCTTCAACCTGGAGCTGCTGCTGAGAAAACTGCTGCATCGACTCGTCCGGTCCAGGTTGTTGGTGCATCGCAAAGATATCGGCAGCAATGGCAGCGTGTTCGTCGTTGACGACAGCTGGGGCAGCTGCGCCATCCACAGCTCCAGAAATCTCGCCAGCACTACTAGCCGCCGCAGCTGCAGCGTTCTTCTCCTTCTCTTTCTCCCTGGCCCTTTCCTTCTCCTTTTCCTTCGCCACCAGTTTCTGTTTCTTCCGTTCCTCCGCCTTCTGAGCTTTCTCCGACTCGATCTGCTTCACCTCGTTGATATCAATCATAGAGATGCGACTTCTCTGTCGCTTGAAGCGTCCAGCGTCTGCCTTCCGTCGGATCTCGGACGATAATTCCGTCAAGTTCTTCTTCTTGCCCACCGGGGGTTTCACCGCCGGTGTCAACCTTGTTGACGCCGTAGAAGTCGCAGACGACGCTTCTGGTCGCGCCATCTGGGGGCGATGCAGCGGCTTCTTCACAGGCGACACTCCCACATCGCTCTCCTTGCCATTGACGTCGTCGTCCTCTCCACTCACTGTGAAGTGCGTGGCTGCAGTTGGAGCCAGCTGAGGACGCAGCGACGGGTTCAATAGGCCGTTCTCCAGCGAGAAAAAGTCATCCATTGCAGCGTGTGACGAGCTGTTACTGCGTCGCTTGTGAGGACCAGCCAACGTCTGCACCACTTTTGAAGCTGTGGCTTCGAGTTGTGCGTGTAGATACGAGTCATTGGACTGACCATCTCCCTGTAGCACTAGGAATTGCTTGATGAGGCCACCAGTGACCTTCACCCACTCTTCGGCGTCCTTATCTGCCAATTGCAGCAGTGCGGCCACCTCCTTCTTGCCAGCCGCTTCATCACGACGGACACTCAGAAGTGACAGGAGGAGACGAACCTAGACGCAAAATGATATCTAGTGGTGAGGATATAATTAAATCGGTCTGCAGTACAGTGACTTTGCTTACCTTAATAGGCGTCTCCAGGTGAGGGAAGCTGGCACGGGCCTCCGCGAGTTTTGAAGGCGTCAATAATCCGCCGAACTCGTGCGAGCTCCATTCCAGTCGAAGCTTCTGCAGCATCCAGGTATCGAATGACGTCGCAGGGTCCGCACGCGTCGAGGGAGGAGTCGACGCCGTTGCGGGCGCCACTCGCGTGCTGACCTCCATGGCCTTTTCTGTTTCTGGAGAAAGTGACCACCTGCTTAATTTTAACAGTTATCCGAAATGCTACTTAACATGTTTTGCTACAAACTAAAATGAGAAAATGCATCATTTCTGGACCCCTTGAGTGGAGTGGGTTAATGCAACGTTATTTAACCCTATCACAACTTCACGACCGCAACGCTAACGACGTTAAACTGGTTTCTACTGGTTTATCGGTGTTCTAAATGAAACAAAAGGAGCAGAAAGATTTTCACCAAAATAGTGACAATCGTTACCCGGACATAGCAAGCATTTAAAACTGCCCCCTATTTTTTTCTGACTACAAATCTCACAATCTACTTAGCGACGATGAAGGACCGCGCAGGCGCTGACTCCAGCACGAGTGACGAAGGAGCAACCAGACCACGGTCGGCCCCGCGACTTGCGCAACTGCTTGCTTGCTCTAGAGTCCAAGATATAGCAACGATTCAGGAGAAGTTAGTGGAGATGGAGGAGTACACGCGCAAGCTGGCGGCAGTTCAGGGCGAGCTTAAGGTTCTGCTGGACCAAGAAATCGAACGTACGAGCGAGCTGTCCTCCCTGGCGTTTACGAGGCGTCTTTGGGCGACAAATACGTCTCCTCGCTGTCAGTACTCCTGGCCTAATCCTGCAAGACAAGTAAGCCCGCTATAATCAAGTTACCGTTGCTCCGATATAACGTTGCTCTTTTAACGTTGCTGAATGTTAGCGTCGTTCGTATATAACGTCGTCTACAGAATAACGTTATTCTTCTTAGTCGATAGTATAGTGCACTTCTCTGCAGAGATCACCATGCGAGCACAAAGCACCTAAACGAATTCTATTGCAGAGTGATCTCGACGCAATGGCTGGCAGCGAACAAAGCAAGATGTCCCCTCGGAACGTTACAAGACGCATTAGGAGCGCTTAGTGACGCCGAACTTGTCGGATGTAGCCGCAGCGTGGTCAGCGTCCACCGACCCAAGCTCAATCTGTCCAAGTTCAAGCCCGCCCCGCTCAAACTTCGGTCAATGTTATTGACTTGTTTCATGAGGGCGTTCTTGATTAATCAAACGATTCGGACCAAGATTAGGATGACAACCTTCAGAAAATACGAGTTGAAGCTTGAAGTGACATTTGTAACAGTCAATATATTTTACTTAGTTCCAGTTTTTTTCTTACTTCCTTTAGCGATAGCACTGGCCAACTGCCTGCCTATCTGTTTAGTTCTTCTTTCTCGGCTTCCCCTACTGGTTCACGGCGTGATCTGGATAAGAGAATCCACATCAACCTCAGCCACATCACTTAAATAACGTCTCTCGTTACAGTGTCGGCCGTGAATCCACGTCCGCTATAGATAAAAGAGTACGTCATTGTCGAGACCATGACACCGCTGCTGTATTCATCCGGTTGGGCAAGCAACAATAACGATTTAATGCTCACGTGTGTCGGAACCGGGTGTTCTTCTTCGCGTGTCTCTAGGCATTCCCACTGAGAATGACATTCTCGTAGATATGTCGTTCATATATTTTCCATAACTGATCTGTAAGATGCGGTACATCGCGGATCGTACATGTACACCGTCATCGCACCATGTCTGTGCACCACCACCACTACGACAAGCGTCCAGTGGCATCCTACGATGTTGACGGGTAGAGCGATGAACTTCATCGAGAAGAGCTTTGATCGCGGTGGAGACGGAAACTTCTCGCTGCCGACCACAATCGGCGACAGTGCATGAGCGCCTATCTAGTTGCATGTCATGAAGTCCAAAGTATAGATCAACACGGCATCGTTTAGCCAAGCACGATCCGCCACATACCCTACCCCTTCCTCGAAGTAGATTCCTTTTATAGAGTTTTTGTGGTAGAATTTTGTACGCAGACACACAGTATCAAAAACCGCATTGACCTCAGAGGCTAGATGCGCTAGCCTCTGCTTTGCTTTAGCTGCTGGCTTGCCCTATGAATCCAGTTCGTCAGCAAGAAACTTAATGGAGCGTCCTGTGACCTTCGTCAAGTGCTGTTTTTATCCAAGCCTCGCCTCTTTCCCACCATTTGAAACGTTGTTTTATTCTGCAGTAGGTCTTCATTATGTGTACGCATTCACTGCAACAACAAAAGGAAAAATAGTTAGTAGCTGATACGATAACGTTGCTTCAACAACAATAGTGTCGCTAATGCAACGTTAATGCCCATCTAGCAACGCTAACTTCCGACGTTACCGTGAAAATGGTTCCAGCAGTGGCGTCACCTAGACCGCGAGCGTCTTATCGTCCGAAGAGCTGACCACTGAAGTTAGATCGGCCACCGTCTGCATCTGGTTAGATCCACCGCCTCCTGCATCTTGCTTCTGGTCTTTCGGTCCTCTTTTTGACAAAACGCGTAGTTATTCAATGCAGCTTGCAATGATACTAATCATGTCTTCCGGAATCACGTAGCGCCAGCTAGGTTACGTCTCTGATGCACGCACACGGACACGCAATGTTTGCTCATTCACAATATACGGATACTTCTTTAATATATCAGAAACAGTGTTCAACCCCGCTCGTGTTGACACTAGATTGCGTGGCCAAGGCAACAATGGCGACCAGTTGCGCGGAAACACTGGACGTCAAGTCAAGGGTAGTGATTTTTGTATCCTGATGTTGCTTAAAGTTAATGGTGATCTTGTTTAGCGTTGCTATTGCTAGCGTTTGTATGTGGCAGTTGGTACCAAACGAGAGTGCAGCCCATCGAGCGCCGGTCCCGCTTTGCAGTCGCCGAAAAAGCTCCGTCTGTACTCGCCCCATGAAGTCGGCAGGAGCACTTCATCATCTTGCAAGGATGAGGAGAAGAGTGAGACCTGCATTGAAAAAAGCAAGAGGGAGGAGAGTAGCGTCGAGGAACCACCCCCGCACCTCTAGTTTGTTGTACCAAGGCAACCACGTGTGCGCAGCAGCAACACGAAGAAGGAGCACGAGGAGATGATTGCCGGTCACACCAATGTGGAAAACTTCGTCGGGCCAGTTCCACGGAGAGGCTACGCGAGTTAAAAGTCTTGAGAAGATGCGTATGCAGAATACTGCCGTACGCATCTTGACACGCACCCTCGTCACCATCGCCAACTTGGCCTTTCGAGGCATTTCCGAGCGTTGAATCGTCTCCGTTTCCGCCCTCGCACACATCCTTGACATTGCCACCCGCGTCGCCGCCGAATTTTGGCGCTGTTTTGGCTGTGTTATTCGCGCAAATACAGGATAGCGTTAATAAAGCAACAGTAAAATCAAAGCAACGTTAGTGTTTGAGCAACGTTAGCATCAAGTACGATATATTGGGTCTTTACGGCCAGCCTCTTCATCGACGTGACGCACAGCCGACACAAGTTGCGCCGGGTGCGTTTCTGGGGACAGTAGTGTCGCTTCCCATACCCCCAGAGAGAACACGCTCTCCACGTCCTTCGCTAGCACCCACATCGTCTTTCGGAGACGTATCTATAGCGTAACAATGAAATTGGTTAGATGAAGAAAGGAATTTGAATCCGCACGCAATCACGTCGTCACCCGCGTCTACTGCGGCTTTGCTTTCGATAACCGGCTCCGCACGAGCGCTAGCGGTATTGGAACTATCGCTTGAGTGGCGCTCACAATCGTGAGCTGTAATTCATCCAGCATAAGCATATAAACGTTTATTAAACCATTGCACAGCACTTGCCTGCTCGGGCTGGACTAGGCGGGCCACCTTCTTGGACGATCCCTCCCGTATCCGCTGGCCCGTTCTCTCCGTCGTTGTCGCGCATGGTACTCCTCTGCGTTTTCTTTTTCGCGCTTTCTCCCCTTTTCGAAAATGAGCGGCTCGCAGATCTCGTACTTAAGAAAATAAACAGAAACTTATTCCGATACCTTACCGGTTTATACCTCTTCGATAAAATTTGTTATCGTTAAGTTTCGATAAAATCTGAATAAATGACGGGTTTTATTACAATAGATTACCAATGTACTCGGAAGTAACCTTTCTGACAATTGCAATCTAACCGTGCCATGTGGCCCACTCAAGATCACAGATAGGTGCGAGCACTGCTCGCTGAGCAGTACCCAGAAAGGAAAACTATACACATAAAGCTTCAGACTGAATTATGAAGCAAGTGATGCAGATAGATACACGTTGTTATTATCCTGCTAGTGCGAAGAGCTCTCTTACACGAACAAGTTCAAGCTCGGATGCCACTTACTCGCTCAGAAATCTTGATCAGAATCCGAATTCGTCTCCGAGCCCGAAGCTCCTGAGCCTGAACCCGAGCCAGAGCCCGACCCTGCATCAGACCCCGAGTCGTCATCGTTGTCGATAAGCTCGCCAGAGTCTGCAAGTGAGACCTGGTCCGAATCCGATCCATCGCCAACATGGGCGTTCCCTGCACTTGGCCGACGTCCACCATCGACACTTTCGTCGCTTGAGTCGTCGTCATCGCTGCTTCCACTGCCACTGCCACTGATTCCTCCCGAGCTGCTGTCCTCATCCGAACCAGCTCTCTTCTTCACAGCACCGCGACCTTTTTGGTTGCTGCCAGAGACGCTCGCTTGCCGTGGTCTCCCACCACTATGTCTGTTATTGTTGGTGGTCTCCATCGCATCCAGCATCGAGTTCTCAATTTGATCCTCTTGTTCACCGCGTAAAATGGCCAGCTCGTCGTCGCGGAATTTCTTCTGCAACTTCTTGAGCGATCTGTCGTTCTCTGCCAGTTTCTTCATCTCTCGACTATTGTGCAGATCCAGTTCTCGTTGCAAGTAGTCGAGGTTGCGGAAGCGTTCACAATAGATGGCGTACTGGCGTTCCAGCTCCTTCTCCAGCTTCTCGTACTCGTCCATAAACGCAGGGCGAACATGCTGCAAGCTCTTGAGTCGTTTCTCACTACGCTCTAGATCTGTCTGCGCCTTCTTGATCTTCGCTGCCAGAGCTTTCTCCTCAGCATCCAGCTCTACCACTTGACGCTCCGTGAGCTCGACGTTCTCTTGTAGATTAACCAAAATATCCTGGATACTTCGCTCGAGGAACTTCTGCTCACTCGAGTTTTCATGGTTAGTGGAGAGGGCATCCAGAAATCGGATAGCTTGTTGTCTTGCGTCGCGGACATCGAGTTCTGTATCCAGGAGGTCGTAGAGCTTGGCTCCCGACTGCGTGATGTCCGATGCGAGCTGGCGTGTCGCCTTGGGGTCTTTTACACGTGATCCTAGCATAGACTTGACTGATACTTCGTCGTCGTCATCGTCGGGCTCCTGCTGTGCAGCCAGATCGATCCGTGAAGCCTCATACAGCACACGAGCAAGCTTGATCAACTCCTTGACAGCAAAGCCGTCAGCTGCGTACAGTTTCTTCGGGTTGAGACGAATACGAGCTTTTGCCAGCACTTCAGTGGCCACTTGTGTTAAGAACTCGACTCGGTCGTCCTCCGTGTCAATTTCTTCGGTGATGCTGGAGCTTGGATCGTACTTCTTCACCATCCAGTAGAGCAGATCGGACACTAATTCGAAGTTTGGCGTACGGAAATTCTCCATCGAAATGGGGCGTGGATACCCCAGAGATCGCATCATCTCCGTCAGGTTCCGAAGCTCGCGGAACGACATTGTCGTCTTTTGTCTAGCCACAGGAAAGCTTTGGTCCTCTGAACTGCGTTTTCTCGTTCCGATACGGCGCCACCAGACGCGTCCGTGTCGTTTCAAAGATCCTAAATCGACGAGCCTTTCAAAATTCACTCAATACTCTACATGTTTTCTATTTTTGCGCGCGTATCTTGCCAACATTGTGGTGTTGCCGGATGTGCCACCCGTGTGAATGTACATCAGCTCACGCTCGTCTTGTTTGGAAGGGTTTCCGGGAAATGACACGCTAGTGTTGTTGCGATCCAGCACCTTGTCTAGTACTGATGCGTCTGAGAACAGCGTGTGCCAAGCGAACGCTCCGTAAACAAGATCGAAGTCCACTTTTGTTTCCTGTAGAACCTCGTGGTACATGTCATACAGCGGCCACCACAGGCGTCCGAAACGATTTTTCCTCTTCGGGGTTAGTACGCGAGGCAACAACGCCGTGTGCGGCTGCAAGGACGGATCCTCGTCAATAAGCTGTTCGAATTGCTGCTGCAGATACGCAGCATCACCTACGCACGGAACTGCATACAAATTAACACTTGGGAGCAGATGCTGGGCCAAGTACAGTGCTGTGGTGCCCGTTCCACAAGGCAATACAACGGAGAATTGTTTGCCGGGACACTGTGTCCGGACATACTCGTTGATCTCTTGGGCCAGCAATCTGACGCCGTCTTGCGCCTCAGGAAATGCCGCTCCTTGTGGCACATACAACCTCCTGGTACCCAATGAAGGACGCAACTTACTGTACAGAAATGCCTCGAAATCGCGAGTACGCACCAGGTCATGGTACGCATCTGGATGGAGCCCCACGTGTTGCATACCGAGTGCCCTAGCCAGTGCTAGATTCCCTTTCACCGTATCGTTCTTGAGCGGCAGCTCCCGACTGAAGTAGGTGAACGGCACGCGTCTGGCGTTGGCCAACTGAGCCAATGCCAACATGGCGTTGCTCTGTGATCCACCGAAGCTGAACAAATGGGCGTCGGCGAAAAAGGTGTCGCTCTGCCTCACGAAATAATACATTTTGCGCATCTACAGTACCCAGCATCAATTTTGTCAGTCAAATACGAATCAGTGTCAAATGAATAATACCTTTGCGAATTGCCACCTTGTTGCCAGCCAGATGAAACACATCGTCCCTCTTGACATGCACTCGTTGGCCTCGGAACAACACTCTCGCCACTGGCGACTGGCGCCACTGCCACCCTTGCATTTGTCAAAAGGGAAAGTCGCAGCAAGTCACCAAATCGTACTTTAGTGAGAAGTCTCTACAACGCGACGAGTTTATTCCAGCGGCGTCGTCAGTTTCCGACTTATTTGCTTGTGGGGGCAGGCTCCTCGTTCTTCCCGCCTCAGTATCATGCGACGCTTAAGCTCCAGAGGAGGTGCGTCTCCCTTCCTTTTCTTGCCAGAACTGTGATGCTAATTGTATGCGCAGGTGGCAAGAACTTCAGCCTCAAGAGCGAGGAGGACGTGGAGGAGCTCATGCAGACGCTCGTGGCGCAAATTCACGCTAAGCTTAAGAACGAGCTCAATCTACGCGAGATTTTCATCCCAAACTCCAAGGCAGAGGCACGCTGCAGCATCTTCGTCTCGCACAACTACGCGGCGTGTCCGAAACTTTGCATCTTCATGCAACCCGGCGAAGGTGCGATTAAAAGGTTTTTTTTTTTTTACCAGATAATACCTACTTAACTTTAAATACTGGTACAGGCATGCAACCGGGCATGTGGAGTCGTACGATCCACCCGAAGACAGGCTTCCAGGGATCCATGATCCCGTATCTGAAGACAGCGATTCAGGGTGGATACGGCGTCGTGATTCTGAATCCCAGCACCAATTTCTGCATGGTTAACGGCCATCGAGCCAAGATCCTGCACTCATCCACACCCGAAGTGCACGTGTCGTACGTCTGGAAGAACTACGTTGTGCCTAACGCGGCTCAGGAGATCAGTTTCATTGTACACGAAAATGCTGGTATCTTGTTAAAGACATTTCTATCCTCGTTGAGTGGACACGAACAGCAACGAGTCGGTGGAATAGCCTTCATTGAGTCGGCACATCAAGTCTCATCAGGAGACAGCAATGCGTTGCGTGAGATCTTGCGTGACAAAGCTGTTAACTTTGAAGCTTCGACAGAGCCAATGTTTACAGTGATTGGGTCGTCCAAGGCACGTCTGGGATGCACGTCGTTGTCAGTGGGACGCACCTCAGGCGAAGCAAATAACCGCGAGTGGACGGTGCACTCGGTACAGACGTCAGCGTTTGTGTTCCTGCAGTCCATAGCCAGTGGAATCGAGGAATCTCTCCACGCTATCCGTGCCACATTCCCCAACAAACTCATTGTGACAGTGAACCGTGCCCGACTCACGGGTCAACCATACAACAATCCGTTTGCAGTGGTGCAATGCGCTGGGCAGAAGAAAGAGACAGTGGGCAGTCATAAACACACGATGGATCCCGAATGGAACCAGACGTTCTCTTTTCCCGTCACGTCTAGTGAAGCGAAGGTGACTATCGTGGTGAAGGACAGATCTTTTCCGATGAACACTTCACTAGGTCAAGTTGTCGTGACTATGAGTGAAGTGGGGCTAAACCGTGCAGACCGACGATGGTTTGCTCTACGTGACGAGAGGGTGGTGTCATCTCACGGCAACGGGGAAGTGGAGCTGACTCTCGAGTGGGTACACGACACTTTTGTTGCGCGTTCAGACTCGTTCATTCGCGGCAATCGCATGCCGACGCTGGAAGCTCAACAGCGTCCACGTAATGGCACTGGGGATGGAGAGAATTGCTGTTACCTGTGTAAGACCACGTTTGTGTTGCACCGTCGTCGATACTGCCGAATGTGCTTGCGTCTCGTGTGCACGTCATGCTCCGATCGCTTGTTCCTTCCTGGATTTAGTGAGCCAAAGCGTGTGTGTTCCGGCTGCTGTGATCTCCAAATGATGCTGCACAATAAACTGCCTCGTATGGGAGGTCCTGGGGGGCCAGGCTCGAAGGTTCCTTCGCAAGATAAGCTGGACGAGCACGCACAGCGGATGGAGGCGATGCGGAAGCGCGAGGAAGCTGAGAAGCGACCTCTGTCTATTAACGACTTTGATCTGCTCAAGGTTGTCGGACGTGGCGCCTTCGGCAAAGTGCTGCTGGTTCGCAAAAAGGATGGCAAGAACTCTGGCCAGATTTATGCCATGAAGATCCTTGTCAAGTCTCACATCATCAAGAACGACCAGATTGAGAACACCAAGGCGGAACAACACATTCTCAAAGAGATTAGCCACCCGTACGTTGTGCGGCTGCGATACGCTTTCCAGAACGCCGACAAGCTGTATCTGATCATGGACTACTATCCGGGTGGCTCCATGTTCTACCACTTACGTAAATCCAAGCGATTCGCGGAGGATCGTACGCGTTTGTACATGGCTCAGCTGCTGACGGCATTGATGCATCTGCACAGTAAGCAGATCGCCTACCGTGACCTGAAATTGGAGAATATTCTGATGGATCCGAAGGGAAATATCGCCCTAACTGACTTCGGTCTGTCCAAAGAGGGGCAGCTGGTCGAAGGCGCGATTCGTGCGTCTCAGGCAGATACCGGTATGAAGACAATCTGTGGTACAGCAGAGTACATGGCTCCAGAGTTGCTGCGTCATCAACCGTACGGGAAAGTGGTGGATTGGTGGAGTTACGGTATCCTGCTGTTCGAAATGCTCACGGGACGTACCCCGTTTGTGGACCGCAATCGACGGCAAATGTTCAAGAACATTATGCAGTCGGAGGTCATTTACCCTTCGCACATTTCGCCTGTGGCTCGCTCTCTGATCTCCAAACTGCTGAATCGCGATCCTGCGCGACGCCTTGGAGGCGGCCCCAATGGCGGTCGGGATATCATGGCGCACCCGTTCTTCGAGGCCATTGACTGGGATAAACTGATGCGAAGGGAGATCGAACCTCCCTTCGTTCCGGACGTGTCAAGCGTGGACGATATCACGAATGTGCCCGAGATGTTCCAGAATATGGCGGCGGTGGACTCTCCTGTCAACAAGAAGAATGGCGAAGGACACCACTTTGACGACTTTACGTACCAAGAAGAAGGTTACATTATGCGTGCCACGCACCTAAACCAGCATCACTAAGAAGAGCTACGCAATACATCATCGCCTGTATAATTTGTATGCGTCTTGTGTTCGCTGAAAACTTCACTCAATCTCCACTTTTTTCTTCTTGGTCGATTCTCCACCTTCTTTAGTGTCTTCCCGATGACGTTTCAGGCGAGAGGGGAGGCTTGGTCCAATGACCTCTTTCTCCTTATCACCGTCTTCAGAGTTTTGCTCCTTCGAGTCACTTGCCTCTATGTTTCGTTTGAGGTGTGGCGGCAGTTGTGGCCCAATAGAGGCTGTCCGCTTCTCGTTATCGCCATTGCCTTTATTCGCTGCACCAGGAGGCAGTTGTGGCCCAGCGGGGCCACGAGCAACGCGAGCACTTTTATCCTTCGGTGCACTGCGCTGGAGGCGACGTTCATATTCCTGCAATTGGCGTCGAAAGCTCTCGTTGGGATTGGCTATTGAACGGCGTTCAGCTACAAAAGCCAACGCCTGTTCAAAGCTCATGGAACGCAGCTTCATGAGGTAAGCTACGACCATAGACGACGAGCGACTCACTCCTTTGTTGCAGTGCACGAGAATCCGACCTACAGTTCACCGACAAGAGATGAAAGAGGGGAGAATACACATCACACGCCGTACTTGGCTATCGTTAGCAAACGAGGGTCCTCTCCAAAAGTCTCCAAAAGCAAATGAGATACCATAGAATTTGGCTTGATCCATGAAGGCGATGCAGCCTTCCAGCACCCCGGAAATGTCCTCCGCCTTGTTATCGAAGATGGGGCAGCGTCGGTACGTGAAGATCTTGTCCTTCTCGAAAAAATTGGGAACTCCAGCCACCGGATCCATTTTCTTGGGGGGTGTTACCTGCATTTTGTGGCATTTTAGCCACTTGCTCCGATCCCAAAACCTCCATGTACCCACGTACATTTAAGATGTGGGTGATACGGTGACGCTGCAACAGCTCCTTGTCGCGCGCATGCATCCGAGAGCCAAGGAACACGTGTTCGAGAATCTGCGCAGGCTCCGCGTCGTCGTCCCTAGCCATCGCGCTGCAAATGTAATGTAAATTTTGCCAGTTTCAGTAAAATACAAAAAATGAAAAATGGTTAAAATTGAGTCACGTTGGCCAATTTGTCTAAGTGCGCTCAACAATGAGCAACTACTGTAGTCATTGATCCGCGTATATTGGCTCGCATTCCAACTGTCGCGGCCCTTCGACGGTATTGTAAATTGTCGTCACTTAGATAATGGGAGGCCGGTTCTCTCGGGTGCAGTATCGAGAGCAGGATGCCGCTGTTTTGAGTCATTTGGTGCTGCTCACTCAAGTCTGGTGCGCGATCATCTGCGAGGTTTGTTCCAAAAAAACTCGAATGATTTTAACGTTGAGCTCTGATTGTTGCTAGGGGGCTCGATGAAATTGCCTTCCTGTCGACAAAACTGCGACGGCTTTCGTTCAATTTTTGCCTGACTTTCCAGCAGCTCGAAGATCTCGTGGGTCTTCATAATAACTCGCTGTTCAAACCAATGCTAGATCGCTGGTTCGCCACGTTCCAAAATACACACAGCAGCACTGTCGTAAACGGACTTGAGTTTCTCACAGCACTCGCACTCACTACTGCGGACGGGAAACTGGAAGAGAAAGCAGGTGCTGTCTTCGACATCTTCGACTTTGACGCCTCCGGTGCCATTACCCGCGATGAATTGGGAATTCTGATAAAATCGGCGGTGCGTGGCCTCTCCAAAGCTACAAAAGGCCTTGGTCCACGACTCGCAACGCTGTGTCCAATGAGTGAAGTGGCCGAGCTTACTCGTCAGTGTTTCGCGCATTGCGATCTGGATGATGAGCAAGATCTACCACGATCTCGCTATATTTTATGGGTCAAGCAGACCCCAAAGATCGTAAACTTATTGCGTTGCTTCGTGCAGCGAGAGTATCTGTCAGAAGAAGAAGCTGCTGTGATGATCCAGCGCTGTGGTCGTGGAATGCTGGCACGACATGAAGCAGCTGAGCGTCGTCTGGAGATCCAACTCGAAGTGGAGCAAGAGTTATCACAAGCAGCTCAGAAGATCCAGGACGTGGTGGTCACGCGCAAGAAGAAGCGCGAGCGGCTACGACAGCAAAAAGTCGAGCGATTCGCTCACCATGGCGCAGTTTATTCATTTGGCGCCAACGCACGAGCACAATTAGGGCACTCACACTTGGATCTCTCGAAAGAGGTGGCTTCTCCATTGCTAGCGGCATTTTTTAAGAATAACGAGCTGCGAATCTCTCGCGTAGCTCTCAGTGAGACCCATGCAAGTGCTGTAACATCCGACGGTCAAGTTTTCACGTGGGGCGCAGGTGTGCCAGGTTCCTTTGGATTTCTCTTGCCACCACAGTTGCAAGACGGTAGCAGCTTTAGTGGAGGAGGCGGCGTTATTCGCAAACAACCTACTAGAGTGGACGATCTGAACGATGTTGTAATTGCCGATTCACGTCTTGGTAGCCATCATTCGGTTGCGTTAAGTGCTGGGGGCATCGTGTACACATGGGGATCTGGTGGCTATGGACAACTCGGACATGGAGATTTCGCTGTGTCGGGTGAGAGCTCGGAGCGTAGCGATGCCATTTTCCGATCCCAATTCGATCCTCACACAGGCAGAGAATATTCAGTGATCGATTTGCCATTGCAATTGGACTCCAGTTACTTCGAGGAGATGCGGGTGGCACAAGTGGCGTGTGGCTATTACTTCACTGTGGTCGTGACGGAGGACGGAAGTGTGTTTAGCTGGGGCGAAGGATCGGATGGGCAATTAGGTCTTGGCTACTCGGATTCTTACCGCGTAGGGTTCTTAGATCCCAACATCAGCGGCAGTAATTTCGTGTACATGCCATCTCCAACTCGAATTGATGCGCTCAAGGAGCCTATCGAGAGTGTGGCGATTGGTGGCAACCACGTTTTCGCTATCGGACGCGCTCCAACCCGACACGTTTTTGAGTGGGGAGCCTGGAAACGGCGTGGTGCGAGTGACGCACGCGAAAGCGCCTTCACACCTCTTGAAAACGCCGCGCTCTCGGTCTTAAACGTGCAGCAGATTGCAGCCGGAAGAGAGCACGCACTCGCTGTGACTTCGCGTGTCCAAGTGTCGCTAAATGTCGACCAGTTCCCATATCGACCTAGGAGTCCTAAAGACGAGGAAAAGGAAACTGAGGGCGAGTCTCTACGTACGATAGCACTGTGCGCGCGCTTCGGATCTCAACCGACACAGCTCTCACGAGCCATTTCAGGGTCAGTCTTCGCTGTGCCGCTTCCCACCGCGGAGTTCGGAGGCGCTTTGCAGGCGTCGTCTCCAGCAGCGACAGCACTTAGTGCTGCGGTGTACAATCGCTCCGATTCCCAGCTTCGATCGAGCTTAATGCGTTGCACGGGCAAGATCGCACTGATTGATCGAGGGACAGCGACGGGCTTTTGGATATCGTTGCTCATCGACTCAACGCGGCCTGCAGAGTTGCTGGAGATTCCATGTGTGCCAGCTGCTTTTGGCCCACCATTGAACGCCAAAGGGGTGCGAGCACAGTTATTCTACTCCCCCGAGCGGCTATCAAGACTGCGTTTGTATGTTCGGCCGGATGAAATCGTCGGGCGCATTGCCGTGCTCGAGTTTGGCCAAGAAGACGTGACTTTTGATGCGGAAACACTTGATGCTAGTGAGCTCATCGGACGTCTTATGAAGTCTCTCGTTTCGCTCGTCAAGGACGCACAGAATGCTGGAGCTGTGGGTGTGGTGATCATTTTTGACTTCCTTGAAGCTGATGCCTTTGCGCTCGAGGCTGATGAAGAGAACGGCGATGCTGACAATTTTAAGATCCCTGCAGTCATGATACGCAAGAGTCAACATGGGGTATTGCTACTGGAACAGCTACGGACGCCAGGACCGAGACCCTGGTCGATTTTGTCAAGTAAAGAGGACGTGCTGGGAAAGCAGGTAAGAAAAGCGTGTGCAGCGAAGAGATCTAGACTTTACTAACGAGTTTGAACTCACAGATACTGACGGCGCAGAAGGCTGGAGCCAAGGCCGTGGTGGTTGCTCAAACTCGTGTCGATCCAGTCCCAGTGAGGGTAAGAAAACGCGATGGTGTGGTGTAGTGGTGAATGTGCTTTAACGTGAATGATTTTCTGTCTTGAAGCTGGGAATGGATGTGTTTGGTGCAGATGAAGGCGAGAAAGCTCCCAGCACCTCAGGCGTGAAGATTCCTGTGGTATCAATTCCGTACAAGGTGGGGGAGACATGTCGTAGATTTTAAACTCTCTCAATCTTACTGATAAAGTGGATCAAATTCTGATTAGGTTGGCGCTAAGATGAAAGAGAAGTTGGAAGGTGTCGAGGTCGATGACTCGCTGTGTCGAATAGCTCTCGATGGATCGGGGACGCTTTATGCGTGGGGATTTGCTGAAAACGGTCGTCTGGGGCTGGTACGTAGCTGTATTGATCGTTATTGCCTTGTTCTGCTCTAATAATGTTTTCTAAACCGTGTTGATGTGCCGAAGGGTGACATTGAGAACGAGAAGCTCTTCCAATCAGGATACGACGGCGCTCGGAACAAGAGCTACCAGTTCGTACAGGACCCGGAGGTCGTATCAGCGTTAATGACCGAGGAGATCACACACATATCTTGTGGCGAGGACCACTCTGCTGCTGTCTGCAGTACGTTCCGTTAAATTTGAGTTTGATTTCGTATTTTGACCTCATAATTGCCAACTACAGGTGATGGCACAATGTTTTGCTGGGGAAGCGGTCGAGACGGTAAACTCGGCACTGGGTCATTAGAAGACGAAGATACTCCGGTTGCCATCAGTGCACTGAGCTCCGTCAAAGTCGCTCGTGTCGAGTGCGGCGTCAGACAAACCGTACGTGCCACTTCAACCACTTCAACTTGGAGATGGCTACACTTTATACAGGCCCACTAATGTCGTCATGCATGTATATTATATGTATATTCACAGCTAGCACTCACGCAAAACCCTTCCCTAACAAATCAATTAGCGTAGTATCCGCTGCTCCATGTAGCATTCGCTGCCGTTTGGTTTAGTCGCAAATTTAGAATTTTTAAATTTTGGAATGCGTCATCTGAAGCATTGCAGGATTCTAATTTAGGAATCAGAATTGATTTAGAAATGTTTCCTACTTTAGAAAAAAGCTCGTCCAATCAGATCGCTGCTCCTCATCTCGGGGTTTTGTCCAGTCAGACAGCCATTATCCAACTCGCACGATGGCTCGTGGCAAGAAGAAAGGAGGCCGCCGCGGCAACGACTCGGACTCGGATGATGCCACCGCTGCACCGCCCGCTGCCCCCGCTGTGGTCGACGAGAGCGACAAGAAGGCGGCGCGTAAGGAAAAACTGAAAGCTCGCAAGGCGCAGCGCCAAGCTGTCAAGGCCAACGAGGAACAGGCCAGTCAGCGCACAGCGTCGGACGCCGAGCAGGACGACGAAGAAGACGAGGAGGATCCGTATGCGCAGGTGGCAGCCAGTATGAGCAAGAAGAAAAACAAGAAGAACAAGAATAAGGCTACCGTGAACTTCGCGGCGCTGGCGGATGAGAGCGAGAGCGAGGAGGAGCAGGAAGAGGAGCAGGAAGAGGTGGACATGTACGCGCAGGTGGCTGCATCTATGAAGAAAAATAAGAAGAAAAACAAGAAGAAGCAGCAAGTTATGGAGAGTGAAGACGAGGACGAACAGGAGGAGGAGCACGAGGAAGAGACCAAACCTGAGCCTGTGACGGAGAAGAAGAAAGACAAGAAGAAAGGCAAGAAGAAAATGATCTCTTCTGATCTGTTTTTCGACCCCGTGGAGCAGCCGGAGGAGGACGAGAAGAAAGACAAGAAGAAGAAGAAGAAAAAGTCCAAACTTCCCTTCGAGACCACCGACGGTGACGAGGATGATGAAGACGACAGCGAGAAGAAATCCAAGAAGAAATCCAAGAAGGACAAAGAAGGTAAACGTCTCAGTAACAAGGAGCGAAAGCGTATCAAAGAGGAGCAGGAGCGTCAGGAACGCGAGGACGAGTACCACCGTGCTGCGAACCCCATGGACGGCGCGCAGTTCTCCGTCTCGCAACAGGCTTTCACTGAAGACTCGAACTGGGAGAACGCTACGGATATTCACATCGAGAACTTCAGTATCAACGCGCACAACAAGCTGCTGTACGACAACGCGTCGCTGCACATTAATGCTGGCGGGAAGTATGGTCTCGTGGGTCCCAACGGTCAGGGTAAGACCACGATCTTAAAGATGATCGCTCTAGGCGAACTCAAGATCCCGCCCAAGGTGGACTGTCTGTACGTGGAGCAGGAAGTGGTGGCTGATGACACACGCGCCGTGGACGCCGTGCTGAAGGCCGACGCTGAGCGTTGGGCTCTGCTTGAGGAGGAGAAGTTCCTGCTCGCTGAGCTGGAGACCAAGCAAGACTCGGCTCTGGACGACCGACTGAACGAAGTGTATGAGCAACTGTCGCACATGAACGCGTCTGCTGCTGAGGCCCGTGCGCGCCGTATCCTTTTCGGTCTGGGATTCGACTCGGCCATGCAGGAGAAGGTCACGAAGGATTTCTCGGGTGGTTGGCGAATGCGTATCTCGCTGGCCAAGGCGCTGTACGTGGAGCCGACGCTGTTGATGCTTGATGAACCGACGAACCACTTAGACTTGAACGCTGTCATTTGGCTTGATGACTACCTGCAAAAGTGGAAGAAAACGCTGCTCGTGGTCTCTCACGACGCTGATTTCCTGAACAGTGTGTGTACAGAAGTGCTGCACTTGGAGAACAAGAAGATTGTGCACTACAAGGGCAACTACGACATGTTTCGAGATATGGAGAAGCAGAAACGCAAGCAGATGGAGAAGGCCTGGGAGAAACAGCAGAAGCAGCTGCGTAACCTCAAGGCTTCGGGTAAATCGTCCAAGAAGGCCACGGAGATTGTCAAGAAGAAACGTGAGCCTGGTGCTCGCTCGTCCAAGAAGAAGTCGATGATGCCGGGCGACGCAGCGGAGGCCAGTGCCCCCATGGATCTGCTGGAGCGACCAAAGGAGTACATTGTGCAGTTCAGTTTCCCAGAGACGACGGTCGTATCGCCGCCTATCCTTGAAGTCCGAGAAGCCAGCTTTCGCTATGGCGACGGCCCGTATCTGTTCAAGGACACGGACTTTGGTATCGACACGACGTCGCGAGTGTGTATCGTGGGTCCTAATGGTGTGGGTAAGAGTACCCTGCTCAAGATGATCACGGGTGAAGTAACTGTGGTTGAGGGCGAGGTGCGTCGTAACCCGCGTGTGCGTCTGGGTATCTACAGTCAGCACTTTGTGGACAAGTTGCCGATGGGCGAGACGCCGGTGGAGTACCTGCGTCGCTTGTTCCAGGATCAGACATACCAGCAAGTGCGTAACTTGCTCGGTAAAGTCGGTCTCGAGGGCCACGCGCACGAGATCAAGAATCGCTTGCTGTCTGGCGGTCAGAAGGCGCGTGTGGTGATCGCTGAGCTGATTCTGATGCGTCCGCACATTCTGATTCTGGATGAGCCGACGAATAACTTGGATATCGAGTCCATTGACGCGCTGTGTGACGCCATTCGCGAGTATGAAGGCGGCGTGGTGATCGTGACGCACGACGCGCGTCTGATTGAGTCGACCGAGTGTGTGTTGTGGGTGTGTGGCGGCGACCAGGATGTTGTGGTGTACGACGGATCGTTCGAGGACTACAAGCAGTCGATTCTGGATGACTTGCACAAGCAGGCACAGGCTGAAGAGGAGCGTCTCGCCGAGAACGCTGCGAAGAAGGCCGAGGCTCGCGCGCAGAAAACCAAGGGACAGTCAGCTGCAGAAGCTGATGCTTAAGTCGCTGCGGTCGGGTAGCTATAGTAGCGAGCGGTAGCTGTGCATAGCTGGGAATTTAGACGCGCGAATGTGTTGGTGGCGCATAACTGCATAATACGCGGAGGTTGTTCAACAGAGTTTTGACGGAGATGACAATTGTGTATACTACACAGCTATGATTTTAGTAGCGCGTCACTGTTCCGAGTAAAATCCAAATAATTGACCTCTGCAGATTAATCATACCTCGAAGTTTATCGGTCTTTCTTCGTTTTGATTATAATTTTCTTACTGCTATAATATATATACCTGGGATGGTGGATATGTGGTAGATGGAGGGGTAGGCATCGATCGATGATTGGCCAACGCGTAGAGCGGCGGATTGGTTGGCTCTGGAGGTCTTCGCTCGAGCCGCTCGCCAGCAGCTCACTCCATTCCCTGCAGAACTTCTCGTTACTAAGTCAAAAAGACAACAAGCATGGCTGACAAGGTTCCCGTCACGGTGCGCACGCGCAAGTTCCTCCGCAACAGCCTTCTGGCTCGCCGCCAAATGGTGCGACCATGTCTTTTCTAATTGCTCGCGCTAGTGCGACCTCGATCTGACCTGTTCATCTTCTGATTCGCCTATTCAGGTGGTGGAGGTGATCCACCCGGGCCGCCCCAACGTGCCCAAGGCTGAGCTTCAGGAGAAGATCTCCAAGGTACGACATTTAGCCTACAACCACTGTCGCAGTCAGTCAGCCAGCATTATCGCCTCAGGAACAACAACAGGAACAGACTTTAAGCAGCGAAACATTTCAGAGCCGATTGCATCACCCATAATCACGGATAAATCGGTTTCAGGACATTGGAGAGCACTGCTGACTGGCTGGCTAGACAACACACAGATGCAGAGTGATGGCGGATTGCTGACGTTGGTTGTATTGCTCCTCCACGCAGATGTACAAGGTGAAGGACGCCAACACCGTCTTCCTGTACGGCTTCCGCACGCAGTTCGGCGGAGGTAAGAGCTCGGGCTTCGGTCTCGTGTACGACACGGTGAACGACGCCAAGCGCTTCGAGCCCAAGTACCGTCTGATCCGCCAGGGTCTGGTTGAGAAGGTCGAGACTTCGCGTAAGCAGATTAAGGAGGCTAAGAACCGTGGCAAGAAGGTCCGTGGTGTCGGCCGCCGTATCGCTCGCCACAAGGCCGCCAAGGCCAACAAGTAGAGTGTGGAGGACTCGTCGAATCTGGCACGAGCATGGGCTGCAGCTGCTAGCCGCGCTTGGCTCGTCGTCGCCATTCCGCTGAGAGTATTTTGGGGAACAAGAAGGTCATGCTGGGAAGTGTAACTAGTCAAGAAACTCACACGTTTGCTTGATTTTATCGCTGTGCTCAAATATGCAGTTTGTTGCTTTTTACTACGGTAGTAGTTGCTGTTTCTAATTCTCATTGCTAACTTGGGGAGATGTTGTTTTAGTTTTGGTGCTGGTCAAGTTGACAAATGGAGCGACCGAGAAGGAGATTAAGTAATTTTTCTACTGTGCAATTTTTTTTGCAGGGACTCATTTTAATACCGGGACAAGAGCTGGCAGACTCTACAGTGTAGTCTTCGGAACTGCGACGCTCAATTGTGTAAGGCTGAAGACGCTGGCTGGATGGGTCATTGAACTACGCAACAGCCACCTTTCGTGACACCTTGTACCGCGCCAGGACCGGCCTGCTTGCTGTAATGTGTTCGGTTGGAATATGTCATCTCCACTAGCGAGCCTCCAGTCTCGTCCGCGAACGTGAGCAATCGACCGGTTTTAATGACGTTCGAGCTGTTGCCGCCGCCAAATTTGGGCGATGCTAGGCCTGCTGCTGTGCCTTCAAGCTCGTCTTCTTCTAACTCATGCGCGCTACTGTCTAAAGTGCCGTTCATCATCACTGGTGGTGGAGATGGCCCATCGGCGGTCATGAAATCTGGCGCTGTAGTTAGGTCAGGACCTAGAGATGGCCCCCGAAATGAGTTTGCCGCATCCTGCCAGTCATCATCTTCCAAATGTAACTTGTGTCGTATCTCGCCATCTCCGCTCGTTTCCATCGGGTGTACTGCTTGGCGCATCAATCCCCTTCCCATTCAGTGTGGCCCTAACGACTATTGGCAGTTGACGTGACTAGTTGCTCTTGGTGTTCTCGAAAGACTCGCCGAAATGAACTCTTAACGCTCGCAAGGAGCATATACGGCTGGAGATCTTGCTGTCGGTGTCCAGGAACCAGTACTAGCAACGCAAACTGGCAGACTCGAGTGCGTATTGCAGTTCTCGTCTTCCTTGGCGTTCTTACCGCAGCCTTCCAGCTCTGTGTAGACTTGCTAGATGAATGCTGCAATAGTGCATCAAACTCAAGGTCGCCTTCCCTATATATAGGGGTTGCTTTAAACCTGTCGTCGCGTGTTTTGTAGTAGTAGGTGACATGTTTCTGGTCGATCTTGCCTCACTTGACTGAAAATTGACCCTTGATTGAACTCCTTGTAGAAACACTGCAGAGATTTTCAGTTTGTCAGTTAATCCTAAGTTCATAATTATTTCTGGTTGCTTTCTCGACCCCGATCTCGGAAGTTGCTCCAGCCTAACTTTCCTTTCACAATGACTCGGCAATCGAACTGCATACAGTGCTTTTCGCTGACGCTAAAGCGAGTGGGTGTTTAGAGGGCGGGGAAATTTCGTCGTCTGCTGCTGAAGCTACGCGCTGATTTAGCTCAAAACCGCGGGCGATCGAAGGCGGGGTAACAGGTTCGCGACTGGGAAGTTGATCCATTTGTGCATAGAGCAAACCGTGCTTCGTGGGTCGCCATAGATACACTGCAACTAGCAAGATACCAAAGAAGAGCAGCCGGGTTGCCGCCCACACAACCCACGTGTACGTCCACGGTATCCGCACTGCACCCGAATAACTATTCCAAATACCCACGACGAAACATTATTCACCATCAGTTAATCCTTCACAAACCACAATCATCTGCAATACTTACATAGCCCCTTCGATTGCCATCAAGATGAAAGAAGTCATCAAGTAAGCTACCAAGATGCGATTGAGGGAAGTGTATATCTGCAGTTTTGCAGTCTGCTCATCGCAAAAGAATTAGTGGTGAGCGGTTGTTGGGTTTCGTGGTACAGGAGGCATAACGGGAATCCTTACCTGGCCGAAAGCGGCAAGATTCTTGCGTGTCAGCTCCAAAGACAAGTAAATCCACCCCCCAAAGCACGCATTGGTCATTATGACGAGCGCTTCCCAGACAGCAGGAGGCCGCACATCACCGTCCGATTGATTGGCAAGATGGCTCACTTCCAATGCTCCAACAGCGATAAAGTAACACACGCCAAGTCCAGAAACCACGAACACCTCTGGCCATGAGATCTGCATTCGGACAATCCCATAGCCCAAACTGACTAGAGTGGTTGCAATACGCGCCACCATCCCGGCCAGAACCTTCACGAACGTAGAAAACAGCACGGAGTCTGGGTACGGACAGCAAACAGGCACACCTGAATCATTCAGCTGTTTATAAGTCACAAACCACGCCAACGATTCACCTTAAAAACAAGAACAATATAGCACAGTGTCAAAAATTAACTCCACCATTCCAGAGAAGACACTAGCCCTGCTCAGCTTCCGTACCAGTTGCCAGCAGCAATACGCAAAGCAGGAAATAGTGCGTTCCAACAACGCTCTGGCGGTGGCGGTAGATCAGCACCAAAAAGTATACATCCAGTGCACCATACATCAAAGATAAAACTCCGCTGCAGTGCAACACGTAGCACCAATAGATTAGCAAGTAGCTTGCACGTTCAGCCCCATCATTTCATAGGCACTCACTTGAATGGGAGCAACCCGTACAGCAATCCTGGCAGAAACCCGTACGGATTTCGGAAAGCAAACTCCGCGTCCATATGCAGCAGCGGATCAACCATCGGATACGCCACGAACTCGTCTGCACTCACAGGATATCCGAACGCTGCGCTCTTCTGCTTCCAACAGGGCACCAGCAACGCCGTTTGTAGTCCCCCTTCCTTTGGGTAGAACATCATATTCACCTGTAGCGTCTGATCTCTCTCCATCAAGTAAAATTCTCCCTGAAGTTCGCCGTCCACATTGCTGGAGTTGGAGAAATTCCAGCTGCAGGCTGTGTGATCGTCAAAGCCCACTGCAATTGCCGCGTCCGATGAATAGGCGGCCAACACGACGCCAAAGTCGAAATAGTCGCTGAGTCTCCGCACTGTGATAGCATTTTTCACCTCGTGGTCCGCCAGTGGACGTAATGTCGCATCCACGTGAACAGTTGAGTGTTCAGCGATTCCCCAGGGGCCGTGGCCATCTGCAAACATTCTCTCCGTGATCTTGCAGCCGGTGACCTTTTCGTGCACCTCGTGAATCGAGCAAGAGACCAGCAGATCTGTACGACACAGCATCAGAACCGCAATAAGCAGCACCGTGTAGTGATGTCGACTGTATGGCGTGAATTGCCCGCTAGATCGCGGCAGAAACGCGGCAAGCAGCCCCATCGTGGTCGTGAGCGAGTGCGGAATTGGAGTGATTTTCATCAACTAACTGTCACATCGTCTTCAAATATTGCTTTTGACCAATCAACACATCGAAAACATAATCAGGCGCTCCGTCTATCTCGCTCAGAACCGGAGAAATAGATGCCGTCGCTCGTGTCGTCGCTGCTAGTGCTGTGGGGCGTCTGGCTGCATGCCGTGACCGCATCCATCTACCCCGTTACAAGCAGCTACTGGGTACCTCCGTTTCAGCGCGCTGAGAAGCTCTTCGCCACAGATCAGGGCCCGATCCTCGCTCGCACTGGCAACTCGTCGGTCACGGTACGGCAGAGTACGCTACTACTTGGAAGATCATCTAATTAGCGGAATGCGTTGCTTGTAGATCGATATCAGCGGCGTGAATGTGACGCAAGACATGGCCGGCTGGAGTCTTGTGGTCTTCTTCTACCACGTAGACAACTACGAGGACTTTGAGGCTGTGGCCGGCAAGATTGAGCTGCTAGCCTGCTCGGACGTTGAAGGTATGAAGTTCGATGGTATGTCAGACGTTCAACGCTTCGTATTCACGGTAGCGAATGAGTCCACGCCCACCGTAAGCGCCAATGTGTCGCACCTCGTGAACTCGAGCGGCTGGACGGACACACAAATCTTCGTATGTGCTGAGGACGAGGGCGCAGCCACCGAGACGCTGACGTTTTCAGGGTCCATGGAGGTTCGTAACCCGTATGGCCTGCTGCCTGCAGTACTGTACGGTATGCTTCCGTTCAGCGGCTTCTTGACCGTTGGATACCTGGTGCTGGATGTGTTTTTCGTGTTCCTGCTGATCCGTCACCGTCGCCAACTGCTCTCGCTACACTGGGGTATCCTTCTCATTTTAGTGATGGGAACTGCGGCGTCGGCTGTTTGGCTCTACGCCTTCTACCGGATGAACAAGACCGGAGAACCTGTGTGCTGCCCCTACCCGACGACGTTCCTGATTGCCGTGATTCTGGACGTGAGTTTGACAGTTGTGACTGTGTGAAGATATTGCTTGTGCGATGGACTAATTATCGTGTATTGCTGTGCACTGGCAGACATTCGTGCGCACGCTGGCGCGTGTTATCTTGCTGATTGTATGCCTTGGCTACGGTATCGTTCGAAGCCACTTGAGCCGCGTCGAAGCCAGCGTGATTGCCTTCCTATCACTGGCGTACTTCGTCTCGGGTATCGCTGACGAGGTTACGCGCGGAACGTCGAGTGGCGCTGACTTCCGTGAGAAGCCGACGGCCTGGTCGTTCATTCAGCTGCTGTGCAACCTCGCGTTTATCATGTGGATTCAGTACTCCATGGAGCGCATTCTCCGCGACCTGCGAGACCAGAAGCAGTTTGCTAAGCTCAGCATGTATCGCTGGCTGGCCTGGTCGCTCGCCGCCTTTATCGTGTTTTTCACGATTCTTACAATCGTTGCCGTCTGTAGTCGACTTGGTGTGTTCGAGTGGGACGTCGAGTGGGAGTGGATGCAACTCGTGGCTTGGCCTGTGCTGAACTTTACAGTTTCAGCTGCGATGACTTTGATCTGGCGGCCAACCCAGAACAGCTCGCAGTTCGCGTACTCCATGCAGGTATGTTGGAAGGTCAAAGCAGTGATTAGTGAGGTGTCCTCCAGGCACTAACGTTTCCGTTTTGGGTGAACAGCTGCCGATGATTGAGAGCCCGGGGATCGAGATGACCCGTAACACGCACGGCTCATCGTCTGACGAGGACATCAACCCCGAGATTGAGTCGGATTCTGATGCAGAGAAGCCCAGTCACCACGAGAAGAAACAAAAGAGCTACAGCAAGGATAGTGACGATATGGAAGGAGTCTAGCTGGCTGTGGGCGACTCGATTTTGTTTTGTGCAGCTGACGTATAGATTCGGGTGAAGGAAGACACAGCAAAGAGTCAAAAATGGAAAAGCGCACTTGTACGAAGCTGTGGAGGCGGTCAGTCCCAGAAACTCGAGAGCTGGGACGATGTTTACATGTGTTTACTGTCTCCTAACTTTCACGCGTCCTTCTTGTGGTCGCGTGTTAATCTCAGAGCAATGGCAACAAGTGCCACGAAGCATACCCCGGGTATAACAACTGCAGTCATAGTGGCACTCGATGTTTCCTCGTCGTCAGCCTGCTTGCCTCCGATGACTTTTGCCTCAAACTCGGTGACCGTTTTGGCCTCCGGTTCAGTTGGAAGCGGCTTACCAATGCCTGGGGGGTCATCGTACTGGTTGCCAGTGGTATCAGTGTCTTTTTTCTTAGGAGCACACGGCTTGACCACCACCTCTTCCGCTGGGGCCTTGGTTTCCGCTTCATCCCGAAGACGTTTCGGTTGACATGGTGCCGGCCACAACTGCGGATGAATAAAAAGACTGCAGTGAGGTTCAAGTGCAACATGCCAGATACAGTGAACAGAACGTACATCCTTTGGTCCAGAGTAGGCTTTACACACGGCATCCATGAGCTGCTTCAAGCCAATACCATGGCTCGCGTCGCCTAGTGGCGTGCCGTTGAGAATAACCTGCGCGTTCAAGTTAGACAGGGAAATGTAGAGCACTCGGTACGGCCAATGCAACTTACGTAGGGGACCCAAGGCACACGTAGAGCCTGTCTCTTCGCCACATTCTACACCGAGTTCGTAAGAATTGTGGTGTAAGAGTCTGATGTCAGGAAGCCTGGTAGAAATACTTTGCCAACAAACCTTTCGAAGGAGATCGTCACTCTTCGTGTCGTAACATGTTTTCATCTTCGTGAACGCTTCGCCTTCAAAGCAACGGTTGATAATGAAGCTCCATGTCATGCCCTTGTTGTCCTTGCTTTCCATGCACTACAGTCATTACACAATAGTCAGAAAACAGAGTAGATACCCCCACGGACACCAAAGATACTTACAGCGATCCGCTCTACCAAGTCTCCGATTTGGTGGAACTCCTCTACGGCGCAGCTTAGCCACTTGTGTCCCAGGCATTCGACCATTCCGGCGGTACACACGAAGTTGCCCTTTGCGTCAAAAGACGTACCAGCAGCGGGAACCGGGCGGAAATCAATGATCTCCTGAAACCTGATGAGCCAAGCGTCACAGAATGAGTTAGAACGCAAAATAATAAGCGAATCAAGGATGAATCTGCTGCCGCAACGCACTCTTTGTTTCGAATAAGTGAAAGCAGAGGCTTCGTGATAAACGACATACAACCGGGGCTACAGCGAAGAGTTGTTAGTAGTTGATGAGAACTGAAGAGAAGGTAGCAGCCGTACCAGAATGCTCGCCAGTACATTTCTAGTTGAGCTTTGCCTGCCACCACGGGCGTAGTTGGAACATTAGCGGGCGCAGGGGTTGCTACTTCTTCCTTCAAATCCACGTCAATATCGCCATCGCCACCTTCGAGAGCATCGTCCTTTGCAGGGGCCTGAAGGCCCGTGTTAACTGCACCTTTCCCAGGAGCAGCAGCACCTTGAGTATTCTCACCAGCAGCCACCAGCGGTTTGTCACCCTTATCAGCCACAGTCTCTTCCGGAGCAAACTCCTTTTGCTCACCAACGAGCTTCACACACTCCGCAGGGTAGAAGCTCTTGGGTCCTGTGTACGCTGAGCAAATGCTAGTCTTCAACATATTCAGTGGAACTCCTTCCGTGGCTGATCCCAACACCTTCTGATCCACAATAGTCTTTAAGGAAAAGCAAAAAGAGCACATCAACGACACCAGTAAAACAGCGTTAGCTCATAAAGACAAGCAGGGCAACGAATGAATAGTAGAAAGCGTACGTATGGCATCCAAGCAACGCTTCCCGATCGCTCCTCGCGAATCATCTTTTAACGCAACGACAAGTCCGCATTATTCTACTGCAATAAACCTAAGAAGCGCCAATCCCGTACCTTAACCAGAAGGTCTTTGCTACGGCTGTCGAAACACTCCGTGACCACGAGACGCTCTTCGTCCGTCAGACAGTTTTTCATCTTCGTAGTCCAGTCGCCAACTTGTCCCGATTCGTCTCCTTCAATGCACTACAAACATCACCACCACCACCATTCGTCAGATCATCAACTACAAGTAATTTCTATTATCTATTCGAATGCCCACCGCAATTGTGCCGAGGTATTTGACCACATCGCCTCGGTCTTTATCCAGCGCGCAGACTTGCCAGCGGTGGCCCGTGCACTCCAACGGACCTGCCTCGCACGTGATCGTTCCGTCTTGCTTTTCTTGCATCCCTGCGGCTGGTATCAGTCTATTCAATAGCAATAGAACCAAATTGTGAGCAAATTAGCACTCGCGAGAGCATTACAGTGAGCTGCTCACGTCAGGTCGATGATGTTGCGGTACTCCTCGGTCCGCACAAGCTCCAGCAGTGGGTCACCGACGAACCATTGGCAGGCTGGACTGTAGACAGTATGGAGAGAGTGATGGTCAAATGGATGTCACTGAAAGACGCAGCAGGGGGACGTAGTGCACCAACCAGAAGGCGCGGAAAAAGACCCGCAAGCTAACGCGGTGCTGTTGGGTCACGCCGATCGATTCGGCATCTGACAGAGGAAGATCATGGAATCCCAGCAGCAGCGCAGATGTAGCTGCCGTCACCAGGGAACGCAGGAGGCCCATGGCAGCAGGGAGGGCGCGATTAAAATGACACACAACACTTTCGTTATAGCTCAGCTGTAGAGCTTACGTTTTAAAGGCATTTTTATAAATTTTCCGAGCTTACGTTTTAACGGCACAATTGATTTACAAAGGCTCTGTAGTTGAAGGTTTAATACTTCGGAGTAAAGTTGACTTGCTGCTAGGATATAAGCCATATTTCCAATTGACAGTGGCATGAGGGGATAATAAATCAACCCTTTTTCACAATACACACATAAGAACTGGATACGTCGGTTCAGGCACGAGCGGGTGTCGACAGGGAGTAGACGTAGCTCAGCTTGCTTCTGCTTACAGCGTTTGCTCACCGATGGCATCGAGCGGAGCTGCCTTGCCGCCGTAGACCTCGGGGATACTGTCGCCCAGCTCGGTGTGAAGTTCCTCGCCGTAACTCAGCACCGTAAACTTGCGATTAGTTTCCGCCGATAGGAAGAGCTTGAAAGCCGTGAACATCCAGCCCATGACCACCGGCACGTTGACAAAAAACTTGCGGCTCAACATCTCAGGATACACCTTGGAGAAGACGTCGATGGTCTTCCGCGAGGCGACCTTGACGTCCGGGTCCTGACGCAGGACCGAGATGTTGAGATAGTCGTGCACCTGGATTCCTTGGTATGGGTCGTGGCCCTCACCGTAGTCGGGAATGGGAGCTGTTGCCTCACTCAGCTTTAGTTTCTGGATACCCTTCTCCATGAGCGCCACACGCCAACGCAAGAACCTGATAAATCACATTGATCACAACTTATTACCCTTTCCATAACCGAGCACTAAAAGCACCACTCACTGGTCAAGGTTGCCGAATGTGGCTTTGTTATCCTTTACCGCTCCGTAGATGTTGAACGTCACGACGTCCTTCTTGTTCTCGCTGCCAGACACGCCCTCGATCTCGATCACGTAGCCCAAGCCGCCGAAAATGTCCCTGGAGAACTGTTCACCCAGCGTCTCCAAAGGCTTAAAGCTGCTCCTCCACTCGAGTGTCTCTCCCAGCTGCGTCTTGGCCTTCGTTGGCGTTGGCACGGAGAAACTTCTGCAAGATGAGTTTGGTCGTGAATGATCCGTTCGGGTCCAGCGTCACGCCGTATACCTCGTTGTAGCCGTTGGCAGCCGTGATAAGCGACGGAAGCGCCCTAAGTAGTTGGTTAATAGGGTGATCCTCTGTGATAGAAGGCCACTCGGGTGCAGCAGCGCTGGACGACATCGCTTCTTTCGAAAATGTGAAATGAAAAGGCTGCTTGATGTTATCCAATTCGCTTCTTTACGTCTCAAAACTAATCTATTTGATTGGCTGTTCCGATCAAGTACGAGACTCTCGAGCCGTTTTACTGAGTAAGAATCACACTAAAGCAGTAGACTGAAGCTATTGGGCAAAGGCGTGAAGAGTGCGTGAAAGCTTTTCACATCTTCCTGCTGGCTGTCGTTCTGACGGAAAATGCTTCCTGAGCGCGCAGTTATTATAGCACGCACGAGGCTCACTACTAGTCTTTCAACCTGAGCCTTAGTGAGTCACTAATGCTCAGGTTGAAAGAACCAGCGATATTTTTGGCTCGTCCGCTGGGCGTCCTCATTAAATATTTTTCGACGCTCAATTTCAGAAATGGAACAGCCGCGATACGTTGGCCAGCGCAACGAGATCACGGATGATGATTTTGTCGCGCCGGTAAATGAGGACGAGCTAGACGCTCACCACAAAATGCTGAGGATGGCAGCAGCTATTGAGCGACTCACGCAGGACTTTGCTCGGCAGCAAGAGGAATTGACAGCGGCGTACAAGAGGCTGCAGCAGTATGAGCTGCGAGAACGAAATGGAGAGTTTCCGATGGCTAGCCAGGATGTCCGAGCTGGCAGCAAGAAGAGAGGCGTCAATTGCGGCTGTGGTATTCATGAAACAGAGCTTAAAGAGCTGAAGAATCTACTCGAAGAAAAGGACCTGGCGCTGGCCGAAGCATTGCAACAGCGCAACGTGCACCGCGTGGAGCTAGATAAAGCTAAAGCATTGATTGCCGAGTTGCGGACTCTACATCTCGACACCACAGGAGGTCGCGCGCCTCAAGCAGCGTGGAAGGCTAATTCGCCACTTGTACCGGGCTCGCCGTCTACGAACATGATCTCTCGAAATGCAATAACGTCAACTCAATACGCCCAGGCAAACATAGGTATTCGTACTCCCATGACACCCGCAGCTACGGCAGCTCTACTCGGATGTCCAGGTGCCATCGACGTGCCTCACGACGAGCGATTCGATGTTGCGAGCGCTTATAAACAGCGCAGTGAGACGGGTGATGTGTTTTGGCGAAAGCAATACAAAGAGGCTGTGCGAATGCGAAAGTCCCAGCAAAGTAGCGCTATCGCGCAGCAACAGTCACCACATCCATCGCTGAAAATCTTTTCGAGTCGGGACAACCGCAAGAAGAAAACAGACCAAGTTCGCGATGAGACTGTGCCATCTACACGCTACATCGGCATCAGCTCGAGGCAAAATAACATCATTAAAGAGCAGCACCGCTTGCTGGCGAAACAACAAGATTGACTTACCTGCTTAGAAACTCGTTTACTGAAAAATGAAATCTATTCCGCTCTCCAAGACTGTTGTAAAAATTGAACGCGGCTCCATTATACAAACTCGATGGCGAACTGAAGCTACTGCTACTACGAATGCTCGCAACTTGTGGGTCGCAAGACAGTGCGGATGGAGACACTCACATCCTTTAGGCCGATTTTTTGTTTGCGAACGTGGTTCCTCGGAGACTTTGACGCATTCACTCCGCGACTGGCACCGGTGCGGGGACAGCCGCAGCGGTGGCGGCATCCACGGCGACAGCAGCTTCAGCGGCGGCCATGGCATCGATCGGTGCCTCAGGTGTTTCGACCTTGGGCTCCTCGGGCTTTGCAGGTACTGTTGGAGCAAGGTATTTGCCTTCACGGGCCGACTTAATTGCCGCGGAAATCACAGCGCGACGCTTGTAATCACTGGCGTTCTTGGGAATAGGTGGCGCCGGAACCGTACGGCCATCCACCACAAAATGCGTGACGCGCTCGTAGGGAAACGGAGCCAGACTCGCCTCGTGGAAGTAGCCCGAGAACTTGAGTCGACGTAGATTCACGTGGTATATTTTGTCCTGTGGACGAGCCTCAACAACGAAACCGGATCCGAACGATGTCAGCACACGCTCATCCTTGTGGAACTTTCCCTTCCTGTTAAAAGAACCAAACAAATTCGTCAGAAGCGCGACTACCCCAATAGCTAAAAAAAACATGCTTACGGGGCCATCTTGATGGTTGTCATGGTGGAAACTCTGGCCTTCACGCTGGAAAGCGTAGGTAGGCCACCCGGGAGCGCAGGCAGGTTAGCCGGGAGCGTGGGGAGGCCTCCAGCAGCAACCGAAGCGCTGCGCATTCTCTCACCGGCGTTCATCATGGACGTGCGTGTGATGTTCAGAATCGAGGACAGGCGCGTAGCCACTGGTGCGTACGTCAAGTCTGTCTCGGCATGCACGTCGCTAATGAACAGCAACGGCAGTTGGCCGGCACTTGACGGCGCCTCCAGCTCCACAGCATACGTCTCATCCTCCTCGCGGAAGTGTGCAATGTGACCTGCTCCGTAGGGCGTGTTGACGCGGTCTCCACTGACGAAATGCGTCCGTCGTCCCAGCATCCGCACCGAATCCGCGTTCAGGTACGCTGTGGCACCGATTGGCGTCTTGACCACAAAGAACTTGTCCGTGCGCACCTTCAGCACCGTACAGACACCGAAAGGCGTCTGCGCCTTGCCCAGATCCGGCTGCTCCACCGCGTCATGCTTGGTGTTAACTGCCACGCTGTCTCACCATACGCACCAGCGTGAAAGGACACACAACAAACGAAACACTATGAGAAACCCATCCCGGAAACGGTCTCTAACAATATATAAAACCCTCTAGCAGCAAAAATCAGCAATGCACGCCTCTACCTCTTGCTGGTGATGAGCTTGGACCCGACGCTTTCCCGCAGCGAGCTGTAGCCTTCGAACAAGCGGTTCTTGGTGTTCTGGATGAGTGTTCCACGCGGGTGGATCTTCTCGAACTTCTTGGTTGTCGCTTTCATGCGCCACACGTGCTCATCGTCCCAACGCCAGTCCAAAGCGATGCTGTACATGTCCTCCTCGACGTAGTACTGCTCGACAGTGGCCATACCCCAGCGAGTCTTGACTCTCTCGCCTACCACACTCTTAATTTCCCTGATAATAGTTTCCTCACGCAGGTACGCGATGCTCTTGGGCACCAGCTGCACCACGACGAAGCCGTCATCGTTTCGCACGTCCAGCACGGCGCCCGTGCCGAACGTCGTGGCCACGCACATGCCACGTCGTACCGTGAGCACAGTGTCCGTCTGAGGCGACGGTGATCTCTCGTCACTGCCTGTTGGCGACGGCTTGGCAGTCTCTGCCGGCTCGGGGGCGGAGTTCTGGCGCACACTCATGCGGCGGTAGAGTGACGTTGCCGTCTGCTCGATGGACATGCCACGGCGACGGATAGCGGCGGCCGCTACAGATGCGGCGGACGGAGCGGGCACCACGCCGTCGTGAGAGCGGCGCTCGCCAGGGAAATCCGGTAACTTACTGGGCTGGTCCTCAACCTGATTATCGTCGAGCACAGGCTCCTCCTCGGCCTCCTGATCAAGAACGACGCTACTGGGATCCTTCTTCTCCTTACGGTAGGTAGGCACCTTGGGCAGGAACCCACCTAGCACGAAGCTAGAGCGCTTCGGCTTCACTGCGCTGTCGGTCGCGACCATCTGAGCTGCTCACCTGTGTAGGACTGGACGTTTGAGGTTGTGTTTCAATCAGCAGTAGCGCGGAACGGGAAATGGGGGAATGGTAGAAATGGGTACAGCTGGTTCAGTGAGAGCCCTAAAAAAAACGGTCACACTAGCATTAAATTGGGGTTCTAATACTGCATTCCTCAAATGCAAATGTACTTACATGTATTACTTAACGCAAGTAATACTACGTAATAGTTTGTCTAACAGCTTCGGAATGAGAGTTGCGCAGCATTACGTTTTGTAATATAATACCACGAAGCGCATTGCATCGCCACACAAATCCTTTTTGCCCTCGGCGCGGTTTAGCCTTTGACTGACCAGTTTTTAGAAATCTTGTTTGAGGAAAACTGCACCGTTTGGACGCACATCCGCATAACAAATGGAAGCAAAAATAAAGCCTTATGGGTTTCTAGTCAAATCTTTGGGAGCGAAACGTAAAGGAAAGCGCTGGCACAGCTGTCCACGCTTCAACTCCGAAGATGCACCTAGCCTTGGCGCATTTTATTAAAAGCGCTTGACTTCTTTCGTACAGGATCTTATAGATAGCAAAGACCGGAGAAGGAGAACAGTGTATACGTTCGCCAGCACTGTGGCAATTTTGCCTTAGGCGCGGTGACTTTTTGTCCTAGGCCACGTACTTGCGCAGCCATCTCATACTGATTCTCGCAAATCGTCAGTGGGCCCAAATTTTACTCCCAATTTGTGGCGATCCTGGAATTGCGAAATGTGTTGAAGTTACCGGTACATGTACCGGTATTGGCATTGTTGTAATGCAGACGGAGGTGAAGCCTTCCGATGCTAAACGATGCAAATCGTCAGCGGGCCCAAATTTTACTCCCAATTTGTGGCGATCCTGGAATTGCGAAATGTGTTGAAGTTACCGGTACATGTACCGGTATTGGCATTGTTGTAATGCAGACCCTTCCGATGGCATTGATTTCCCATCGATAATCTGGTTGTCCTTCAAAATCATTTAATACCCCTGGCCACTACCATGCAGCAGATGACTTTCACTAACAGTCTGCTGATGTTGCTGTTGGGTCATGTGGAATTTCATTGATTCAGCGCGTGATGTTCTGCCACTCGTTCAATGTGAGCATGTGGAGCGAGTCGCTGCGTAAGTGATCGTAGTGCAGGCGTTTGGACACCACACCGAGCTGCACGGGTGCGCGCATCGTCTGTCGACGACGTCGGCGAACAACCTGCCGACGGCCGTCCGTTCCCAACTCCACGACCTCTTCAACATCGCTGTCGCCGCCGTCATCGCTGTTTAGTTCGAAGTTGTGGTAGTCGAGCGGGTCGCATTTCTCGAGATCACGTCGCTTCTTCGCTTCGAGTTCCTTTAAGATCTCGAGGCCCTCGTGTCGCTCCCTGGTATGCTGTGCTCGACGATCTGCCGATGAGGGCTGCACTTACACGCCGCTGTGTAAGGCGACAATAATATTAACTTAATATGCAGCAAACGTACCCGATACGAAGAGGAGTTCAGTACTAGCTGCGAGCAAAATGCGCAAACTGGAGCCTCGTCGTACAAATGCGTCATCCGCGCGTGAGTCATCCCCTCCGCAGCTTGCTGCGCGGCCTCCTCACTGGTTGTTGCTCCGCTTGCTGCTGCCCAGGACGCTCGTAGATCGACAATGCTTTTGTAGGATACTTTTGTCATGAGGTTCTTCTTCGGGAACACGTATAAGCAGAGGGAACACGGTTCACTTGTGAGAGGAGCCATAGTACTAGTTAATAAAGGTGTCTGCTCTTCCGCAAGCACGCGACGCAATTGACGCAGCTTAGCGCGTGCCTTGATCTTGTCCACTGTACGCTGGGACTTTTCAAACTCCTGTGAGTACGCGTGCGACTTTGCCAATACACGACGCAGCTTCTTGATGGCACAGCGCGAGAGCGATCCAAATTGCTCCGTGAGACGTTCCTCGCTCATTTCCTCGAGGGATAACGTTGGTGCTAGTTGAGAAGGCGCTTCGTCTTCGTCCTGCAAAGGGCTTTCTTTACCTTCATCGTCTTCCTCAATTGCTGGTCCAGTATCTTCCGTGATACGAGGCAAACTTGCACGTATCCCCACCGTTGAGTTGTGGTGGTGGGCAAGTGGTTTCATCGCTTCATCTACTGATTCTATCACGACATGTTGACCAAAATTACACGTCGGTGAGCGCGATGGTGGAGTTTTAATTATCGCAACACTATTCTTCTTCATCACAGAGTCTCTGTGTGTTGTGAACACGCTAGCAGCGCTGATGGGTCTCTTACTCGAGGTATTTTTCTTCTTCACCAAGGAGACCGTACCAGGCGACATCGAAGCCTTCGCGCCGCTATTATTGAGTGAGTCACCACTTGACGCTTTCGATAGATCGGATGTGCTCTTGTAGACCATCGCAGACTTTGGTCGGAGTCCAACGGAAGACGATGAAGTCGATAGCTCGGGTGTTCTTTCCGAGTCATTATTGTTGAATCTCGGCAAAGACCTTTTGTGAACAAATTTTAATTCTCTCTTCTTGCTCATGACCACAACCTGCTGCTGTGGGACCATGGCCTGGTTTCGAAGCGTCTGTGCTATTTCTTTCTCGTGCTGTTCAGTTACTCGCCTGATCAAAGCTTCGAGCAATGTCGTACTGCCACTGCTACGTTTCCCTCCGGTCGCTGGGCTCCGTGGACCGAAACCCAAATTCTCCACCATTCGCTTCCACAGCATTTTTGTTGGAATATCTCGCTCTGATCGTGCGCATTCGTCCACAAGACATTGCGCCGTGGCAGCGAGTTTGCAGGCCACCAGCCACTCCTGCACGAGCAGCAAGGCGAAGCTGTCTGCGCTGTTATTGTCGCCCTCTGCGTCCTTACGATGCTTCGGTGCAGACAGCGCTGCCACCGCCATTATGCATGCGCCACAATGAGACCGTCAGCAACTGTCGTTTTCAGAATTCCTTTGCGACCTTTTGAGATGAGAGATTTAGGCTCAGATCTGAGTATTTCTGCAAGCGAGAAAAATGGTGCGTGGTGTGATGATCACCAAGATGCGCGCTGGTCTGCGTACTATTAGACCCCATTGACACAGTATACAAGGGAAAGACTATGCGCAGCACTTACGCGTTGTGCATCTGGTGCAGAAATTCCGGTTCTGCGGAGGCCTGGAGCCGCCTGACTGGCTGCTGGCCGAGCTGTTGTTGCTGTCGGGCGAGCACAGCAAAGTGGTGCGTCATTGGTTTTGATTAGCGTACAGTAATAATAGTAAATTGATGCGCTGATTAATGTGCTATGCTGCTGTTGGCGCTAATCCTCAGACGAAGAACGATCTGGCTGCGATGTGTGCAGCAATTGGGGTCGATATCGAAGTGCAGGTCCGTTGAGATGTTGCTTGCTATGAGTCGGAAAGTGGATCAAAGAGCTTAGCAGTGCTGCCTTCGTATCTACAGGAGCTGGATCAGACACAAAAGCTGTTTGAGGACGCTGCAGATGCCAAGGTCAATGAGTTTTGAACCCTTACTCCGGCGGGGATTGGGATCCTGACGCTTCGAGTATCCTTGCAGGCTGCAGTTGCTGTGCTACAATTCATCTTGATACACGCTGCCAAGTACGATGTCAACCGCATAGATCTGGTGGAGGAGTTGCAACAGCTAGGCATGCAACAAGAGACTGCGGAGACCATTGCGCAGAGCTACGAGGATCTTCGCGTCCACATCCAAGACCAGCAACGTGCCCGACGCTTTCAGGTTTGAATATTCCTATCCATATTTACTACTGTATGCTGATATCAGACTCTCTTGTGTGTTGTTATACTCCCACAGTTTCCTGGCGTCGAGAAGATTGAGTGGAAGGTGGAGAAGGACCCGTCCAAAGTGATTTTGAACTTGAAGCTGGACCAGCCGGTGGTGGAATGCAACGTGGCGACAACTGCTGCACCCGAAAGCTGTGAGCTCCGCTTAGACATGAGCAAGAACAAATTTCTGGCGCTGTACGAGGAGCTCAGCCAAGCGCAGTCGCTGCTACACGGCGTGTAGCTACATGTACATGTAGTTCCGACCCTTGGAGTGCATCATCAGTTCAAAAAATACGGATGTCGCATGCACCTTTGTGTCCGGATACTGTCTCATTACACACTTGTCTTCTCACTTGATGCTTTTAAAAATCCAGGTCAAAAGGAGACACGTTTTGTCGGACAGCTCCTCTTCTCTGCGACTGTCTTCATACCCAGAAATTCCATACAAAAAGCTCCTCGGACCAGACCATGGGAGGTGGGTCCTGGGTCGTGCAGGAGGGCTTCCTGCTCTGCAAGCGCGATGATCCTGCATCCCCACGCAGTGGAGGCACGAAGCCTCCCAATTGGAAGCCAACCATCAGCAGCAAGACCCTCAAAGAGCTCTACGTAGTGCTCACAATGAACCGCAAGCTTGAGTTCTTCGACGGCAGCGACATCGAGACACGCAGCAAGGTAGACTCTGCCTATCTGCAAGGCTTCGGTGGCTGGGACGGAGACGGTCTACTTAAAGTAGACTCGTACGGACTGGAGCTTAAAGTAGAGCGCAACGCCAAGTCGCGGATGCATCTGGCAGCTTTTAACCGCGTGGACCTGGAGAAATGGTGTCGAGGGTTTATGGCTGTACTGGACCCTCAAAGTGCAGCGGGGGAGGAGGTTCGACGCGAGCGACATCGTGTCAAGAAGGAGGAGAAGAGACTGCAACAAGAACGAGAGGAACAGATCCGCAAGTGGAAGGAGAAGAAGGCGCGGATGATCAAAGAAGAGCAGGATCGACTGCTAGCCCGAGAGGAAGAGATCAACAATATGACGCCATTGGAACGGATCGACGACATTGGCTCGCTAGACGACGACACAGCCAGAATGCTGGAGAAGAGGAAGCAGAGACTGCAACGTCGACATGCGCCGACTATGGGGAGAGTTAATAAGGCAGCGTACAGACGAAGACTGGAGGAAGCCGCGGGAGGTAAAACGGAGAATGTGCAACCCTTGCATACCAAAGTGGTGGAGCAGAAGACGAAAGTTCGCGTGGAACTGCCTCCGCCAGGACAATGTAAGTGCCTTTGTACTGAGATTTGGAGCGATTGCGGTCTAATGTGGTTTTCACTTGGTGCACAGTTTTCGAGGTCGGTGGTGTTGTTCACAATGACGCTACTTTGCGTCTAAGGTCTTCAGGGAGCGATATCTCGGACAGTTCTTCGATGTCTTCGCGTCTTTCTTCAGTTTCGTCCGTGACGGGGTCTAGACATGATCATGTACCTCCTCCCCCGCCGCCGCCTCGCTGGTCCAGTACTTCTCGAATTTCCATGTCTTCAAGAGCATCGATGGGCATTCCACCTCCCCCGCCGCCTCCTCCGCTCTTTGACCACGACAATTTTAATGATGGCAAGTCTCGATTCTCAAGGTCCAGCAGCAGTTTACGCAGTGCGTCGTTTGATTCGTTCGCGTTCGATCGAGATGAGGACCCCATGGCAGCCCGCTCGTCTTTTTCTCAAAGCAGTCGCCGAATTTCGAGTGCAGACAAGGGCAAACAGCATATTCAAGACAATATGGCTGCCATTTTGGGCGGAGGGAGGCCAAAATCTGCGTCTCGAGCATCTCGTACCAGCCGCCGCGACTCGTTTGGGTCCACAATGAGTTCCGTAACCACAGTTTCGCATGCTGTGCCAGATAGGAAGGCAAAGAAGAGTGCGAATCGATCGAATGGAAGCAGCAGTCCCCCTGCTCCAGAACCTTCGATGGCAAACGCCTTCGCTGCGAGTCTAGCTGCAATCCGACGTAATCGAGCTGACACTGTTGAGGAGATGAGCGTCGCCAGCAGTGCCTTAAGTCCGGTAGCAGCCAACGGGAAGGTGCGCAATCGGAAACGCGATTCCCAGCTGAGTGCTGAAGGAAAGGAGATTTTGAAGAAGGCGATGGCGCAGGATGTTTCATCCAAACCCACGACCAAGTCGAACTCCGGTCGCAGAGGGCTATTTGATGACAGTAGCAGCGACGAGGACGAGGGTTCTGATACGGGGCTGTTTGGTGTGGGTGGACGGAAAAGCAAGGCTGTTAACGGCAATTCTCGTGCTTCGGCCAGTATGCGTTCAAGCGATTTGAGTGTGAATGCACGTCCGACACCGATGAAGAAGAAGGTCCCTGCGCCGTCTGTGAGCAGTGAGGAAGTGTCAAGTGACTCCGCCTCTGACAATGGTACGTCGTGCTTCGTTAATTGAGTTCTATATTGCTGTTCTCACTCTTGATATTTGTGACCAGACACCTCGTTCTTCGCGCAGCCACGCAAAATGGTGTCTACAAGTCCGAAGAATGTCCATACTAACAATATTGGAGCTGGTGGAGCAGGGCCTAGTGTTGTTGTGTTATTTACATCATCTGCGTTGCGTACCGAAGGCAGAAAGTCAGTTGGCGTGTTTACGTTTACGCTTCAGTTCGGGAACTTGGAGCACACGTTTTCATTCACATACGCGGAGTTTGAGGAGATCCACACGCGCTTGATGTCGGCTTTCCCTGGAATTACCTTGCCGAAGTTCCCGTCTAAGCATCGCTTACGCAGCAACACAAAACCGGAGAACATGGAGAAGCGTGGGCAGGAATTCCGTCTGTACTTGCAGCAGTTAGTGGCTTTACCGGGAGTGCTATCAAGTGAGCGGTTCCAGTTTGAATACCACATTGACGGTGCTTTTGCGCGTGCACTGGCGAACGGACAGAAGCCGAACGAGAGTGCTTCGAACGGTGCACAATCCGATGGAAGGCCTCCAAGAAGCCCAGTTGCACCCCATCCCAGGAAGGAAGAGACTGTTTCATCTGCTTCATCTCGAAGCGATAGCCCGCCACCTCGAGCTGCCAAAGTAAAAGCATCAAAGGGATTGTTTGGCTTGGATTCCGACCTAGAGTCCGATTCGGACACGTCAGTTGATACTCCAAAGCCATTGACACGACAGCGAGGCGAATCAGCAGCTTCATCAACGCAGCGAAGGAAGCCAAGGACGTCCGACTTTTCCAGCAGTGTTATCAGTTCGGTTGCTGAAGATACGCAGCGTGGCAAGAAGAGTCGATCCCGTTCACGACTGAGCTCTCGGGCGAGTTCCAGGGCGAGCTTTGCACCTCCTCCACCTCCTTCAGCACCTCCGAAACCAGCAGTAACGGGCTTGCCGCCTGGACGTCCGAACCCGTTCGGTGGTGGTCGTGGCGATCTGTTGGCAGCGATTCGACAGGGAACTCAGCTTAAGAAGAGTGACGATTTCAATGACTCGGCAGGTGGCAACTCTGATGGTGCATCGACCGCCGCGAAACCTCCGCCGCCACCCGTGACACAACCAGGCTCCATCAATGAAGCCATCACGAATGCCATGGCGATGCGGCGCATCCACGTCGAGTACGAGGAGACCAAGTCGAACGCCGACTCGGATTCAGATGACGATTGGGATTAACTTGCTCTCGGATTTAGTGGCGAGGTGATGGAGGCTCAGCAACCTGCCTAAGCGAGCTCCATTGGAAGAGCACGACGATGAAAGGTATGGAAGCGAGACCGTAATAACGTTATAGTATGTACGACGCCGGGTAGCGGCAAAAGGGACGGTGGCTTATGGATGCCACCCAGCATTTCTGATTAGAATTGTCAATGAACACGTAAATCGTTGGATACGCTTGGCCTTTGTGTTGTAAACGTATCTCAGTGCTGGTCCTTCCGAGGGACGACGATGCTGCCCTCGAACTTACCCGGAGACGTCGTCTAGAGCACAGCAATACAGTGCCGAAAAAAGTAAGCATCCTACAGCGCCATACACATCTAATAGAAAGCCAAGCGTACCTCCTCCATGCTACTGAAAACAATGCCAATCACGGAGAACGCAGCAGCCACTCCAAGCCCCCACAAGAAACTCTGCACATTCATCACGAACAAGTGAGTCCTCGTCACCTCTACAATAAATAAACCCGCCATTATGGAAAGTGACCGACCTCCTTAATGACGCCACCGAACGTCTGCGGTGCCTGCTGCTCGGATTGTACGAAGGGGTTCGCTGGCGGGGGTGGCGCAGGGGTCTCTGTAAGTGCGTTCTTTGGCTTAGGTGCATCAGGAACGACGCGGCGAGCCTCGCTCTTCTTGATGCGAATGGGCTTGGCACGCTTAATCGTAGAAAAGCTTCGCGTAACGGCTGGAGTACGCGCTGAGCTGCTGGCG
Organism: Phytophthora infestans T30-4; assembly: GCF_000142945.1. Taxonomy (NCBI): domain Eukaryota; phylum Oomycota; class Peronosporomycetes; order Peronosporales; family Peronosporaceae; genus Phytophthora; species Phytophthora infestans. The sequence goes on along the minus strand of NW_003303749.1, from coordinate 335,223 downwards.
CAGGAATAAGACTGAAATTGGCCAGTCTAACCTCCTGGAAAAAGTCGTACGTAACCTGTTATAAAAACATGTATTAATAACTTAAAAGTTATTAATACATAGAGTAGCTGGCTACTGACAGTACCGTACTGAATTAATTTAAAATCCTAGAGGCGACGACAATACGGAATGAGTGCCCTATTAATACAGTGTGCATGGCGTGAAGAAAACTATGGCGGCCATAGTATACAGGTACAACAGTTTGGGATGGATTCCAACCATGGAAGTCTCGTTGATGCGGGCTTCCCGCCACCTCTGGATCGACAACGATGGTAAGCGATCCTACGCTCGCGACGTCACCGCGGTGATCGAGCGTTGGTAGCACGTCTGCTGTCTCGGCAGAGCGGGCGGTTTTCTCCTCGCGTCGTCGCCGACGACGACTCGTTGGGCAGAAGTTGCTGGTGACGGTCACTGTGACCCTGGTCACCGTGAAACAAGTTCCAATTTACTACTTTGATATCTGTAGTTGTTAATAATACTACATGATCAAGTAACAAGACGCAGTCATGGTTACGTGTATTGCACCCTTCCAGTACACGGGTCGATAAACTCAGTAAATAAATAATTTACTCTCTTCTCCAGTAGCTCCACCTATTGTACGTGTGTGGTGTCTTCATCTTCGATTAAATCGCCCTTCCTCTCGTCTCTCCCTCTTCTTGACTGTCGTGTTCCCCTTATTGCTCTCTTCTTCGACTTCGTTGGTTTCTCTCTTTACACCGAGAAGCTGGTGTCGAAGGACCCCGCCGGACTAGGTCGCTGGCTTGCCGGCACTTCGTAGCCCGACAGGCTCACATAACCGGTGTCGTAGCTGCTTGGGTTCTTGCCAATAAAAGAGCTGAACGCTTTACTCTTGTACAGCGTCGGGTGCGCGTGGATCACAAGCAGCATCTCCTGCAAGCGTTCTGCTCGCGTGGTAAGCAGCTTGTCAGGAGACACGAACATCTGGAAGACTGACACGATGCCATGTGGAGGCAGCTCTGGCAGCTCTGACAGCTCTGACAGCCCCTCGTGCAGCAACTTGAAGTCCTTGAATCGGCGACGCACCACATATGCGTTGCTGTCGCTGGGTCCACCCACGTCCACCTTGAACATCCAGGTACCGTGGTTATTCTTGGAATATCCAGAGATGGTAACTGTGCGGACCAAGTCAGCCTCCTCGCCCGCTAAGTACGGGCGAGCACGCCGACCAAGGGGAGCCGGAGCCAACATGCGCTCAAGACGCAGTGCTGACTCCGAGTGGCTCTTGCGTCGACGAGCACGACGGAAACTACCAGTGGCCACCAGAGTTCCTGTGCTGGAGCTGCTTGGGATAGTGGGGCGACTCTGAACGTAGACGATCGCGGTGGCAGTCGGTGTCGTGGGAGTGGCGGCCGAGGCCGTTGGAGAGCTGGGTGACGAGGGTGACGCCGGCTTCAGGCTTAGGCGATATACCATAGGCGGAACAGCCGTGGCGTTCCGGTACGTGATGGAGGTTCCCCGCGGGGAATACTCCGGGATCATCATCCTGGTGGCAATATGGTGGCGACGCAGGCGTGTGTGTGGGTGTGAGGTGGGTGGGTGGGGGTCGAAGAACGATACAGCGACCAGATCCACCAGAAATGCAACAGCGACTTGCCCTCTTCCAGGCGTATCGGAAAGTGAGGGCAGTGGCACACGCCGGCGTTGGTGCCCGGAGCGACAGGGCGAGCAGGCTACGAAAATCAATCCCCAGAAACAAGACAACGGTGATGAGTCCGAACACTTTATTTTTGTGAACTTTTGCCTAACGGGCGCTGACTTGAATTAAAGTATACTTTTGAAAAGATACGTTTTGGACGGTGCAGTGATGGTCTCGCAGCTGGTTGTGATAGTCAAGCTGGTCTTGTATGCAGCAGTTGGTGCTGTTCCTGGCGCCGTCTTGGTGCGCTAGCCTATTATTAATGATACAGTACATGTAGCGGCTAGGCGGCGTCTGCGATGGCGGCGTGCTGTAAATTTATTGGCCGGGAAAGCCTTGTTAGGATGGCTAGTCTTTGTGGTGCTAAGCCGAGCAGAGACTGGAGCACGGCTACAAGTGAATTTTCACCACTCCTGGCTCGACCAATGCCGGCAGCGCGTGGTGGCAGCGCTGACATCATATCACCCGGACTCTTTTCCCCAGTGAAGCAATCGCAGACGTCTGTGCTAAGGCAAAGTCGCTGCGTTGTGGATGGCGACAGCTTGTCCGGCGTTGCCAGTGAGCTAAACGAGACTCGTCAATGGTAGAATACTGACACGTCGGCCGCGGTAGCAGAGATAAGAGCGAATTGATGGTACCATGAGGACTGAAGAGCATGGACACGCATGGAGCCCTTCAACCAAGTCGAGACATCATGTGGTGAACAAGCTCTCTCGTTTTGCGGGGCCATTGCAACCCGCGAGCGATCAACCGCCAGGAGCCACGAGCTTATTGGATACCGATGGCCGTAGTCAGCAAAAGTATTACTTTTAATACATGAAGCTCCCTGGGTTGAGTGTGCACCGAATGTGACAGGCGAATAACTATTCGGAAGCTGCGATACCTGCGAAAATTTACTGGCACGGAGAGGTGCGTGTGTGTCTCGGTCCGACCAGCGAGGAGCAAGGAGCGTTTTCAGCGGAGCCAGCCATCAAATTTGCAGCATTGGTGCAGCTCCAGGTTGGAGTCCAGCGGCATCATTTTTGGTGAAAAATCACCGAGCCGGTTGGAGCTGTCACACTGCGGCTCGCAGCGTCATTTTTGGATGTTCCTGCAGGCACCCACTGCACGCTGGCACTTCTGAAGAGCAGGCGAGTATCCTGGCGCTGCTCCAATTGTCAGCATCGATGGTTGTGAGTTCGAGATGGGTTAAACAGTTACTTACCGGTATGTTAGCAAAAAGTATCTTTGCGATTCTGAGCGTCGTTGACCGCATGATGTCGCTGACTGTATTACAGTTTTGGGTGCTGCAGTGTGCAGTGTGCACTGCACTGTGCGCTCGCTCGCAAGCGTGGCGTGGACTCCACGGTGGAGTGGCTTCGCGTGCGTCAGTGCTTGAGCGCGGGCGCGCAACGTTCGGCGACCTGTGACTGCCAGTCACAAGCCACGTCGAGCTGCGGGATCATCGCGTGTTTGATTTGTTGCTCCGTTGCCAGTTCGTGGACATTTCTGTCGGTGGCACGTAGGCAATTACCGGTCTCTGATCGTCCAAGGTTCGGTTCTGTTGTGTCATCGAGTCCAAAGCCCAATTTCGGACTGCTTCCCCGTGTTTGTCACGCTCAACGAGAGCTGTTGCTTGGCACAGCAGTGCATTTGCTTACGGGCGGGCTGCCATGCTCTTCCTTCTACTGTGTATTACTAAAAGCAGGAAGCACGTGGGCTTTGGATTGTACTACTGTACATGTAATTAAGCTGTGGGAAGAATGCATCTCAATTGATGAACAGGCTCTGTTAGTCGACGTCGAGCGTGTCAACCTATACCTTAATAGTCTTGAGGAGTGCCATTTCGATCCAGCCCTTGATGATTCCTTTCAATAGACTTGATGCATGAAACACAGCAACGCGCTTCGACGCCAGCACAGAACTGCGCGGTGCTCGAGAGAGAGAGAGAGAGAGAGAGAGAGAGAGAGAGAGAAAATGATCTGTAAATACATCGAGACAGCGCCGACTTCATTTCTTGTCTCCGAATCTAAAGGTACGATACACCTTTAAGTATCTTGCAAGATTGCCGAGAGAACTTAGCATCGAAGCTGATTATTTCAGATAACAGCTCGACGCATGTCCGATCACCACTGTTTCGTGATCAAACCAGTATGTGAGGAATCACTTCTTGTTCTGTTGGTCTCTTATCGCGCAGAAGCTTTTAGTTTATTTTACTACAGTAACAGCAGGAGGCGTGACAAGAAGTTGCGTTTTCGAGCTGTAAGTCACGTAATTTTCATGAAGGATCATGATGTTGTTTCGGCTTATCTTCGTACCTTGGTGTTTGCCATATATTATTTAAATTTTGTGCGAAAACGAAGGTAGCGCTTCAAAAGACGAGGAAGTCTTTCTTGTGCTGAACTGGTACTGGAATCGGTAGGTTCAGCCATTCAACAGTGATACATTCTGGCTGTAGTGCGAATAAATTGACAACCATCGAAGCTGTATATCAAGACGTACATGTACACTTGTCAACACTTGAAGTGATGGCCCATAACATCGTGGTGAGCCGGGCTCGAGCTGAAGTGGTCTGACTAATCATCTCTGTTTCAACCAATACCCTAAATTGTTTCGGAGTATTGATTTTCAACCAATCATAGAATTGCCTCTCACGTTTCGTTGAGGGATGCAAGTTACAGTGCTTCATTGCCCGTTCGGCCCTGCGTCGGCTATGCCGCCGTCATCTCTCCGATGGGACGAGTCCCAGATGCCCTCACAGCACGGCCGCTTGATCATTGTCACCGGTGCTAACGCTGGCTTGGGGTTCTCCACCTCTTTTGGCTTTGCTCGTGCCGGCGGTCATGTGATTTTAGCCTGCCGCAACGAAACTCGTGGTGCTGAAGCGGAAAGGAAGATTAACGACCAGTGCCAAGGTGATGAAGATTCAGTGGGTAAAGCAGAGTACATGCAACTGGACATCGGGTCGATGCAGAGCGTGCGCGAATTCGCTTCGGCCTTCAAGACGCGCTTCTCAGGGCGTCGACTCGACATTCTGGTGCTGAACGCTGGCGTTAAGGCCGTAGAGTACGGCGAAACAGTGGACGGCTTTGAACAGCAGTTCGGCGTGAACCACTTGGGACATTTCGCTCTTGTATTAATAGCGTTGCTGCTTCCTGTGATGAAAATGGACGCGTCAGGAACTGCTGACGTCCAGCCAGCGCGAGTCGTGTCGATCAGTAGCATCTCCCATCACGGAAGCTCATTGGACATGAAGCAACTGAGTGTGAAGCCCAAGAACTACGACGCGATGAGCGCATACCGAGCCTCCAAACTAGCGAATTTGTTGTTTGCCTATGAGCTGCATCGGCGACTTGAAAAATGTGGCCTTTCGCCTACGCAAGTTCTGTCAGTGGCTTGTCACCCCGGTGTCACCGAGAGCAACTTGCTGCCGAACCTCGCAAGCACTTACAACTCCGTAATCATTAAGGCAATCATCGGTTTTGTTCACTGGCTGCCATGGGCGCAGAGCAACGCTCAAGGCGCGTTAAATATCTTGTGTTGCGCCACGGATCCAAACGTTGTCGGTGGTGAGTTTATCGGACCTCATGGGTTGAGTGAGTTCTACGGTTGGCCACGGACGGTGGCATCGAGTAAGCAAAGCATTTCATTAGACAAAGCTCGTCAGCTTTGGGAGGAGAGCGAGAGACTCACGGGAATCAAGTTTTCTGTTAAAGACTAAACCAAATTCGAAGGATAATGAGATCACCAAGCGAGAAGTAAAAACACAAGAATTGCATGTACCATTGTCATCGTGAAAAACAGCACATTAACCCAGAAGCTTGGAAGTTGCCAGTTGCCGATTAATCAGTCCAGCAGTTCACCGTCGAAAATCGGTTTGATCGCCGAAGTGAAGTACGGCGTTGGGCCCATGCGATGGCGAACAGCGGCTAGTGCTCCTTCGTAGATGCTGCCGTCTGCACGGCCCACTGACGAGTTTAGAACCGTATTTGTGAGCATGAAAGCGTCAACGAGAGCCACGGCGTCATCGCGCACACGAGCACAGCTTTCCATCAGTCGTGCACGGACGAGGTTGCTTTGGAATGGAGACATGAACTTCTCTTTAAGCAAAAACGCAGCACCACGATCAAGCTCCTGGCAAATGTACACCTGACACAGAGCTTCCAGTGCAGGTAGGAGTGTCTCGTTATCACCTGACGCCTCTATCTCGATCTCTTCGATGTGTTGAAGAAAAGCTGAGGCGACATTGTAGAACACGTGGACACGTGCGATCTCCACAAGGTCCACTTGACACGAATTCATGCGTTCCGCCTCTGTTTTCCCATTAGCAGCAGCCAACTTTGCTGCAACCTGCAACACTTGGCGACCGGTATACACATCCAGAGCATCTCGAAGCAACGTCGCATTGTTCAGGTCAGCAGACCCCTCTGCACCCCATTGTCGGCGTGAGTTACTAGCGTCTTCTCTCTCCAAATACAGCACTGACCCAGAGAGCTTTTCACCACAGCGCAACTTCTCCACTGAGCGCAAGAGATAGTTTGCTGTCTGTTGCGCCATGACCGTGTTATCACCCTCAAACGTCACCATAACAGAGAAGTCGGCTAGAAGCTCAGCTAATCCCGTGTACTTGCTGTATCCATTGCCACCGCAACTCTGTCGACAAGCATCGATTCCTTCCTGCACATCCCACGTACAAAAAGCCTTGAATCCCGACATTGTGCCGTGTATATCGGCTAAAAGCGCCTCCGAGATGTCGCTTCCTTGCGTGTCAAATTGTTGCAGTAGACGAGTGATGTGTCTGGTTTGCAATCGATACGCGTATGCGCGCGCTAGCACCGGCATCAGACGATATTGATGCGTCTGGTAGTCAAGTAAACGCGTTTCAGTGTGAGGATCTTCGGACTTCACTTGCAAACCTTGACGTCGCACGGCAGCATAGCGTACAGCAATTGTCACAGCCTTCTCCAAAATGCCAACACTCAAGGTCACGATCTTGCCACGGTTCACAAGCAAAGCAGCATACGCCAACTGCGCCTTATGTTGCGTCTGTGTAAAGACGCCCTCTCGCGAGACTTGAGCGTATCGACGCAACATGTTTGCTCTTGGAATACGGACATGGTCGAACTGAATCCAGCCATTGTCCACTCCTTGCAGGCCCATTTTGGACCCCATGTCACCAATTCTCACACCAGGCAAAGGTCGATGTGTCTCTACGTCACGTAGCGGCACAATGAAGCTCTGCACTCCGTGGTCAGCGCCGGTATTTGGTAGCACAAGTCTCGCAAAGCACACTGTATGCGTGGCTGTCTGTCCCGCTCCACCGATCCACCACTTCGTTGCCGTGTCTGTGGGCGTGTGGATCACAAACTCGTCCGTCTTCATGTCGAATGTCGCGGTGGTCTCGAATCCCCTCGTGAAACTACCGTGACCAAGCTCCGTCATGCCATAGCAGCCGAAGAGCTCCAACATCATAGTGGGCATCATCCACTCGTCCTGTTGCTCCTGGTCTCCCTGGCCCATGATGGCGCCCAAAAAGAGTCCAAAATGGACACCGTTCCGTGTCCACAGCGGTAGGTCGAAGATGCCCACGATGTCCGCCAGCGTCTCACGCTTCTCTACATCACCTCCGTGCTCCATGAAGAGCGAGTACAGGCGTCTCAAGCGCTGCACAGTATCCTCTCGACACTCCGCCAGCGACCGGTCGAAGGTGCCCACGCCATTGTAGAACTCAGGATAGCTCATCAGTAGCTGCATGGCCTCCACACGCAGCTCAGTCTGCCTTGTCCCACCGTAGATGAAGTTGGCCATGGCGCGAGGCGAGAAGCTAGAGCTGGCGCGCTCCGCAGCAAGCTCTGCGACAGTTTGATCTCGCGTGGAAATGGCGCATGATGTGGACTGTAGCTGCCGCGACAGCACAGCTATACGACGAGCGGGGCCACAAGATGTGCCCGACATGGTTGGCAAATCCTGGAGTGGTTTGACGTCGACGCGAAGTCGTGAACATCTTCGCTTTTTTGCGCTTAAGACGTACCTGCTGAAGACGATTGCACGATTTTTGACAGGTAAATATGATTATACGATAGGAGAGGACTGTGATACAAGAAATTAGTCCATTTTGGATACATTTAATTTTTATTTTGAGAGTTTGATTTAGTCTGGCGAGGTTCTCGCGATTTACATTGAAGTTTCACCTTTTAGTTCATGTGACTCACATTGTGAGGCTCACAGTGAGCACCTCGGCCCACCTAATCGCACCAAGCTTCCCTCGAAATGACCGGCGGAGAAGACCCGCTCGGCGTATTCGGCTCCTCAATCAACTGCAAGTTGCGCATATTGACGATAATGTTGATCTTCTTACAGACGGGTATACTCTCGCTGTGCTCGGCCTTGTCCGACAAAACTGGGGTTGATTTGGATAACATGAGCCGTCCCGCCTTTCGATCGATGGTCTTTCTTATCCTTTTCTTCTTGGAGTATTTCTTGGACGGTGTGTTGCCCAGCAACTCTGCTTCATCTTCGCTGCTCAAACGGGCAGAATGGCCGACACTGGAGCGAAACTGAGACTGTCGCACGGGCTTGGCGGACATCGGACGCCGCGGCAAACTGTCTGAGACTAGAACTGGCCTCGACAGCCGGGCAGACATCAAAGGACGCGACTCTAAGCGGACTATCAACAGTGAATGCGGTGAATGGTTTATACTAGCCACTACAAGCCCCTTGCCTTCTCTTACCTGTGCGTACAGGAACTGCATCACTGGTTCCGACGGGATCAAGCCCCTTGCTCTCTAAAAAACCACAGCACTAAGTAATAAACTATCTGCAGAACCATCATAATGCTGCCAGAAATCACCACTTACTCCTCGACGAGTTTAGCGTTTTCCCGTTGCAATGCAGACTGCGACTTCTTGTGGCTACAGACTCGCGTCGAATGAGCTTCAGCTGCGCAAAGTCTTCAACCGTCTTCTTGCCAAGTATTCTCTGCTGAGCATGGAGCAGATGCAGAACCTCCTTCTCCTCGCGCTGTTGTTCGCGCTTCTCGGCCAGCAGCTCCGTGTGCAACTTGAAGCTGGCTAGAGGTCACACGTACCATTAGCATCACCCAGAGCAGCTCCATTCTCGCGCAGATGACACTCACCTGGTGTGACGGCACTCTTCTTCCGTCTACTTGCAGCCCTCTCCCTTCCCTTGGCACTTCGTCGTGGTCGCGAGCGCTCGGTCCGCTCCATGATTAGCTGCTGACCACTTCAACTTTGAGAGAGCATACCGCGTTTTCTCACCAAAATACGAATATGAAATATATGTGTGCACACAACACACACTTGAGTTTGTAAGGAATACGAAGCCCTAGTGTTTCCGTCGTCCCGCCCTTGCTCCCAGCGGCATTTCCAAAGAACTGCTCGAAGGCCAAGGAGCGTTGCTGTAGCGTCTAAGCGCGCATGAATCCGTCGTATCCGGGCTCGTCGGGGGACCGCCACGGGCCGCCGTCGCTCAATTCGGCGTCCAGTGCTGGTCTGGGCGGAAAAGGTGGGGCGTCCTCTGGTCAGCAGCAGCAACAGACGCATAGTTACCATCCGCAGCCGTCGCTGGCCCAGCTCAGCCACTTGCATCCGCTACACGGCGGCTCCCAGCAGCAGCAGCACTCCATCATGCATCCGAACGGACCTGTACTGCCTCCCCCGCCCCTTCCAGGATCGTTGGGCGGTGGTGGGCCCAATACGTCGCGCTCACCGCATCCGCTTTCGGGTTCAATCCTGCACCCACCGCGCGGCAACCTGGGCTCGTCCAGTGGAAGCGGCCCACCCTCTGTACTCGGTAAACCCGCGGGCTCTCAAGGCCCGCCACCATCTAGCGCTGGAGGGATGATGGGTCACTCTGTCCGCATGCAGACGCCAAATATGAGCCAGAGTATGGGCAACGTTCAGCAGTCCATGGCTTCGTCCTCGGGCGGACTCAAGCCGCCTACACAGAGCTACAACGTGCGTCCTCAGTCGCCTCCTCGTCGTCCGCAGGAAACTCAGCAGCAACAACAGCAACAGCAGCCACAGCAGCAACAGCAAGTGGTCCAACAGCACTACGGTCTGGACGGACGCATCATACCGAATGACCAAGTAGAGGGGGACTACTACCAGCAACAACAAATGTCTGGCCCGCCTCCGCGCCATCGTGAACTACGTGTGGAAGATGCGTTGCTGTATCTGGACCAAGTGAAGCAGCAGTTCGGAGACCAGCCGGATATCTACAACCAGTTCCTGGACGTCATGAAGGACTTTAAGGCTCAAGCGATCGACACTCCCGGGGTCATTCTGCGTGTCTCTACTCTCTTCCGTGGATATCCAAACCTGATCTTGGGCTTTAACACGTTCTTACCGCCAGGATATCGGATCCGCCCTGACACGTCCATCGAGGTGATTCCCTCGCAGATGGCGGGTCGTGGAGGCGTCCAGCAGTCGATGTACTCAAGCGTGGCAGCTCAGCAAGCCTCGAACGCCAATATGGGTCATCGTCCGCCTCCAGTGACGATCCCACCGCCCCCTTACTCGCCACCAGAGCTTCTCAAGGCTACGACGTCATCACGGCAACAATTGGCTCCTGCAGGTCAGATGAAGACTGGTGGGAAGCCCAAGAAACAGCAGCAACAGACTCCTGTGCCTAGTGGCGGCAACGCTGCGGCTCGGAGCTCGACAAACCCCGTCGAGTTCGACCACGCGATCCACTACGTGACGACTATCAAGCAGCGCTTTGCCGATGAGCCAGAGACGTACAAGGAGTTCCTGGCTATTCTACACACGTACCAGAAGGAACAACGCTCGATCCGCCAAGTTTTGGACCAAGTTTCGCACCTGTTCCGTGACCACCCGGACTTGTTGCGTGAGTTCACCTTCTTCTTGCCTGATGCAGTGCAGGAACAAGCCAAGGAGCGTCTGAACCGTGCTGCTGAGAAGGCACAGCAACGTAAGGACCAAATGGCACTGAAGGCGCGTAAGTATGGCTCATCTCAGGGCTATCAGGCTGATCGACGCGATGATCGTGGTGGGGACTCACCGTCCAGCGCTGCGATGAAGGGTGGACGTATGATGGGCGATGATGAAGATGCGTACATGAAATACGGCAAGAGAGGAGGTGGCAGAGGCTACAAGGATGATGATCACCGCCTCAGTGGAAAAGCTCTGGAACGTCGCGAGAAGGAGCGCGAGCGCGAACGCAACCGCGCACAATTCAATCACAAGCGCAACAAGCGACGTCCGTACGACGGCAAGGAACGTCGTGCGTACCTGGCGATCTCGGACGTGCTTCTGGACAAGGAAGAGTGGAGCATTTTTGAGAAGATTAAGAAGATTCTGCCGTCTCGTGACAACTGGCGCGAGTTCCTCAAGTGCCTGGAGCTTTACAGTCAAGAAGTTTTGGACCGCAACGAGATGCTGTCGCTTATCAGGAACCTATTCGGTCGCCACACTGACTTGGTGGAGGAATTCGACCATCTGTTGTGCTCACATGGTGTCCAGAAGACCCCGAAGGAGATCTGGCCGTTCATCCCACTAGCTGAGACGGATTTGTCGCAGTGTCGCCGTGCCACTCCATCGTACCGTGGACTTCCAGCTAGCTACCCGATCCCGCCATGCTCTCACCGCTCTGCACTTGAAAAGGAAGTGTGCAATGACTCGTGGGTGTCTGTGCCTACTGGCAGTGAAGATTTCTCCTTCAAGAGTATGCGTAAAAACCAGTACGAGGAGGCGTTGTTCAAGTGCGAAGACGAACGCTTTGAGATCGACATGGTGATCGAAGCTAATGCCTCAACTATTAGCATCCTTGAGCCGCTGGCGCAGGAGATTGAAGTACTCAAGAAGTCCAGCGGTGACGACGATAAACTGTGGAACTATGTGGTGGATAAGGGAACATTCCGTGTCACCCACTTGAATGCCATCACGCGCATCTATGGCGAAGCAGGCTCGCAGATCCTTGAACTGCTGCGGAAGTATCCGGCTGGAGCGATTCCTATTATTCTTAAGCGCCTTAAGCAAAAAGATGAAGAGTGGCGTCGTGCTCGTGAAGATCTGAACCGCCAGTGGAAGGAGGTAAACGAGAAGAATTATCACAAGTCACTGGACCACTCGAGCTTCTACTTTAAGCAGAAGGATAAGAAGCAGACGGGCATGAAGATGATGATGCAAGAGGCCAAGAAGAAACTGGAGGCGGACGAGAAGCGCGCTGAAGAAGCCAAGACGGATTCGAATGCATCGCCGTCTACTGTTTCAGCGACATCCGCTGTTGTTGGTGCCAAGGCTCCCCCTCAGGCGTCAGATATTGCTGATGCGCTGAAGAAAGAACAATCTCTGGATGCAGCGAAGCCTCCCATTACCGCTGATAGCAAGATAGCGGCTACGTCGTCGCACCCGATGAAGTGGAAGCCTCACTTTGCCTACAAGTTTGCATCGGTCCAGATCCACAAGGAAGCGTTCGGCTTGTTGTCGTACGCAGCTGAGAAGAATTTGGGTGGAGCTGATAAGGAGAAGATCTCGAAGGTCTGGCAGTCTTTCTTCTTCCCGTTCTTCCATCTGGAGGAGGAGTGGCTGGTGCGTAAGCCACAACACACCACTGTGACGCCTGAAAAGGCAAAGACTCTTCGTGTGGGCACGGAAGTGAGCACGGAGTTTGGCGAGGGTACGGTGCAGCAGTTCAACCGAGAGAAGGGCTATTTCACAATCAACCTGGCTGTCATCGGGTGCCAAGCGTACTTGCAACCGAGTGCGCTCACTGTCCAAGAGGCAGCAGATTTTCCGCCCGGACTTCCTGCACTGGACAGCAAGCAGGATGCAGCCAAAGTGCTAGAAGACTACAAGTCGCTTTTCTATGGCAACCAGCACGCGTACGCCTTTCTGCGTCTGTACCAGATTCTGCACAACCGCCTCGAGCGCGCATTTGACTTGTGTGAGAAGGCGAAGCGCAACCGCAACCGCCGCACTATCAACCCAGCAGCCCGCGCTTTGGCCCACGCGCACCACTCTTTATCTGCATCGCCCAAGGAGAAAACTGGTGACTACCAGGCTTTCGTGTCTAAGCTGTACTCGCTGATCGATGGCTCTGTTGACAACTCCAAGTACGAGGATTCGTGCCGCAGTCTGATGGGATCAACGTCGTACTTTTTGTTCACTATGGATAAGCTGGTGACTCAGGTGCTCAAGCAGATGCAGCACTTGGCGAACGATGACACGTGCCAAGAGCTTACCAAGGCGTTTGCTGAAGTACAAGGCGAGTCAAAGCCCCTAGTGGACCCGGCAGTTGCTGAAGCCAAGTCTACTGCGTATCTCAACAAGACGAAGGCCATTTTCGAAGGCGAAGGAGCGTTCCGTATCGAGTTCAAGCCTGGCGTTCTGCGAAAGACCCCCCTGGAGGCGCGTGGCGGTTCTACTCCGTCAGGAGCGTCCGAGCCCTTCAAAATTTGGGCGCCTTCTCCTCGTGTTAAGGCTCCGGAAGCCAGCAAGTGGCTTGTTGAGCCCGAGTTGGCAATTGAGTATCTGGGATCTATGGATGAAGATGGCGATGATGATGATGACGACGACGAGTCTCCGAGTGCTACGCCAGTAGACACGCCATCGGCTACACCTGTGTATGGCTCTCCTGTGCACGACACGCCTGGACGCGATTCGCAGGACGACGATGATGATTTGATGGAAGAGACCAAGGAAAATGAGAATATCAAGGAGGAGTCGACGCCCGCGTCGTCTGGTAGTGTTGAGCAAAGCGATAGTGGCTCATCCGATGACGCACATTCGGCCAATGCGATGAAGGCTCTGGAGTTCGCGACGCTGCTGAAGAAGCGCGGCCGTGACTCGTCCGAGGAAGGAAATGCGGTGCTGAAAGCGTCCTCGTCTCTATCCACTGCGGCAGGGGACGGAGCAGCTGCTGCGAAGAAGGTTAAAACAACGGAGGCATTTACTGATACATCCAAGCCTACCACCGCTTCACAGAAAGATGAACTCATGACGGGAGGAGATCAAACAGCTCCTGCTCCTGTTCAGGCCAAGGTGCAAGAAATAAAGCAAGCAGTAAGACTGGAAACGCCACAGGATCAAGACCAGAAGGGAAGAGAGACTTCGCGGAGTGCTGACAAGCAACAGACATCGTCGCTCGGCCAGGTACATTCTGAGCGATCGATTGGTAGTGCGTCCGCTACGCCTACTACTGTTTCTACTGGTACTCTAACATTATCAGGTCCTTCGATAACAGTAACAGAGAGCGACTACACGAGGAAGGAGTGATAAGATCAAGTGAAGAGCGCTTCAAAGTTGGTACATGTGTTCGGTAATTCATGAATGCCTGCCCAGTTAATCAAAAGGAGATACACCCTTGTGTTGTGTTGCTTTTTCTCGCAGTATTTTAATTGTCCTGTTCTGCTTGAGCACCATCATATCCCCGATACCGAGGGAGTAAAGGCAAAGCCCTGTTACGATGGAGAAACGTTAGTGGGTCACGCAGAAGTAACGTTCGTTCAAGGACGAGACGCACTTTCCGTGAAGCTGTCGGCGCTTAGTCATCGTGGGGAACAAGAAGAGCAGGTCATCACATTGTGTTGTCATGGGTGAGGATATATCGGCGACTGGAGACTCGTCATCTTTTGCTTTGTTCGACATCTGTACGTAGCCTCCGAGACTTTTGGCTGCAACCGGGTGTTGTAAGTTGGCAAAGGCCCTCGCTGCCTTGCGTTGCTGTCGAGTCATTCGAATCGGACCCTCGACAGGAGCGACGTCTTCGCCCGAGACAGCGGCGACCGAAGTCTCAAACTGGTTGCGAAGGTATTGTCGTCTGGTATCGTCGACATTGGATATTGCGTGCTTCAACACTACCGACGGAAGCGATACGGCTTTGGACAATTGTGCTCCAGCACTTGAGTTCCTGATTTCGAGTGGAGGACGTTGGGTCGAGTTCGAAGCGGCAACTGTCGAGTGTTTATCTCCTGCTATCACTACAAACGAGTTGTCAATGGATTCTACGAAGAGTATGACAAAGAACACTATACCGACCTGGCTGCTTTTGGCGCAAAGTTTCGCGCAGTGAATCAATCTTGAGACGCTGATCGCAGTGTTCATTCTTGGATTCAGTTTCGACCCGTTCAAGCACGAAGCGCAGCGTGTCATACGCCGTACTCTGCAATCCTGACAATTGACAGAACAAGTAAACGCTCCTGTAGACAACAGTACCCAGCTACAATACGCACTCTCGATACAAGCGACCACCTCCGGGTCATGCCGATCGCTAGTTTCTCGATCAAAGTCTTCTTGGGAGAGTGTTAGGGCATTTACAGTCGTGACAGCTCTCACGGTGACCGGTTCAGGGATTCCCAGCATCAGTGAGATGTCGCCCACCGTTGATTTGGGACCAAGCGAGGCTACAGGAAGTTGAGACTCGTCACTCCAGCGAAATTTGCGTGTGTGTCTTAACTGGGCCTCAGCACTGGTAAGCGGTGGCTTAGAGCTGCTGGAGTTGACTTCGTTGGACTGAGTAATACTGGAACTTTGAGTGTCGTCTCGTTCAACTGACGCTCGACACTCACCTTCAAGGAGGAGATACAAGGAAGTGAGTAGATGGCCTTCTTGAATAACAATGGCACCAGGCTCAAAGACAGTCGGACGGAGATACCCGACAAACCTCTCCAGTCCGAATTGCTTGGCCCACTGAAGACGGTCCGCTGCACCCGACCCACTCTCTCTGATATCACTTGCCGTCAGCACGATGTAGTCTGCCGGTCCTGAGATGATGATCTTGTTGTACAAGTGGATACCCTTCCGCAGCGAGTTCTCGCGCTTGATGCGTCTCCATTTGTTGTCGGATGCTCCACTTGTTGACGGGGCTGTGCTTGCTGAACATGAAGCGTGACTAGTTTCGGAGGAAATGGATTGCTTGTTTTGTGGAGCCCCGAGATTACCAACAACAGAGCCTTCTGTGAAATTCAGTACGGGAGTCGTAGCGATGTTAAGTGGTCTGGCTTCAGCGTTGCCATACAGGAGGATACACGATCGAGGGGTTTCCATTGAGGTCAACCATATCACATGTTCTTCTCCACGATGGAGGTGCTGCATTTTCATTCGACTGGCAGCTTCGAGTCTGCAACCAACACAATGAAGTCAGCAGGAAAGTTCAGGGTATGAGGTCTCGATGGTGACTTACCGTTCGGCATGTGAAAGTCCCCGCCACCATGGTTGCTCGCAGATCGTTGTTTCATTCGCCAAATAGGTGACGATGAAGCTCAGTTCGTCGAAAGAAAAGTCGATTTGGCGAAGGAAGAGACCTCGAAAGTGGAAACGCGCTCCTAGTTTGGTAGTTGCGTGCTCGGTGCCTGATAATGCGGACGTCCAATGCGTCACGCCCTGTTGCATCGCCATTCGCTACACCGCACTCGCGTTCACCATTCAGTAACATACTTCAGTAGGTTTTACCGACAACACCAGAGCAATTTGCAATTTGTACCCGCTTATTGTTCATGGCTGCATAAGCTTCGGTTGTGATGATGATGAAGGTGGCCTTCTATTTTAGTTAAAGAAATCTATACATGTACAGTAGAAGCCTTCGGTTATCAAGAATTTTAGAATTGCCACTTTTTTTTTAGGGAACAACGGTTTGAATGAGAGCACTTCAGATGACAGTAAGTTAGCAGGCGGCACGCGGCTTCAAGTAGTCCATAATGAGACGCAATAGCACTCGGGGTTTCGATGAAGTTCCTACACATCACAGCCGGAAGATATTCTTCAACCGTAGGACCATTGCTCCTACCCAACTCGTTTCTTGGACAAAAAAAATACCACGCTTAAGGTTAAGAGCTTAACAAGTTGCGTATTTTGATGTGCCGCATGGCCTATTTAACTCAGTAGAAAGTTACATGCATGGGCACAGACTTTTGTCCCTGTCAGAATAATGGGTGCCGGTCGGTAATTAAATTTTTGATTAGACAGGTAACCGCAATTCATGTTAATTTCGTTTTGGAGGTTCCAACTTGATGCTTCCGACTGACAACTTCTTCTGGTCGCTACGAGATAGCATTAAGTCGGCACGCCTGGAGATCGCGATTGTATAATTATCGGGCTTGCTGATTGCATAATTATCAGCCGGTTTCGCATTTGCTTCAGTTGTTGTATCAACGTTTTCGTCCATCGTGGCTGTCCCATCAGGCTTCGGTTTTTCTTCGAGACTTCTACCCATAATGGTGTCGGCGCTCTCAGCTATTTTAACAGTGTTGACATCCTCATGTTTGGAATCTGGCACTATCAGTACTGCTGACAGTGCTGACGGTTGCAAATTTATCGCTTAGCTCGATGGCAACATTATCCGAATTGGCATCCTTTTTAGGATGAATGGCAGCAGCTCCGACAGATTTCTTCACTTTTTTAAGCTGGGGTCGGAATGATAAGATGTAGAATGCACTACAAATCCAAAAACGGAATACAACCAACACAAGCCCAACGAGCTCTCCGATTCCCCAGCCTGCCAACAGTGTAAATCCCACAGCTTCTAGACGACGAGAGCTTTGTTCACTATCATCCCCAAGTTCCGATTTCTTAAAACGGTTTGACAGTTCAATTCCGAAGATCATTAAGCCGATCGCCAATGTGAACGTAAAAGCAAGCTGGAGTTTCTGCCGCATGGACTCCGTAGGGAATGCACTTAGCGCAAATGCATTTGCTTTGGATACGACCAACGAAAGCAAAGCTGTAGAGAAAAAAGCTTGCTGCAGAACATCAAAGCTTGCGGCATCACAGTAAATGTCTGCGCCGCTGCAGTAACTATCCCAGTGTGAGCAAATCTCAAGTACAAATGACTCTAATGATATCCAGTAAATGCATCTGCCAATCCCGGATAATCTCTTTCGAGCGATTTCCTTCGTGGACAAATCCAAATTTTGCTTTGACGTACAGCAGAATGACATCACGATGGCGTCTGCAACAAGGGCGGCAATAACGATCGCGTATACCGATACCACAACGCCATACTCGATTCCAGATACTTCAACATCTATATGTGCAGAGCATTTGAACGGCTGGAAGCACTGGATGGAGACATACCCTGAGTAACTATAGCAGTTCAGGCAGGTGCATCCAGCCGAAGATAAAGCAGTGTAAGCTTCCTCGCAAGTCGAACAATAAAGCGACTCGCAAACGTCTTTCGTATCCGAGTCATCACTCAAATCCGTGAACGTGCCATTGCAGTTCAGATCATAACAGTGGTAGCTGAGCTCACCATTTGAATGGTTGCAGAAGCTGCTGTAGCCCCATTGTTCGTAGACATCATAGCATGTCGTAATGTTCATGTCTTTGGAGCAGCTCGCTTCATAGCCTACAGCTGTTCCATTCCCACATATTCTCGCGTCGTTTGCATTGAAATCAGCTATGCACAGTAGACTCTCTGCCTGCGCTACGGTCACATCCACCGTGTCGTGCGAGCCATAGCAATCCTCAAACAAAAACGTCAGGATCGTGGTTGAGCCATTTGCATATCTAATGGCCTTATAGCTTGATGCTGGAGCAACGTATACGTTGTGGCACAGACCGTCCGCCGTGATGCAGGACAACTTGGTGCCGTCGCAGTTCGTTCCAGGGACGTATGAATCAACAACAATGTATGCATTCGAGCCGAACTCCGCCGCCACATCTGCATGATAAGTCGTGAAGCTCCTGCAGCTTGTTCTGCTGTACAGTCTATTTTGGTAGGAGCAACCGGTGGTCGGCGTACATGTTGTCGAATTCACTACAGACATCACCTCGACTATCGGGACCACTGGAAATGAGCAGTCATCCGTAGAGGTGTCGAAAGTAGAGGTTGACATCAAGTACACCGGAGTCGCCCCGGCGCCGTATATCATCGCATTAATGGCACCAGCCACACATGATTGGCCCTGGATCTCCGCTGCTGTCACATCCAGCGTGTTCGGCGAATCAGAACAATTCGGCGTAGTCGCATACTCTAGGATCGCAGCTGAACCGTCCACAGCCCTTATGGCAGAGTAGCTCTGCTTTGTACCTGTCCAATGACACTGCCCGTCGGCCAAGAACGCTGTGGTACTCAGTTACTTGTACTGGAGTTGAGCTGTCGCTGCACGCGTCTTTACTGTTGTAAACCGCGGTGACTTTTAAGTCCACACCAGATCCTAGGGCCAGCACAGCCGCAAGAGACACCACAGTCCATAGCACCACGACTGGGCTCATGACGATCAGTAAAAAGTCGTAGACACTTCTACCAGTGAGTGATGGTCGCTCCTCGGCTACGCCGAGTGGTGACCATTGTGATGAAGGAAGTAGTCGTAACAACAGTAAGTTGCAGGGACTGAAAGTCCAGCAGGGGAGAAAACCGAGTGCTGCTGCTTGCTCTTGACGGCGCAAGTTGTCGAGTGTGTAGCAGCACACGGAAACCCCCCGGTAACATATATTGGTAGGATTAGCAGTAGGATGGGGCTGGCGGCTCGCCAGCCAATGGTCCGTCGAAGTCCGGCTTCTGGACGCGAGCATCGCGTCCTGGAGGCACCTGAGCCTCAGGTTTGAGCTAACGCAGTCCTGGCTCTTCCTCCACACTTCACACTCCCACTTGATCTAGTCGAAGCGCAGCTTCAACATGATCACCTTGTAGAGCTCACCACGATGTCCTTGGCATCTTCTAGCTGCGCTGCAGCACGACGCTTCGTCCTTGGTAGCGCTCTTCCTCCTTCTTGTCCTTCGCATGCATAAACTGGTAGTAGTAGCTTGCATTCACGCATGGCGATGATGTTTGGCTCCCACTGAACGAGCTGAGCCTTGCTGACGGTCGATGCGCAGCACCTTCATCCCATCACGGCAATGTTCGAACTTGTTCTTCGGCAATGGCTTCGTCATCGCGTCGGCGATCATGTCGTCGTTGCCAACATGGCAAATCCGTAGCTGCTCGTCCTCCACGAGGTGACGCACCAAGTGGAACTTGTTCATAATGTGCTTGTTCTTGCTGTGCTTGCCAGGCTTGGCAGTCAGATAGATGCACGACTTGTTATCGCCGATAATCTCCGGAGTCGCGAACTCCCAGCATAGTTCTTCACAGAGTCCACGTAGCCACTGTAGATCTCTAGTGCCTTCATTCATGGCAATATACTCTGCTTCCGTTGTGCTTTGTGCGTTAATCTCTTGCTTTCTTGATCCGTACGAAACCACGTTACCATTGACGAGCGTCACGAACCCGCTAACACTCTTTCGGTCATCAGGGTCATTAGCGTAGTCAGCATCGGTGTAACACGTCAGCTTGACGTCGTTCCCAATAACAATGTCCATCACTAAGCCGTGGTCTTGAGTACCACTCAGGTAGCGTAGCACCCTCTTTCCCATAGCGTAGTGTGTGTGGTCGAAGCAGGACAGGTACTTGCTGAGATTACGCACAGCGTGCACAATGTCCGGCCTTGAGGGTGAGACCAGATATTGTAGTGCACCAACGAGCTCTCGGTACGGGGGCGGGG
The DNA here is from genome assembly GCF_000142945.1 of Phytophthora infestans T30-4. Taxonomy (NCBI): domain Eukaryota; phylum Oomycota; class Peronosporomycetes; order Peronosporales; family Peronosporaceae; genus Phytophthora; species Phytophthora infestans. Next base: position 315,088 of record NW_003303749.1, on the reverse strand, counting down.
AGTCATCTTTCGCATCTGTGACCACCTCAGCGCGCAGCGCTCCCGGTGTTGCAACCGCGTTGCAACCCTCCATGTGAAATCGCTTTAGCGTAATATGTTGCCGCTGGCAAAATACCGCATGTCGACGCTCGCTGTCGATTAGTATCTCCACGCCTAGTAGATACTTGACTGGTCCGAGAGATGTGAGTTCATACTCCTCACTGAGTTGCTTAGCAACCTTAGCGAAAAGGTCACTAGGGCCGAGGAGCAGTAGGTCGTCGACGTACACCGTGAGCAACATGGTGACTTCTCCTCCCACTTTCCTGGCGTAGAGTCCGTAGTCAGAGTCGAGGCGCTCGAGTCCGATCTTCGTCAGGAACTTGTGCAATGTCTTGTTCCAAACGCGAGGCGCTTGCTTTAGCCCATACAAACTCTTCTGTAGCTTGCATACGTAGCGCGTAGAGTCTTCTCCGAAGCCTGGAGGCTGATCCATGTAGACCTCCTCGTCGAGATCACCGTACAAGAGCGCGGTCTTGACGTCGAGCTGCAAGATGGCCCATCCGCGTTGCAGTGCGTATACGATCACGCATCTGATCGTCTCAAATCTGATAACAGGTGCGTATTTTTCACTGTAGTCGATGCCCATGCGTTGTAGAAAGCCTCTGATCACCAGTCGAGCTTTATATCGCTTAATCCGGCCCGTAGAGTCTCTCTTGAGCGCGTACACCTACTTGCACGAAATAACACGCTTGCCCTTGGCCTCCGTGCGTCGCACGAGCACCCAAGTTTCGTGCTGCTGCTGTGAGTCCATCTCGACTTGCATCGCTGCTTTTCACTCCTTCCACTTCTTTGACCTTGCCGCATGCTTGTGACTAATGGGGATCTGCACATCCTCGACGTTCTGCTTCGTCACATTCGTCACTACGTAGTCCTTGAGTCGGGCGAATGGCTGTCGCTTCCGCTTCGGTCGCGAGGTAGCTGCACTGCTGTCTGGCGACGACTTCTGCGTCGTGCATGGCTCCCAGTTCTCGTCTTCGTGAGCGTCACGTCGGCTGTCCTTGGTCTTCGAGGCTCCCACTCGATTTGCACAAGCTTTCGCCTTATTCTTGCCCTTTGTATTCTTCCGCTTGGAACCTCCCACTGAAGCTGCTGGCTTCTTAGCGTCCTCGCTTGGTAGCTGTGGGTCATCACTTCGAGTCGCAGACTCGGCTTCAACTTCAACATCTTGGTCCTGGCTCTCACCAGCAGTAGCCAGCTTCGCCATTTCCGCTGCTCGCTTTTTTGCAAGCTCTGCAGGAAGCTGCAGGTACGTAGACATTGTCGTCCGGATCGGCACGATCGGGATCTCCGCAGGTAAGTCGTAGTCTCCGTTAGCGTAGGTGTTTGCAAGAAGTTGCTCAATATACACAGTGTTCACCGTGTACTTCTCATGTGCCTTCATATTTCCATCTCTGCACGTCGTCACTGATCCTGTGCGCAGGCTCAGCAGCTTGTAGCCCTTGGTCTTCTCGCTGTAGCCAAGTAGTAGGCACATCTGCGTCCTTGGAGTGAGCTTCTCCTTTCTCTGCCGAGCATCATCAGGGATGTGCGCGTGCACCAAGCACCCCCACGTGCGCAGCACGCTGAGGTCTGGCCGCTCTCCGTACAGGGCCTCGTACGGGGACTGCTGGTCCTTCAACACCGGCGTCGGCGTCTTGTTGAGCGTCTCAATTGCATGTAGGAAGGCTTCTCCCCATAATGAAACAGGCATTTGCGTAGCTTGTAACATAGATCTGACCTGCCGCATGGCGGTCTGGTTCGTGCGCTCCACGATAGCGTTCTCCTGCGGGCTGTAGGGATTGGATGAACGCGTGTCGATGCCGAGGTCCTTGCAGAAGGTCTCGAGCTGCATGTTGACGAACTCGCCACCACCATCGGAGAACAGCATCTTGATGGTCGCCTTCAGGAACTGGTTCTGGATCCAGCGAATCTGCTTCTGAATCAGCTCCGTGGCTTCGTCTTTGTAGGCTAATAGATATCCCCACTTGTATCTCGTAGCTTCGTCGATAATCAATAGAAACTGGTTTGATTTCGATATTGTATCCACTCCAACACTGCATAGGTCGACACAAAGCTTGTGCAAGGGCTTTGCAGAGCGAGACGGCTTGCGCTTGTAGCTCATGCGCTTCGTCTTTGACTCTAAGCATAGAATGCATTCATAGAGAGCAAAATTCTTCGACTGCATGTTGATGCCAAAGTTATAGTTTCCTGCCATAGTCTTGATAGTCTCCATGTTTACGTGGCCCATGCGGTTGTGCAGCAACGTCATGGGGTTCTCAGCTTCACTGGCCATGACGCTCATCACGTTCTTGCTCTGACGTGGCGTCCACATGCGGTACATCCCGCGGATGTACTTGAAGCGCAGCTTCAATGTGTCCTTGACCAGCCACGTAGTCTTCTGATCATGCGAGACGCGCACCTTGAAGTTTCCTTTGAATTGCATGTAGGTCTGCGAGATCAGGTTGTAGGCAGCCGACTTGGCGTAGCTCACGTCATCAAGGAGGCGCTCCTCGATCTTGCCCGTGTGCTCGTTCAGCACTTGCATACGCACTGTGCCTACAGTTGCGCGCTCGGTTGTGCCGTTGCCGAAGACTAGCTCTGCAACTGAGTCTTCGTGTAGCTCCGTAAACAAGGTAAGGTCGCTCGAGACGTTGGTCTGCGCGCCGCTATCCAACACCCACTCCACCATGTCCTGGTCCTTGTCCTTGTCCTTGTAGTTGAAGTTGTCACGCACCGCGAGTACATGCTCTTGTCCTTCAGCTTGAGTCGGTGCAGCCGACTTGGCTGTCTTCACAGTAACCACATCAATCATCCTGCGCGGCGGGTTGCTCGAGTTGTTGTTGTTATTGTTGCCACGCTGGCGGCACTCAGGATCGCCACTCCAATGTCCTTGCTCTCCGCACGTGTTGCACTTCGTCTTCGCCTTTCGCTTGGCGATGTCATCCCTCGCACTGGATGAGCTCTTGCTCTTCTGCCGCTTGTTCCGCCCACGCGGCGATGAGCTGCGGCTGCGACGATTGTTGCGGTTGTTGTTGCCTCGTGCTTGGCTGCTGCTCGAGTTTCGACGTCCTCTTCCGTCGTTGTGTCCGTCGCCACGGCCACCAACAAATGCAACATCTCGCTGGACGGCACGTCCACCTCCACCACGTCCTTGCTGTAGTTCAGTCTCTTGGCGTGAGTGGTCAGTGAGTCGAAGGCGCTCGATCGCTTGCTCCCACGTAATGGACTCATCACGTCCAATACGTACTTTATGTTCGTTTACCACCGCTGGGTACACCCCACTGTATTCGACAATAGGATAGAGTCGGCTTCCTGCTCAGGCAGCTGCTTGTTCGCGCGGCGAAGTCTCTGTTGGTAGTCGTCGATGTCACGAATGTAATCTCAAGTCGTTCGTCACGTTGCAGGCGACGATTCAGCACATATCGCTTGAGAAACACGCTGTTTACGCCAGGATGGTTATCAAAATGATCTTCCAGTGTACGCCACAGTAGGATAGGATCAGCACGTTGAATAACACTTGTAAATCGCATCTGTAGCTCTTGACTAAGTCCCATCGTAAGTTCACGTTGAGCAACACGCAGTCGTTGCTTGAAACAGCCGCGCTGTCCTTCGTTACGTTGGTCTGCCATCGTTTCGCGCTCCATGATGGGGTCCAAGAGGTGTGCGACGTCGAGAATGGAGCAAATCTCGACGCGCCACGTCTGGTAGTTGTTATCAGTAAGTCTTGCGTTCAACTGCACGTGTCCGCTCTGGTTCATGCACCGCGTGCATCTGTGGTCTCCAACCATGGGTTCGTCCGTAGCGGAGTCGGTCCCGGCCTCGGTCTGGACTGGCTGCGCTGCAGCCTCGGACGTTCTTGGGTTTCTTGGCGGCTCGCTCTGACGCGTGCTGGCGCCGGCGGTAAGTTCCTCTGTGCTCGGGTTTCCTCGGCGGGGCCCGTACGGCGTCGACACTCGCTGCGGTTGTGCTCCAGCCGCTGAGAATTCTTGAATGAGCTGCCTTTGTGGGCGTCGGGTAGATGCTTCCACTGGAATGTTCTGCACTGCTGATTTGTCAGTGTAGTCATAACGGTACCGAATTGGCCCAATAAGAGCTCGAATTGTTGCTCAACTCGGGTTGATGACGCTTGTGACGTCGCATGTGTCTCGTCTGACGTTGTCTCGTCTGCTCTTGCAGGCAACTGCAACTCGTCGGACGCGCGCGAGCTCTGCGTACTCCGGACTGGGCTTCCAGCTCTCCTTCTTGGGCTCATAACCTGAGTGATGGTCGCTCCTCGGCTACGCCGAGTGGTGACCATTGTGATGAAGGAAGTAGTCGTAACAACAGTAAGTTGCAGGGACTGAAAGTCCAGCAGGGGAGAAAACCGAGTGCTGCTGCTTGCTCTTGACGGCGCAAGTTGTCGAGTGTGTAGCAGCACACGGAAAAACCCCGGTAACATATATTAGTAGGATTAGCAGTAGGATGGGGCTGGCGGCTCGCCAGCCAATGGTCCGTCGAAGTCCGGCTTCTGGACGCGAGCATCGCGTCCTGGAGGCACCTAAGCCTCAGGTTTGAGCTGGACGCAGTCCTGGCTCTTCCTCCACACTTCACAACCAGGAGCAACTTGAAACTCTTTGTTCTCGAGCTAATTCAGGAAGTGATCTCCTCGAGCATGGCAACGATCGTCATACACCTTCCCACGCTTATTTTCGACACAAAACAAAATTCGGACCCGATTGAAGCTGACTCGCTCCAAATTGCATTGCGAGCTAACTGTATCGCCTACACGGGTAAGATCCTATACTCAAACGTTTACTCAGGTACATAGGCAGGAAGAAAACGACCTGAGAAAACTTATTGCCCTCATTTACCCGCCATCCAGTTTCCTTGTGCAACATTCCATAAAAAGCCATCATGGCATTTAAGCATTTCTCTTCATTAATCTATGGATTGTTTTGGAGTTAAATACGGGGGCTATTATTTTACGGAAATTGAAACACCAGCCTCTGAAATACATTTTCACTAAAACTAACTTTTTCGTAAAGACAACCGATTTTGATGATTTACGAAGTCTGAAGACATCTTTGGGCTCTTCGGCTGCTCATAACAAAAACACGATGAGATCACAACACAGAGGACCTATGGAGTCGTTACATTCAGGAGGATTCTGATTTTTATATCCGCGTAAAGTAAACTTGCACTGTGGCGTGGGAATGGGGGGGGGGGGAGGGGGGCCATCGATAGGGCGTTGGTTTTGCTTTTTTGTTTGACCAAGATGTCGCGGTCTCCTTCTCTTGTCGGGGTCGTGTATCTTGTGAAAGCTGACGTAGGAACTTAGACGTAATAGATGGGTAAAATGTACTTGTTTCTTATTTGTTTTTCTTAAGCACTTCTCGTAAAAGAAGGAAATTCACGACTGAGAGCTCTCTTACCAGCCCTCTAACTTACCAAAGTACCTCCTACCAGCTCCAGTACCTCTAATTGTCGTTCGTAAACGGTGCCAGCGTACCACTGTCTGGACCCCTTAGTTCCATTTTAGACTAGGGACGAGGTGGTCGGCGAATGGGAAAGAGACTGATCGGGCCTGACACTCTTCTTACGCCGCTGGCTGAATTGCCGCAGGCAGTCATCCAGAATAGCGAGTCCTTTCTCTAGCCGAAGACCGTGACATTTCTCCCCGACTGCCGCTCGGAGTCCTCGCCGAGCCTCATCCTTTCCAGCAGGTCCGATCGCCGAGTCGACAGACAGACCTGGAACGATCGACGTCGTTCCAATAGGGGTTGAAATCGAATTTTCTTGCAGCGTCGACGCTTTACCGTCAGGACCTGGACGCAAATGGTCGAGGCTAGCTCTCTCTCTTCTTTCTCGACGCTCCTTTCGACTTTCGAGCCTAGCCCAACCTCTTTGTGCGGCCTCAATTCCCGAGCCGTCGATTGCCTTCGCTCGCGACGCCCAGTAGTACCTTGTAGCATGGCTATAACAGCCCAGTGTCAAGACCAGGGATTGCTAGTATAATGATATCTGCTAACACTCTGTAATAATGAATAATATCGTGACTACTATTAATTATTATATTTGACCTATTAAACAATAACAATAATAGTCACAATGTAGTATTCTTAAGTTCCACAAAATTACTATAATCAAGCGATAATAATTATAATAGCCCCACCCCGATCTCCAAGAGATGCAGAGGTTTGAGCACCCGTCATCTCTACCAAAATAAAATAAGGCTCCTTGTGTCATTCAAGGTTTAGTCAACCACCTCTCAACCGTTAAGCTCTGACTTGAGGGCGTTTGTACACGTCGTGGCTCGAGATAATGAAGTGTGCTGCCATTCATTGCTGCTGTCCAGAACTATCAGTAGTGTCGCCGTGTTGTGTCTGTCGGAAAGGTGTTCATCATTTGTGTAGCAACGACGTCTACGCTGATGCTACACTAGAAAAACGGTAAAGCTAAAGTGCACATGTATTTTACCATACATGTCGTGAAACTCAATGCGTTGTGTTCATTTGTCTACATTAGATTCTGTAGTACTGATTGTCTACATCAGTACCTAGGACCTCGGCATCGTTTAAAATACGATACTGGGGCTTCAGTGCTAGCATTGACAAACAAGCATAACATTCCATTAGTACACTTACATAGTTTGCTTCATTCAGCGATGTATTGTAATTGTATACGTCGACGCCATGTAATTGTAGATGATCGTTAGTCTCGACGCTGTGTAGATCATTGAAAATATGTTTATGGTTGTCGTTATCAGGAAAAAGTTTTTGTTTTAATATCTCGCCAATATCTGGTGTTTAACCAACATACCGCGGAGTTATAAAATATTGTGCGTCTTTGTAGACATTTCGATCTTCACTGCTCGCTCCATCGCCGCGATTATACTCGCTGCTCTACGACAATAGGTACTCAAGTCACTTAGTCGCTAGAATCACTCATGCCTAGCAAATAATTCCAATCAACTCACCTTGGTGATGTACAATCAGCTCGCAGTAACTGGTGCTACAAGCTGGATTAGCTTTATGATCGATATGATTAATGATACTGCGATCCTTGTACTGATTTCGATGCTTCGGTGTAACTACATGTAATCAACAGCCAAGAATAGTAAAGCCACAACGAATGAGCAATAAAGCCGCCAAAATATCTCGTTTCCTTGCCTCAGGAACGCGATCAAGTGCTACATCCTCGAGTAAATACTATAACTTTCCACTTACCAGCGGCCTGACGTACGTCCAAGCCGTATCTTGATCTCAGAGAATCGCGTGAGCTTCGCTCTACAAGTCCCTGATTAGATAAAGAATGACTCTTATTAATAGCTAAAAAATAATATTAATAACCACTGTAGGTTCGATGCCGATCCAGATCTCTATTGATAGTTATGAGGTTAAAATTTGTCTTCCAAATATTACTAATCAGTTTGACAAAAATGCCATTACTATCAATCCCTGGTCAAGACGAACACGTTTCCAAAGAGACTCGCGATAGAGAATTCCAGTATCACGTTCACCACTAGGGTAGCTAAAGCGACACCCATCCAACCACATAGTACGCCTTCCACGCTTTCATAAAATACTCTAGGCAGGTAAAACACGAATGACAATAACAGTTGTCCCACTAGACATCCGCCAATCATGTACTCGCCCACTCGATCGATTGAGGCAGCTGTAGCCTCAGCTATCGCATTAGTATAAAGACAACATGACGTCCACACAAGTTGAATCACATCTGGAACGAAGAGGCAGATCGAGTGGTGCCACGCCTCACACCATCTGAGGCACAACAGTCCGAAAATGCCGAAGCGGGGTTCATATTTTCGTAATACCGTCATGGGAACGAGATACATCAACGTGACCAAAGTACACACATATTCTCTAGGATGCAGCTCTTGAGCGTTGGCTCCACGGACGGTAGTGACAAATCGGTCACTACAAGTATACCAGAAGAAACAGACGGTTGAGCCACAGTCCACCAGACTCGCACTGAAAGCCCATCCCACATTGCGTAAGGGAGTCGTGACCACCCACACTACAATCCCAGCTACAGCGCAGACCACCATAGTTTCTGTTTCGATCTTAGGGAACGTCACGACAGGTGTCGCCGCCTCCACTCCATTAAACCAACTCCTCAGCACTTCTATCATTTCAGACTGGCACTGAGTCAGTTAGGAAAGGTCTTCCAGGCGTCGTCCGTTGGCACCCCTTCCCAAGTGGCGTAAGTGTCCCTCAAGGCGTTTTCTTTCATCTCGTTCCATTTTTGCACCCTGTCGCGAGCGCCCTATTTCCAACGTCCGTCAGCCACCAACCGAGCCAATGCGACGTATCCTTCAGTTTCCAACAATCTCCACGTAGAACACCTCCCAGCTACAACTTTTCAGCTGTCAGCATGTCCAAGCGCCTCACCGTCGCGGAGCGCCGGCAATTCAAGAGATTCTTTGACGCGGCACTGAAGTACAACGAGCATGGAACGCCAGGGGACGACGCTGAGACCATCAAGCGGGAGTTCTGGGTCGCTTTGAAGTCGCACCTGGGCGGCAACGGCCTCTCCACCGGTCTGGAACATATGGAGCAGTTAGTCGACGATCTGCTGGAAGGTCGGCCCTCTGTCGCACTGCGCGGTCCCGTGGTCGCGATGCCGTCTCAGCCAGGAGTCTCGCCCGTGCCGTTCGCACCTGCTAAGTCTTTCACTACTCCCTCCGGCCCGACTGTGAAGAAGCCTGTTTGCGGTAAGCGGAAAACGCGCAGTGGCCCTCCCCCAATCAAGACCTTCAAGAAGCTGCGGAGTAGTGACAAGGCCGACAAGTCTACGTCTCCTTTTGTTCCATCAGCTGAGTACCAGGCGTTGGTCGACTTGAATCTCGACGCTCCCGACTCCGTGAAGGTCGCTGTTTACTCCGTCCTGGCAACGGCGGAGGCGGTCGGAAAGAAGCCTTGGTGCATCGCGTACCCTTGGACAGGACGTCCGCGATGGTACAACCCGCTTTGTTTCCGCGCGATCTATCGAGGTCATTGGCGTTTCTGGATGTCTCACCGTCGGGCGTTCTGGGAACGGGCCCTTTACGCGCCTCTGGCGTCGGAGACGGCGCAGAATAATCGTGGTAAGGAGAAGATGCGCGCCGTACAGGCTCGAGTAGCCTTCATCAGTTTGTGCATCGAAACCTGGGGTTTCTACGGATTCCTCACGCTCCTCGACAAGTGTCCGCTGATGTATTGGATGGGAGGTCAGCCCGGTCGCGTCAACAAGAAGTGTCTGCACTACAACGGACCTCTCGCGGACACGTTAACTTCGCTCGAAGACAAGGATCCGGAGCGATACCAGACCACGATCGATAACGCTCTGGAGCCCGTGCAGATTGACGCGTATGGGTACCCGAGTATACGCGTTCTGTTAGAGACGACCGAAGCTTTGGTTCCTACGGCCAAGCTGGCCAATCGACTCTCCATGGTGGCTTTGGCGCGCATTCGGCTTGATCTTTAGTCTTCGGCGACGCCTCGTGACTCATGGGTGGGGTTCACTAGTGACGAGCCTTGGAAGACCATTATCGACAACGCTCTGGTGAAGCAAACCCAGCTGACAGTCGCCACCGAATTGGGGAGCGGCTCGTATCAGCTCCCCGAAGCTAGGGGACTGACTAAGACGGAAGGCAGACGCGCCGAATGGTCGGATCTCGAAGAGGACGATGAAGACGAGACCAAAGCTGTCGTTCCAGCTACTACAGCCGTGACCTCAGCCACTGCCGACTCTCAGAGTGCCGAAGACGACGCTGACGACGGAGAGGAGGACGACGAAGAAGCCGGGAACGATGACGAAGATGACGACGAGGACGAGTACAAACCGGAGGATGACGACGAAGAAGATGATGAGGAGAATAAGGCTGAGGACGACGACGGAAAAGACGATGAGAAGGTCGTTCCAAGAAGGTTTCAGCCGACAAGGGGAAGACTATCAAGAAGTAGCCTCCTATTCGGAGTCGTTTTTAGTCCTCGTTCCTTTTCTTGTTTTTTTGTCTCGAATACATCCGTTTAATCTTCGTATTACAAGTCTTTATCGTTCCTCGATGTCCAGACAGTCGATTTCGTCTCTCGTGCCAATGTTTTCTCGTTCCAACTTTGTCAATCCCGGGCATAACCGCCCCGCCAAATGGTCTTGCGCTCCGTTGATGCCCCATGTCACATTCCTAGTGTCCATTTCCGTAGCGTTCAAATATGTTAATGCAAATAGCAGTTCAGTGTCTTAAGACTCACTCGTTCCCAGACACCAATAAGAGTGAAGCGGTCACGCTTCACTCGTTCCAACTAGCCGGTGGACCAGTTAGAACAACACTTCCGCGTCGTCCAAATCAGCGTTGGCCTAGACCAACCTGACGCCTAGACGTATCTCCAGCAGACCCTTCTTTTTGCGGTCGGCTTCCTCAAAGACGCTTATCAAAGTTCTGAACTCGGAGAACAAAGCAGTTCGAGGTAACCAAAAGGTCTCGTATGTTGCCGTCAGTACTAGGTACTGCAGCTCGCCCTTATCCACTCTATTAGCAATGACGTCCACGATGGGCGACGAAACACCGGTGAAAGCTGTCTCCTCACCCCCGATAGACCCTCGCTCCACAAAACCCGACTGGGGCAGATCTTCTTCTTGTAGTGGTCCAGCCTCCAATTGCAATTCGCTCTCGGCTATGCCCTCAATTGTCGCGTGATTACTTGTCTCGTTCCCGGCTGTCACATCCTTGCTGGTTGCGCTCTCCCTTGCCACGTTCTCGGCTGTCCCTCTGGGCACTTCGCCCGCAAACGGTCGACCCCAGCGGCCACGAAAACGTTTCAGCCGATTCACGTTCACAGCGACGACCCTGTCGGGAAGTTTAGGAATAGCGATCTTGTAGACGTTCTCCCCGACTTGGCCGACTATACGGTACGGACCGTGCCAAGAGAACGCCAACTTCTTCGTCTTATTTGCACCAACGTTTGCCTTGAAAAACTGATAGACCCAGACGGGAACGCCCACCTCATACGCGACCTTGACTTGTTTATTCAACCGCTGTTTGTGACGATCTTGGGCGTTTAATAGCTGTCGTTCCACTAGACGCCTTGAGTCACGTAACGATAGGTACAACTTTCTTCGATACGCGGCAATCTCGTTGCTTTTCTAGTCTTTTCCGGTGTTAAGGAAAGCCAATTCGATCGGCAGGACCGGGTTACGACCGTACAAGCGGAAGAAAAGAGTGTCTCCGAGACCCTCATGGTAGGCAGTCCGGTAAGCCAATAAGAATCGAGGAAAATAGATATCCCAATCGGTCTGAGTTTCACTCACCAACATCTTGAGCATACCCAACAACGTTCCATTGAATCGTTCTACCAATCCCTGAGCTTGGGGATGGTAGGCGGCTCCAAACAACTTCTTTATCCCTAGCGTCTGGTATAGCGATCGTGCCAAATCGGATGTGAAGTTCGTTCCTCGGTCACTAAGCAATCGTTCCCGAACGCCATGACGGCAAATGACACCTTCAAGCATAGCGTCCACAAAGGAGATCGTATCCAACGACGCAACCGCGAAAGCTTCGGCCCATCTCGTGAAGTAATCCACAAACACCAAAATATACTTGTTCCCTCGTGGAGTGACCATTAATGGACCGACGGCGTCAACCACCAGCAACGAGAACGGTCCCGATAGTTCCTGGATCGGCATCTTCTGCATTAGACCGGCTCTCCAGGGTCTCCGACCTTTACCACCACTACAAATACCACATTCTTTCACGTACTTGACCACGTCCTTTCGCCACCCATGCCAGTAGGCATGGCGTCTAACTTAGTCCAATGTCTTCGTCTTTCTCAAATGAGCCGAGAATATGTCTGCGTGACAATAATGCAGAGCTGTCTCGATGAACGGTAAAGGAACGACAGGAACTGTCACTGTCCGCGCAGGGCCGGCACGAGCCCCTAGGTGCACGAGACGCATTAGGCACTCGTTCGACATCACGAGATGTGGGGACATCTTTAGCACCGTCACCCTCAGTTGAGGATCTAAGGCCACAGCTCCATCTTTTAGAAAGGCTCTCATGGCACGCATCCACGGCACTCGTTCTTGTTCTTTCACGAACTTGTCATAGTCCAATTCGAACACGACGATAGTGGAAGGTAGGAAAGGTGGGGCACCTGCTGTAAGTTCTTCCTCTTGTTCTTCCTGGGTGACCTCGTTGGCAGGGGCCACCTCTCTGACCAGCTCCCCGACTGGAACCGAACCGCCCGTCCCGTTTGAGTCCTCGTTCTCTTCCGAAGAGAACGTTCTAAGTCTATCAGGAGGATCGCTCCGCTCCTCGTTCAAGAGATCGTTCATCGTGATAGCCCCCACTGTTCCTTTCTCAGCGCGATTATATAGTCTCGACAATCCATCGGCGTCCCCCATGGACGTTCCAGGCTTGTGATACACCTTAAACCTCAGTTGTGACAACTCAGCAGCCCATCGTGCCATTTTAGCATTCGACGTTCTTGTGTTGTCACTAAAGATCCACGTAAGTGCTTGATGGTCCGTATACAGGTCAAATTCACCGTGATCGAGGTAGCACTTGAACTTTCGCGTAGCCCAGACGATTCCCCAGCACTCAATTTCGGTTGTGCCACAGGTCTTGTTGATCCAATTCCTTTGAGATCCTACCAACATCTTACTAGCGTAGGCAACCGCTCGGTCACGCTTGTCTACTTCTTGCATTAGACACGCCCCTACCGCCAAATGAGACAAATCCACATAGAGCTTGAACCTCTTGCCAAAGTTGGGATATTTCAGTATAGGAGGTTTCACCAAAGCCCGTTGTAGTTGCCGGAACGCCGTTTCACAATCCTCGTTCCATCTGAAGTCTACCTCTTTCTGCTTCAGTCGTTCCAAAGGGGCGGCAATATCAGCAAACCCGGGTATTTAGCGTCGAAAGTAGCTCGTTAGTCCAAGGAAAGCACGAACGGTGTGAAGATCGTGCGGCCTTTCAATAGTTATCACTGCCTGCGCTTTCTCGGGGTTCGGCGGTATGCCCGTAGGCGTCACTATTTGTCCCAGGAGCGCTACTCGGTCACGCCCCCAGTGGCACTTCATCATCTTTAGCTTAAATCCAGCCGTGCGGAATCGTTCCAACACTTGTCTTACTCGGATTGGGTGAGTAGGAAAATCGTCACTAAACACCACGCAGTCGTCCAGGTAGACGAGGCACATTCTCCATTTCAGGTCGATTATAACGTTCTCCATTAGACGATCAAAAGCAGGAACGGCGTTGCATAACCCAAAAGGCATAACAAGCCATTCGTAAAGTCCAAATTTGCTCGTAAAAGCCGTCCTCTCCATACTGTTCGGTTCCATCGGGACGTTCCAGTATCCCGACGCAATGTCCATAGTGGAAAACAGCTTAGCGTCTCCAAGGACGTCCAAATTGTCGTCGATCAACGGCATGGGATAGCTATCCTTGACCGTGACCGCATTAAGCTTCCGGTAATCAATACAGAATCGAATTCCACCGTCGGGTTTCCGAATCATTAGCACGGGGCTAGCCCATGGGCTATTAAATGGCTTGATCAGGCCTAAATCAAGATATTCTTGAATCTCAGCCTCCATTACGCCCCCTTCTGCTTTAGAGACCCGATAGGGAGGCGGCTTTATCGGCACACTCGTTCCCGTATCAATGCTGAACTTCAAAAGGTCCGTACGCCCCGGTTTCTTGGACGTCTCTACGAGCAAATCTTTCAGCCCCCTTAGCATCTCGGCAAATAACCTCCTTTGTTCCGCACCCAGCGACGAATCTTGGAAATCCACTTCAAAATCGTCGTCTTCTTCGTCCTGCATTGCGGCTGCTATCTCTGCGTCGATGGGTTCCATCTTCGTTCCTTCGTTGCTGTCAGTGGCACTTATCACTGCGCTTACCTCATTCGTCGTTCCACTTCGGACTTTCGTTCCAAAAGCTGATTTGGGAACGAGAGTCACAGCCGCTACGTACGCACCCGACGGAATTTCAACTTCTTCCGTGAACGCGTTACAGACCTCCACGAGGGCCATCCCCTCCATCACTGTGCACAGTTTTCTGGCCACTCGTAAATTCTCATCCGTCCCAGGGACGCCTTCTACCAGAACGGTGGAACGATCTTTCATCGTTCCATGAATTTTAGACTTGACCAGCGCTAAGTGACCAGGCATCAAGCGCACTGCTGAAGTCGTCGTGAGCATAAGTCTCCTTCACTCTCGAGATGCCCAACGGGATCACATCTCCCATCCCTTTCAGTGTCATCGTTAGGTCTTCGAGATCCATTACTGCTCAGAGCGAGCGCAACGAGTCCGTTTCTAAAATGGCATCCACGAACAAATGGTCAACTACCAGAAACGGAAGCGTCATATCGATCGTTCCAACTGTTACTGGTAGTTCGACCGTGCCACGCACACGAAATGCATGTCCCGAAACGCTGTCTAAGCTCCCAGTGTAGGGCTTGAGGGGTTCTGACGCTCGATTAAGTCGTTTCAGCACCCGCCGGCTCACAAGACCCGCCACAGCTCCTGTGTCGACCAACTTCTCCGATGGGCAACAGTCGATGAAGCCACCGGTAACCGTCTTCAGCCCTCCTACACTACAAATGACGCGTTTTCCTTCCGGTAAAACTCCTGCCCTATCCTAAGAGACATCGGCCTCGCTCGCGACTCGCAATCCCGGCGACCTTCGCGGCCGCGGAGCCCTTCGCGCGTTGATTGCATAGGTGTCGGATAGTTCATCAGCTATTTTCAGCCTCTCCTTTTCCGACGATTCGATTGGAAGTCCAAACGTCACCTTCTTCAACCGTTCTAGAGCAACGGCATCTGCGACGGGTCCTTCTTTTTTAGAAGCTTTTTGCTTGTCGCGCAATTTGTCCCGGATTGTAGAAGCCTCGGTCCGGAAATAGGAACGAGCCCAATTCACCGCTTGATTTTGAAACGATCCGGTCGTCGTTCCACCTACTTTTTCTAGGTGTGCACGAAGTGACTCCTCGTTTAAAACGTTTCCCTCGGACTTGTCTCGCAGCGGGGTAAGTAAGCCCTCGTTCCGCTCTCTTCCTCTAGATCAGTCTCTCCCACTCGACTCTTGTTGTATTCGTCCCTTTCCTGTTTGAGCAGTTCATACACACTTTTCCGGATCTCAGAATGCCACCTAAATGGTAACGGCACTCCTTCTTCGTCTCCGTCTATTACAGTAGGGGACTCATCGAATCCAACGCACACGTTCCGTTTGAGCTCACTTTCCGCGGAGTCGTCCTTCGATGTACTGTCAACGTTTACTTCTTCGGTAATGGAGCTGACGGGCAACGCCGTCTCCGTCGTTCCAGTTTCGTCCTTAAAGTTCCGACTAGCACGTCTGGCCACGGCCGAGCTCTCAAGTGTCTTCTCGTACCAACCTAGCCAGTACTCCGGCTTCCTCATCTCTCCCGTAAAGACTTCCCTTGTGCGCTCCAGCACTTCCTCCGATACTCCCAGTTGCTCACTCAGTTCAGTAAGTGACGGCTTCTCCTGCTTGCTAGCGTTCTGTGTCACTCGTGACTGAATATCCCCGTCATCTAAAGGAAACAGCCGCTCTTCCAGCTCCTTGTCGTACTCCTCGGGTTCACTCTTCACTATCGGATCGTCACCGCGCTCGAGCATATCCAGCTCCTCGTCGGTAAACAGACGATCATATTCGTTTGATGAGTCCGTCGCCTTGGTACGTTCTGAATCCAGCTCAGCTTCGGGAACTTTAACGCCCTCCTCAGGAGCACCCACTACTCCGATTACGGCCGCAAACAGGTTGGTTCTGACGCCTACCACGTCTTCCGTCTTGGTCTCGAGTGCCTGTTCATCCCGCGTAGACTCGTCGGACAACTCGTCCGCTCCCGTTTTTCCGCTGCACCCTTCCTGGGTCTTTAACGCATCCTCGGGACGTTCCGTTGTCCCTTGAACGACGTCCTGTGCCCAATTGGAACGATCCTTCGTTCCACCTTCACACTTCATTGTTATCAAGGAGCTTCCCGTTGCTCCTTTCCCTCGTTCTATCTCTACTTCCGGTCCCTCCGTAGAGACTTTCTCTTTCTCTTCATGCCCTGAGCCAGCTCGTTCCGTTAGCCTGCTCGTTCCAATTACAACATCCGCATTTTCAGTCGTCACGCTCGCAACAGGAACGTTCCGAGCGCTTACTCCAGTATTCACACCAACCTCTTAGGTCCACTAAATCCACTTAACCGTGAACTTGCATCTTCCTTTGTGTCGCCAACCTGAAAAGAGGAAAGATCAACACTTCTTTCTTCTTCCTCTTGCCCCCTTCATTGTCGGGACATTCCAGTTGGTGTAGTCGAACCTTGAGCCGTAATCGTCTCAGTCGCTACTGCGTTCCTCAAGAGACTACGTAGTTTCTCGATCTCAGGACAGTTGGTCACGTCATGACCCGGTTGTCGACAAAAGAAACACTCCGTGGTCCGGCGATCTCCAAATCGATTTACACCCGTCCTCCTAGGCAAGTTACACTCCATGGAGTAGTGACCAGATTGGTGAC
The DNA here is from genome assembly GCF_000142945.1 of Phytophthora infestans T30-4. Taxonomy (NCBI): domain Eukaryota; phylum Oomycota; class Peronosporomycetes; order Peronosporales; family Peronosporaceae; genus Phytophthora; species Phytophthora infestans. The sequence continues at coordinate 298,572 of NW_003303749.1, read as the reverse complement.
AACGATTACACAGGCCTCTCGCACGAGGACATGTATCTCGACTACACCCTATTCGTTCGCAGCGTCCGCGCACTACTTCTCCTTCTGCGGTACGAGTGTCGGGACCCATACGAATGTTGGGAGACCCCAGTTCAGCACTCACTCCGCCGTTAGGGTTAGAAGGACAAGCCGGTTTCTGATCGTTCAGAGTCACGGCGCCTATGTATCCATCACTCGTTCCAGAATGTTTTTGTACGTTCCGATTTAGCAGTTGCAGCTCTTGAAGTACTTGTAACTCCGTCGAGGGTACAATCTTCGAGCTCTGTTGCTTCATACCTTCCTCGGATAACCCATCGTTCTCTTCGATAGGCAGGTGAAGATTTTTGAACAACATAATACGACAGGCTTGCTCAATAGACCCAATCATGTTACCGTTCAACTCTGCTCGCATCTGCTTGTTTCTTATTCCCTCGAGGAAGAGCTCGTACTTCATGCGGGGTTCGGGCAAGTTCAGTGCGTCGCATATCGTCTCGAGTCGATCGCCCCACTCCTCGGCAGACTCGCCTCGTTTCCTTGCAGCCGTCTTAAGGCGGGTCCAGGTTTGGGCCGGAGTCAGACAGACGAACCGGTTGTGAAATCTGGAACGAAGCGACTCAAAGTTATGGATCCTCGAGTTGTATTACCGTTCTTGTCCCTTTTTGCCCTTCAGACACTGTTCAAAAGCCGTCAAGCGCAGTTGATCGTCCATGCCCATCGTGCACTTCTCGAACGAACGCCAAAATGCCGCAGCTCGTTCATGCGAGGCCGTGTCCGAATAAAACAGAACGATCACTTTGACTGCGTTCCTTAATTCGTTCGGAATCCCTACCACTGGAGCATGCCCTCGGACATAGTCATGCGGCTCACATCCCGCATATTGGGCCGTGAGAGTAGTCGGGCGAGGCGTCGCATATCTTGGGTAGCGTTCTCGGTCAAACCTCGCGTTTCCACTGCGTCTCGGGTCTTCGTCGTGATCTTGAAACGATCTTTCGTTGGTCGGCTTCGTTCCCCAATTCCGCGTTCCCTCCGCTCTCGTTCCGGACGGCATTGAAGGCGTAGTCATCGGCGTGGACGGGTAAGTAGGAGGCATCTCAATCGGGTTCCAACCCGGCGATAACATCGGACCAAACGAATTCGAGGACGAGTATTGTCTCGGCGTGCTATACGCTCCTCTTCCTTCGTACGTTCGGGGTGCTTGGACGGATACCTTCTCGTACAAATGGATAGGAGACGTGGGTCCGCCGGTTCGAGCTTCAGGGTTTGACCGATACATGGTTTCTCTCCCGGGACTACGGGTTCCACTCCTCGGGGATTCCAACAGTCGATCTAACTCGTTCATCGAGTGTCGAGGCAAAGCCTCCACCGCTCTCGACCCTTGGTCCTTCGACGAAGAGTGTTGGGCTCCTACGGACCTACTTGACATAGCCATCTGTTGCATGGCCTGTCCGATGGTGTTGACGATAAGGGCTTGAAGAGCCGGGTCCGCCGTTGCCGTCCCTTCACTTGTAGGCATCGACCCGTCCCTGACAGGGGTCGTTCCACTATTCGTTGGCGCCGTTCCTCGGTTCACAGGCGTCGTTCTTTGACTAGCGGGCTTCGTTCCACGGCGTACAGTTGAGGTAGGAGCTTGCAAAGTCTCACTTGACGCTCTGTGGCGTTCCACTCCGCTCGGAAGCTCAAGCTTGAAAGTCGGTCGTGCTTCGAAATTGCGACCAGGACGCAGGGGCATCGCTCTCATACAACCTTCCAAGATCTCCCTCCTGAGAGTAATCAGCTGTCGCAGTATAGGTCGCTCCTCGCTCAGTCTCGCCCACCGGATTCAGTGATGGTCGTGACGAATCCAGCGAGAAAGACACTCCTCGTCTCGTTCCAGAACTCGTCGTCTCGGTCTTTCGGGCCTCCCTTGACCGCGCCTGCTCCTTTCTGGGAGTCGGTCGATCAGCCAGAGTCCCGAGAAACGCTTGGAAGCTAGCTCTGCCCTGAGGCGTCCCCAAGATCGTCCCAATCATTCTACTCGTGGTGACGCGCCAAACAAGCTTTCATCATCTCCTAGACCGATCGTTCCCTCACCTTCTACAGCTCGTCCCGTCTGTACCTCAGCCACCTCTCCGGTTTCACCATGCATTCGGGATTCCGCTTCGCCGCATTCGCCTTCTGCAGCTGGGCGTCAGCGACTTGGTCCTCGTCAGCATCCACCAGGATCCGTGCGAGGCGCTGTTCTTCATCCTCTATCGGATCGTTCCAGTTCAGGGAGCTCATCTCGTCCCAGCTCCCTTGCACCTTCGCCTTTGTACTTCGACGCTAAGGTTTTCCAAGCGGATCTCTCCGCTCTCTCTCTCTCACGTTCCTACGAAAATTGGCTAGAAGATACCCTGCTTCTCCACCAAATTGTCGCGGACTTCTTCACTTGCGGGGTCGTGTATCTTGTAAAAGCCGACGTAGGAACTTAGACGTAATAGATGAGTAAAATATACTTGTTTCTTATTTCTTTTTCTTGAGCGCTTCTTGTAAAAAAAGAAAATTCACGACTGAGAGCTTCCTTACCAGCCCAAAGTACCTCCTACCAGCACCAGTACCTCTAGTCGTAGTTTGTAAACGGCGTCAGCGTACCACTGTCTGAACCCCTTCGTTTCATTTTAGACTAGGGACGAGGTAGTCGGCGAATGGAAAAGAGACTGATCGGGCCTGACACTCTTCTTACGCCGCTCGCTGAATTGCCGCAGGCAGTCATCCAGAATAGCGAGTCCCTCCTCTAGCCGAAGACCGTGACAGTGACAAAGAACATTTTGTTGTCCAATTGGAGGCCAGCTCACTTCCTTATCTACCTTCTCCATGAGCACACTTGTGGAACTGTGGATTGCAGTGTCTCTCTTGGCTACATTGGTCCAATGGAATGCTTCAAACTTAAAAGTAATCGCAGTTTACAACAGTGCAGCCGAGTGTAACAACGACAGCTCAATACCAGTACATGTAGCTGCAACAGTGGCTGATTCCGCGTCCGTTGCAGATGCCACTTGCATGGAGATACTCACTGGTATTTATCCTGTCACGTTCTGCTTGATAAGAGATGAGACCGTGTGCAGAACTGTAATGAGCCCAACTCCAATTACATAAGTAGGTAAAGTGGCACACGGGTAGGGCGTGCCAATGTGTCATCATCGGATTGGTTAATAGTAAGGAGCCAGACTCACTTATTGACCAATCCGATGTAGACATGTGTTTCACGAGGCCAGGGGTAGCCTAAATAAATCAGAGTTGAATTTGACACAAACCTAAGACTTGGTTTTATTATTGCGAGCTTCCTCCACTATAGTGTAAGCTAGTGACGGTAACTCTTACCCCGTTACAAGAACCTTCATGAAAACACTACTGGAAATGTTTTTTTCTTTCCAACCCGTACGTCGCAATAGAAACTTGTACTTGATCTGGTCTCACAAGAACCACAGCGTACTTGGAGGACGATCAGTGTCATTGGACAAATCCAACGCAGTGCTACTGGGCAAGGAGGGCTGCGGACGGTTCAGCTACGACATCAAAGTTTGCGACTACAACGTTCTGTACGCGTGGTAATAGATCACCTAATGTGCTGGATGTGGCGGAAGCCCAGGCCCAGACCCAATCGTGTGTGGCTGGTAGTAAATCTTCCGTTAATGCGATGGATTCATTTCACGGTGCCGGAACGACACACTTGTACATTGCAGGTTGAAGAGGCAACGGTGCTGAAAGCAGTTGCAGACGATAGCATAGTTTCCTGATGTTGTAGTGGCTCTATAGATAGATCTAACAGGAGATCGATAGCACGCTGCAGCTCGAGATCATTCGAAATTTTACTCGCCACCGCTAACAACCACCAAGCGACGTCTTTCCGGACAAGTTCCTAACCGACAACTATGCCAGCAGCCCATTTTAATCTGCGTCCAGGAGCCTTTAGTTTCATTTGTTTCGCTTACGGATGACCAGCTCGTCGACGGAAAGAGGGAAAGTCAAGACCCAACCTGTGCAAAGTGGCAGATGGGGTAATACGTCAGCCGAAAGAGCGGAGCTTCTGTACGCTGAGATCACCCCTTGGGCGGTGGCTGCCGACGAAGCCTTAAATGGAGTTGACACGTACGTTAGCATCACCATTTGTACGTCACAGGTGCCATCAGGAGGTGCACGCGTATGGAATGACGAGGTTGTCGTGGGATACAAGTGGGAAGAGCAGAAGAGCTATGGAAGCTAGATGTGAACTTCAATGGCACAGAGGTGGTAGAGAACTACGCCTTAAGACCGTGTGTGGGGCGGAGCGTCAGCATCATCATGCCTTTAAAAAAGCTGCAGATACGTGAGCGCATGTATAATCAGTTTAACGGAGTGGAACAGCCAGCCATCCGTGATTCTGGAGAGCTCCTCGGTGTAGAAGGTAATAACAGTGTCGACGAGAATGTCTCACTTCCGCTTCTCGATATTACAGGTTTCAGAATGATCCACGTGTCGATACGCCATATTCTGGACTATGTCTAGTACAAAAGCGGAGAGCCCCCCCCCCGGCTCAAGTAATTATAGGCGAGTCGATATTTCGATGACGCAGGTATTTTTGTGGAGTCCGAGCTGCGTAACGTGCGTCATGAACCGTTTCGGTCCTCAACAGCGGTACAGGGCGATGTAGCCGCCAGTGACGGCCTCCGTGATTCCGATGATGGTGCTAACGAGGCCCAGCGAAGCCAGGCGGGGACACACGGGTCATAGTCGAAGCGCCGGAGGCTAAACACTGAGGCTGGAGCAACTCGCGAGTCGCCCGATGGCGAACTCACTACGCTAGACCATGGCTCTCTTGCAATGTAAACAAGCAATACCATCGACCAGTTAATCTCGCTCCAGCGAAGCAGGTTGAACTCCCGAAACCCCGATTTTGAACCTGTTTGACAACCGACGGACATCGCGGACAAGGGCCAGTTTCAGCCAACCGGGATCCAAGGGGCAACGCACCAGTCTCTCATTAACGGTAAGTACTCATGGATGACACCACAACGGTTTGTGGAATATGTTCATATTCATTGGCGTCAAATTAGGTTCTTCCCGCACCACACCGTACTTCGAGCTCTATTTGGTTGCGATTTTGGAACAAAACGTCTCTCCGTGGTGCACTTCGCTCGAGCTAACGAGGTCTAGAAGCGAGTTGATGTCCGGCGTTATGATATGAGCAATTTATCGAGAAAGAGCACGCTACCTACTCCCCCGACAGTAGTGGACCTCTCAGTGTTGACTGGTGACGTCGAGGTACTATGCAGTGTCGCGCGTCAGCTGTACCGGCCGGTCGTGCAAGAAGTATTCAAAGATGCAGCAAATGGTTTGGCGGAATCCGTGTCAGTGACATGCCGACGACAGCGTCTGCTTTATCTGACATTACCGCTTGGATAGATGGTTGACTCGAATTGTTGTGCACTCATGTACCTGATGTGATTTGGGCCGAAGTTTTATCGATTAAGACCCACTTGACTTCGTCGCACGAGTCATTTGTGCGTGTAAGCCAGCTTATCTTGCGGTAGGCCATCGTGACCACTTTACACCCCATTAATGCAGTACCAGCGGCAACTACGCGCGGTGAACGGGGACGACAAGGTGATCCCGATAAACGGGTTCAGCGTTTAGGAACTCCAGCCGCTGTGCGAAAGGCCCTCCCGAAGCAAAGCCAACAGCAGATTTCCCTTCGGTTCTTATCAGCCCAAGGTTAAAAATGGCACCGCAATTTCGTGCGTCTTCATGACCGGGTGTAATTTAGTAACGGCATTCTCCATGTGCATTTCGGCAATCCTTCGACGCGCGAGCAGTGTATGGTCGAACTTAACGTTGCACAAATTGCGGGTGGAGCTCTGCCGACTCGGTCACAGCTGAAGGTTGCTCGCTTTCGCAAGGAGATGACTAGGATGAGAAGGATAATCTAGAATTAATCTTCTCCGACGCAATTGGTCCCGTCTTGTCGACTTCATTTGCATTCTTGTTTCGATGGTAGTATTTGTGTTCCACTATGTATGAGGGATTTCCACACTCGTGTTTACCTTTTGTGGATAAACAAGAAGGCTTTCCCCGTCATGATCCATGGACGTAGTAGAACACGAGAGCCCGATTCCGTCGTCGTCCTTCCCTGCAAGCATTTCCGACGGACGTCCCCGGTCGTAATCACTTGTCTGAAGCTGGCACGAGGTCCTGTCCCTGCCGTGTGATCTTGATGAGTGCGAACATGCTTGCTTGATTCCGCTTAAGTTGCACGGCGCATACGCGCTGACGAAGTCCAGTCGATGCTGAAGTTGGTCCATTCCCTCGGAAGTGACAGGACCCTTGTGCGTTTTCAGGCACCTTCACTGTTCATATGATGACAGCCCGCCGTAATTCATTACAATGAAATCACGGGCAATACCAGACAATGTTGCCCGCTTGAAATGGTACAGGTTCTCAATAACGCAGTTACCGTCATCAATTATCAAGAAGGGAAAGGTGGTTCATTTGCTCGATCGTGATAAATAGTTTGCCTAGAGTGAATTAATTCGTAAATCTGGAAAGCATCTACCAGAGTTTGTGCGTCTACTATGCGGTGAAACGGCACTTGGGTCTCGACCAAACAAGTCCTTTGAAATACCGAATGGAGTTCCTACCTGGATCACCTACAAGTATCGTGCTCAGTGAGAGCATATCGTACAGCACGGTGTCCAGCCGCGGTAGAAGGATCCATGTCCACATCGTCCACAACCGCACCTGATCCACGGATCTGCTCGACGCTTTAAATATCACTCTAAAGAATCTACGTGCGTGTCAGGACGCGAACTAGTATCTCATTCTCGATATTGAGCTGCTCTCTGTACTTCAAGGGGGTACATGTAGCCCCTTTGGGGCAGTTTAAAAAGGGGAAGTAGATTTATCAGTGGACGCGCGGATTATTCATGTCCTGTCGGTTCTACCTGGAGGATCGGTCAGCGAAAATTTGGTACCGGATTTGGATATTGACATTTCATACGACGGACATAACGCACTGTCGAATCGCATCGTAGATGTGGCTGAAACGCACCCGAATCTACAGTGCACCCGAGTCTATAATGCATGATGACCGGGGGTGTTAATGGGGCATTCCACCACATCCCTCTAGCTGCTAATACGGTTGGACGATTTGCTGGTACGATACTCAAGCTAGGGACCCTCGTCATAGACCTGTGTTGTCCTTTCGGCTGCAAGAATTCTCCCGGTTTGCTGGAGCAGCGATTACTGATTTATACGCTAGTTCAGCCCCATACTGGTCACTGCAACCATCTACACCACGAGGTAATTTGACGCCAAGGCTTGGTGTGATGATCACACAGTAATTGAAGCAGACATTGGGACGCATTTACCTGAAGCACAACTTGCACTTCGATCGGCTACGGCTGCTGTCTTAGGAGCTGAAACTTGCAACGGGAAAAGGTTTACGAGTTAGTTTGTCCGAGGCAGAGCTCTAGGATTGGATTGGAATCGGCAAGCGCTGACAATATCCATACCAGCAGAAAAGATTACAAAATATCTTTCTGGGTTGCAGGACATGCTCGACTGCACAAGAACGCCACGAACGCGGCTACAGAAGTTAATGGGGAGTCTTCGTCATGTCGTCACTTGCATTCGATCTGCATCGCCCTTCTTCCAGCTAGTGGCGGTGCTGGCACGAATGGAGCCGCGATTTGGTGCTACGGAAGTGTCCAGTGATGCCCAGGAAGACCTACGGTGGTTTGCATTTATCTTGCGAATGGGGAAACTCAACTCAATACCGCTAGCTAGGTTCACCCAGCGGCATGTACCTGACTTTCATATTCGTATGGATGCAAGTGATAGACTATCTGCGCGTTATTCCCATCACGCAAGGAATACATCCAAGTCAAGTTTATTGACGAGATGAAGAACCTAATACGGGACTTCAACGAGAATGGAGCAAACGAACTCTAAATCAATGTATGTGAGTTTATGAGCGCTGTATTCGCTGCTATTGCGTGGGGATCGTTTTGGAACGCCAAACATCACAATGTCGACACACTTATACGGCTCTGGATCGATAGTATATCGGCAGTGGTATGGGATAATTGCAAGGCTAGTCGAAACAGCTTTGCTCAAATGCTACTTCGCATCTTGGGCATTTGTGAGGTCAGTCATGGATTTTACTTCACGGCAGCCTACGTGGCCGATGTCGGCAACCAAATGGCGGATGCAGGAAGCAGGGTGTGGCAGTCGACAAATTTAGCTCTTCGTTTTGCTAACTTAAGTCGTGAATGGAAACAGGTGAAGGTCCCAATCGGCTGTCGAAATCTCTCGCATCTATGAGAGCGTTATTGCGAGCGGGGGCTTTAGCCCAATCATTGTGCAAGAGTTCTTCCAGAGCTTGGAATCAGTGGACAGCTTGGTACAAGATGATGGAGTACAATTCGTGGCTACCGGCAACATCGTTGGATCACAATGTTGAACAGCTTGGTGCATTTGCAGTTTACCTTTGGCAGTACGGGATGAATCGTAAGCGAATCGGCAACACCTACTCCACGATCAGCACCATAATGTGAACCGTGTGCTGGGCTCATCGTAACACAGCTGCGTACTGTTCGGGGATTAATGCCAGTCATGCCATCTTACTTCGAGGGATACGTCGGCTTACAGACCCTGTCATCAAGCAGCAGCCCCTGACTACTCGGCCTCTTCCAGTCATTTTCACGAAAATCCATCTTACTGAGCCCCGCGATCTGTATCTGTGGGGTGAGCTGCTACTGAGGTATTTCTTCTTGTTGAGACGTGAGTATCTCTTCATCGGGAAAAGGATGAACAGTTACATCTTGAGCTTATCAGGAATTAGATTCTTTGACCGCGATGAGAATGCCGTACCAACGGGGCGTGCAGAGGTGGCCGGCTTTATATCGCATGGCGCAAAGAACAATCAATTCGGTCGCGAAGAAGTCCGGTACCATTGCAAGTCAAAAGATCGAGTCATTTGCCAGTCAGAGCAGCAAGGTGGATACACAAGGCAGCAGCCGCGTTTGCAACAAAACCAGAAAGCCCCCGCTCATAATGCGGGATGACGAAAATTCAGCAGAAGCGGTGAACGCGGTAATCAACAGAGCTGTTACTAAAGCCGGATTGGATCCGATTAGATACTCAACGCAATCAGTTCGTATAGGCAGGGCGACGGCACTACTCAGCGCAGGTGCCGATCGTCTCGTCATCAAGCTGATGGGTAGGTGGTTGTCCAATGCGTTTGAGAATTACCCCGTGCTATCAGCAAAAGGATCAGCGGATCTCTCTCAGCACATGTGCTAAGACTGACATGCGACTCGGTGGAAGCGCGACTAGCGGCACATCATTGTGGGGCATCCGCCACGCCACGTCCATGGTGTGGAAAATGAACAAGACAAACCCTTTTCCTCAACGTGACATCATTGTAAATGACGGGATTCTTTACTTTCAGTACATTCCAGGTTGAGTAATCGTTTCCAATGGTCCCGACAAGAGAAGTGATGTCCGCATGGGTGACATGTATGCCGAGCAATGGTTGTATACAACAATTCGAACCGTACAGAAGTAGAGCTTGCAAAACATTCTCGACTTATCGTGAAGAGGTGACACCGGAGCTCAGCTCGACTGTGTACATTATTGTGGAGTCATACCTCCCTGGAAAGAGCTGCGGCGGCATATTTTTGTTCGCCATTACATGGAACGTCTGTGTCAGAAAGCATACGCTGGTTCAACAATTAGCTACAGAGCGATTGTATCTACGATTGGCTCCTCAGCCATGATCCTGATGTATGCATTTCAGCAAACTGTTACGGTTCGCCGGACAGGCATCTGTGCGTGACCGCAGCACACTCTCCGAGCCAGCAGTGAATTGCCGATTACGATGGAAATACTGACGCGAGAATATATGTAATGCACTAACGCTAGTGTTTCTGAAAGCTGCTCCAGCGACATAAAAATTTCGAGATGCTATGATGTCTACGAACCACGTGGTTACAGCAGCTTCTGCAACCACTCAAATGGTGAACTCAGCTACTACTGTAATGGATTCAAGTGGCGGGAGTCCGAGTAAAGGTCTGAATATGAAAGACGTTTGCCAATCTCTGAATGTTTCGTCCTGTGATGAAGCTTATACCGCTCTGTCTGCATTTGGATGTACCTTGTCAGGACGCTATAGAACGTCACACTATCTTGAAGTTCTGTGCCACGAACCGTTCGAATGTGATGTATTTCGCTACTTTGACCTATCCTACATCGAGGTCAAGTACGAGGTCGTCGTTGTGGCATCCGTGTACCTTTTGGCTGCCGCCGCTCTTTGGTGCAGACGCCATCGTGGTGTCATTCTGCTGTACGCCGAAGCAAAGTTTGAAGTTATCCACGAAGGAAATTGTTCGAACGAAATTTTCTGTCTTTGGCAGGTGTATTTACCCCAATCACTAGCATCATTTGTACTTGTAGACGGAGCGCACCTGCGGTTTATTGATTACGCAGTCGACAAAAGAGCCTTTTTTTGCAGTTTCGACTGGCGAAACAAGCATACAAATATGCGCCCACGTTGGATGAGATGCTGTGCCCTTATGACATCATTTATAGTGACGGCTTCACTGGCACTCATCTTCGGCACTTATGTTTATAACAATGCGACTTGCTCATATCAGCACACTATCTGTGATGACGCAGATGTTTATGTTAGCTGTATACCTACGGACTTTGATGTGATGCAAATATATTTTGCTACAATTTTGCTCTCGTTGGTGGTATCAAAAGCGAAGGAAATACCTGTTAATGCGATCTGTACGGCGAAGGGACAGAAACTCCAGCTTGCATTTTGATTCGTAGTTTGAGATCGAGCAATCGAATCGTCTGAAAGTGTCAAAACATTGGAATGACGCCCATAAAAACTCTCGCTGGATGGGATACGCTGGATTTACATTTTTAGCAGGCTGGGGATTCAGAAAACTGGTTGGGGCTGTGTTGACAGTATTCCGCTTTTGATTTTGACTTGTGGTCTACTTATTAATGTTCCGACCTCACCTTGAAATAGTAAAGAGATCCATAGGAGCTCCTGCCATTAATCCTGAAAAGGATACGAGCCCAAGCGATGTTACGATCGAGCTAGGAGATAAGCTTGCAAGTGTCAACAATATCAGCACCCTAAAAAATTCTGTGAGTGACCAAACGATGAAGCTAAGCATGAAACGTAAGGATACCAGTACTGCTACATTAACCGAGCGGATCGACACCATTATGAATGGAAGACTCGATGAAAATGTGAAGCCTGATGGGAACCTGGACAGCTCCACCGAAAACGTCAAGCGCACTACGGACGGCAACTTCGATACCACAACGGGTGCAAATGTGGAACCTACTGCTACCACCAACGACGATAATGGTACAATCGCGACTTCTGGGTGTGCCGACGTAATGCACTCTCATACGGATCTAAAGAAGTTTTCAGCCGGAAGCATCAAATTGGAACCTCCAAAATGAAACTAACAAACTTCTCGGCAAAAAAAGGCAGCTATATCCTGGCAAGACTTAGCAACATTTGTTAAGAAAACTACTTTCGCAGTTTGAAGAAATGTCTTAGGGCCCCTACAAAAGTTAGTATCATTAAAATCCGAGCAACATAAATAAGAAGTTACAGAAGATCATACGTGACATAAGATGAAATAAGATCGTTTGCAACTTTGCTGGGAATGCCGTTTTTCTTACCTACCTTTGTGCAATGCTATGGCCAGCTAACATCGCAATTTTTCAAGCGGTGGACAGTTTAGATACATTGCATCATTGTAATGCATTAAATGCATTAGGTGTAATTTTTCCAACGCTCTATGCAACTTCATGCGCTGTTTACCCCTCAGTTACCAGAAGTTCCGTGTTGGACCCACCTATTTTACGTCGTAAGTTACGACTTTATTTTAGTATATTTATTTGTATGGATGTGCCTTATCCACACCGGATTCCCGCTATAAACTGTCAGAGGATTTTCTGAGCTACGTCGTATGAGTTACGACATTATGAGCACGTCGTATCACGAAAAACCATAACTTACGACGCTCAAGTATTGTTTTTGTCAAAGCAGATGCCTATTTACACATCCGTAGAGATCCTGGTACAACAGAGAAAGCAAATAAACTTAGTGCTGTCCAAACGCATTCAAACGATTGCCGATTGCTGAGCTGGCTGATCCTCTTCATTTGTCGGCCTCGCCGTCTTGCTAACAGAGCATCTCACGCCGAGTTGGTTTTCGAGTACTAGCCTTGGCTGATCGTCGCAAGACGACTCGCTTGTCGAGCGATGCTGGGATGGAAGCCCCACTGTCAAAGGCTTCGTGCCATATCTGATAGCATGTTTTGCGCACGCCTCCGCAGCTATGGCGCGACTTGGGGCGGAGGAAGCACTTAGCGTCTGGGTGTGAGCAATCTTCACAATAATAGGTCGTGTGAAAGGAGTTTTTTCGATCGTCTCGTAGAAGAGCGCATACGACGCACTTTGCAAGTGCGTCGCCGGCACTTTTGGATACCTGAAACGGTGACCTAGTCGTCGAACTGGCTGTGTTTGGGACCGTCTAGTCGGCGGCGCTTGTGAGAGCGAGCCATAGGAGAAGGTGTAGGAGCAGTAGCTTCGATGAAGTCGTTGGCTTTGAGTTGCATCAATTGCTTATGAAATAGAAGATACCATTCTTCACGATCTTTTGGTACCAGCCTCTTGATCCGGCATGTTTCCTTGTGTGTGAGATACGTATTGACGAGTGCCAATTCAATGAAACCCATGAACAGTGACTTGTAATACTTCCTGAGCCAGAAAGCCGTTTGGATTAAATAGGACTGCAGGCGAAGTTGATCATGTACATCAACTCTGCCCATCCAACGTTGATAATCAGTAACTAACTGACGCAAGACGGCCCGACCATCTTGACGCTGCGACGAATAGAGTCCTCTGCCATGACGGACCCGTGGCCAGGTAGTGGACCGGCTTTCGGTCCCACCAGCGGCAATCAATCATGGTCGAAATCGCAGTTGAGCAAGAGAACGCAAAGGTACCACGCTCAATCGCTGGAGGACGTGTTTTACTCTTCTTAATAACTTGCTTGTCGAACCCCAGTCTGTTGACCATGATCGTTCCCACCACGTAGATACCCATCGATAGAAGCTGAATAGCCAGTGGGATAGACGAGTAAAATCGATCGATCACTACCAATCGAAACCCTTGTGATCGGTCTCCCAGAACGACTTTCATGTTTCGAATCACTGCAGCAGCTCCCGTCTTGTCGTCGAGTGCTTGCTGATCACCATACTCGGTCTCACGCTTCACGACGTACACCTCGAATCTATAGTAGTAAGTTACGACGTAATAAAATATCGTATTACGATTCAAGCCGTAAGTTACGACATAATTATTAAACCAAACAAACTTCCAGTTTTGTGTACCCCCGAGAATTATCCATTCGACATTCGAACATTTAGCTGTGTCGTCACTCGCTCGTTCAAACTTCTCATATAGTTCCAGGCATTTTATTAATAGGAACAACATCGTACAATGGCTTGCTTCGTCAGCAAACACGACAAAGTAGCGCTTACCAGAGTACGAGCTCACGGCGTATGGACCTCAATTGTCTGAAAGCGTGCGCTCACCAACGAGCCACTCGCGCATAGGTACATTGTCACGAGACCGGAACTTTTTCTGATCGTCTTACCCTTCACACATGTTTCACACTGAAAGTCATCAGGCTGACGTTAGGTCAAGTCTTTTCATCGGCCGCTGTGCATGTCGAAATAAGGCATTCAACGCGTTCCGTCCGGGGTGTCCAAAGCAACTATGCCACAACTTCGCATTCTGTGTGCCTCCAGCTACTGCCACCATGGCAGTATTTGATGCGCTCACCAGTGGCAAACGGTAGAACTCCCAACCAATTCTCCCCTCCGGTTTGCATCATCGAACGCAGCGGAGTGATCAATACGAATGCATCCTATTTGTTCGTCACGTGATTCGTAGCATCGGAGTCCAGATACTAGCGGTCGTGGCCACTTTGTTATCCGATTTCAATAAACACATGGCAACGTAGGTGCTATAATCACTGTCATTTGCATCACGACGCTTTTGACAGGCTTTGGTACTCTTTCCTCCTCCACTGGGCTTACTACGCTTTTGTGCAGGCGCTCCGCCATTATTGGCAGGGGGATGCTTGAAACGGTGCGGTCAATCTCTCACGAAAAAGCTTTGGCATGGCAGTGGAAGCAACCGCCGCCTCGCTTGTATACACTACCGCCACGATCGATACCACGACCGCCGCTTTAATTTACACCACCACGACCACCGGAAACATATCCGCAAGTTCACGTCCAAGTCCTCGTCCGCTTCCAGTACCTCATTCACGGCCACGACCTCCACTAGCATAGAAGATCTTATCTTCCTCGATTCCCTTGTCTCCTTCTATCGTCCGAGTTTGGGCGTGGTCGTACTCCATCTCCAGTGCTCATTCGAGCTGCTCGTTATCGCTAGAAATCCTTACCGACGTTGCGGCAAAGGGCCAATCAGAATAGCCGGTTTTGTGTATTACTTACCGGGTTTACGGACAACCGACATGGTCCCCATGATGCGCCTCCTCTCACTTAAATGGCCCGGTAGGTAGCCCAGCTAAAGTCGACTCAGCTTCGCTTTCTCTTCAGCATAGTTCAATTAGGTTTTGTACACGAAGCGTCTCTTCAGTCTGAAGATAATGGAGCGTCTGAAGTTCAGACGCACCATACCACGATACAGAGTCGACTTATATGTGACCGTCTTCATTATCTGATTTGCTATTGATTCGTACAGAATCTCCTTGGCCCGCGATGGCCTGCTCACCCACTCATCATGACCAGAATGTTTACACTCTTCGGGTTCTGCAGCGTCGTTGACGCAGTATTGCCATAACTGTTTGTGTTGCAGATTAAGCTTGACTCGCTCCAGCCACACCTCAAAATCACTTCCGTCAAATGGCGGAATAGACGTTTTCTCTTCCCTTGACTCCCTCACTTATTTCTGCGATTCTGCAATTGTTTCGTTTTTGTTACCTGCGCCACAGTTGGGCTCATAACCAGAAGCGGAGTGAGTCCGCTTGCTGCTTGTTTAGATTTAGGCAGAAAGAGTTCCATACACAAAAATTCCAACTGTTCGACCGGTATTCCGACCGATACCGGGTTTTGAAAATCGGACTTAACTGACACCCATGGGCTATCCCGCCATACTGAATATCATATTATGAAAAGTGTAACTCTGGCCGCTTTACTGTAAATCATCGTGGATCACAGTTTTTTTAGCTCCCATTATCGTAGATTCATCATCTGCTACTTATAAATACAGTAAATATAATCTCGTTTTGCCGAAAATCGCTGCAAGCACAATAAGAATTGCGAGTGTCTGTCGCTTCAATCCTCTACATGGTATAATACCTCAACCACGTCCCGTCCCTGCAAATGCTTCAGACGAAAAGTATTGCCGAAATTGCACAATTTAAACCGATGATCGGAACAGCGAAGATAATTGACAAATCCGAGCATATATAGTTGGAATATTTTAGAAATATGTGGCACTCCATACACAGGTGTTTATACATGCACATTCTTGAAATATCACCAGGTTTCCAGCCGAGTTGTGGTAGTTACACAAGAGAGAGCTTTGACCATATCTGTCGCGTCGCTAGCACGGGATAGCCGCAAGAAAGCCTGAGTGACAGCTATCAACTCCTTCTCTACATTCCGTTCGTCGGAGAACCTAGCACTAGATGCAGCCCACGAGCTAATCGACACTGATAAGATCGGTAAGGTGCTTCGGATTATACTGGATAAATATGCATACTACCTCGCTAGATCGACATACAAAGCTCAGTCTACAAATACGTGTCTTGAATATTTTGGAAACGTGAAGAATTGGCTGTTAAACAAGTATTAACCCCTTGGACGCGGAGGTGTGACACGAATAGGCTAAGAAAAAAGCTTATACCCTCTCGGAGGGTATAAGAAAATAACTTTGTTAAAATATGATATAATTAATTCAAGGGTAAAAATGCACTCTTAGCAACGAATGTAGCTAACCTCCTTGGTAATTATTCCGCAGAAGGGAATGGTGTGATCAGCGGATTTAAAATTCTCCAATCAACTGTTTCCTGGTCATTCTATGCAAGCTCTAAATTTGGAGACAACCACAGCACACGCATCACAGACAAACATCTCCCTCCTTTCCCCAACTAGACCCCAAGCAGCGGTGCAAACTATAGCGGCATAGTGGCAGTAGCTGGATGGCCAAGCGAGAGCTAACAGAGGCGAACGCATGTGCAGGTACGGTGCCAATAAATGGTTGAGATTGTGAAGGTACGTGTATTGACAAGGTTAGCTACGGGTTGGCAAGACTACGGTCCCGAATGTGACTACCCTTTGGCGAAAACGCACCGTTCTGCCACAGGATATGCCATATCTCGTTTGCTGGATACCCTCGGACTTTGTTGCAAAGCGTCACCACACCCTTCTTGTCCTCCGAACACTTTGGGCAATAGAATGTCGATGCCCCCCCACGCCGCTTACCTTCAGGCTTGTAGCAGGAGCAGACTTTACACTGGCGCTGTCTCAGCCTCTGGACACCGTTGTTCATGCGCGTATCTGGCGTTTGAACTAGTACATGCCCGCCATGTACAGTAACTTGTTCAGTAACTGTATTAGTAGGTCGAGATAATCCGGTTGTCTCTGTAAATGCTGTCTGTGTTTAGAGGATAAGTTGCTTGTGCATTCTTGCCAAGAACACGTAATGCGACATCTTCTTCTTGCTCTGTTCCTCCCTACAACAGCGAATGTACAAATGTACGCCGTTCCACCATGGCCATGTCTAATAGCCCAAGGAAGAGACTCTTGTAGTATTTCTGAAATCTGGTATACAGAACAGCATAAATTAGAGACCATAAGTTGACATTGTCAGGGTAGCATTTACCTTGCTGCATATTGCATAGAGTACGACTGAAGTCGCAATTGATCATAGCGATCAACACCACCCATGAAGCGCTGGTATTCTGCAACAATCACCGGGCATGGAACAGTGCTCTGCTCTCCATTCTTTTCACGCCGCTGAACACTCGTCAGTCGTCATAGCTGTTCCAACTTGGGATGCCAGGAAGTAAACCGATCTGTTATCAGCCCAGCCCAGTGCCACTAGACCCGGATTGCTTTTAGCGATCGCCATTTTGAAGGAGCCCCTTGTAAAGTTTGCTGGTCGCTTCTTGAAAGGAAATTCAACCCCTTTGCACCACCCTTTTCGATTCTTTTCTATAGTCCCAACGAAATTGAAGCCCATAGTCCGCAGTTGTTGCGCTAGCGGTACAGAAGTATAAAACCGATCTGCAACCACGAGACGCCTTCCTTGGTAAGGGAGTCCACGGAAAACACTCGCAATATTTCGTAGGACAGCCGCCGGGCCGCTCTTTGTGTCCATCGATTGAGCACCCTCCTTGTCCTTCTTTCGCCCAACGTCGACTTCAACTCTGTCATGCATCAAATAATGTACTCTAAGTCAGCATAGCTTCAATAATTTATCGTGACTATGTCAGCATTACCTTTTGCAGTAGCCCGACTCGGCGCAGCACGTCATGACGCACTTGGTTCCCCACTTATGCGGCTTGTCCTTCATGTACATGCGTGTCGGATTGCGCCGATTGAACGAAGGTAACATACCTTCATCAACAGCCACTCTTGAACCCAAGACATACCCCTCCTTGAATGTGGTTTCCACCGTTGCCAACACCGAACGAGTTCTCCAGCCCCTATCACTAGAAGCCGCAGGATCTTCGTTGTCAGTAAAATGCAGAAATCTGGTAATGAGCCGAAAACGGTCTCGAGACATAGCTT
>NW_003303749.1:246205-276354 GCF_000142945.1 Phytophthora infestans T30-4 | reverse complement strand
CTAGTTTTTCTGAAAGCTGCTCCAGCGACATAAAAATTTCGAGATGCTATGATGTCTACGAACCACGTGGTTACAGCAGCTTCTGCAACCACTCAAATGGTGAACTCAGCTACTACTGTAATGGCTTCAAGTGGCGGGAGTCCGAGTAAAGGTCTGAATATAGAAGACGTTTGCCAATCTCTGAATGTTTCGTCTTGTGATGAAGCTTATACCGCTCTGTCTGCATTTGGATGTACCTTGTCAGGACGCTATAGAACGTCACACTATCTTGAAGTTCTGTGCCACGAACCGTTCGAATGTGATGTATTTCGCTACTTTGAACTATCCTACATCGAGGCCAAGTACGAGGTCGTCGTTGTGGCATCCGTGTACCTTTTGGCTGCCGCCGCTCTTTGGTGCAGACGCCATCGTGGTGTCATTCTGCTGTACGCCGAAGCAAAGTTTGAAGTTATCCACGAAGGAAATTGTTCGAACGAAATTTTCTGTCTTTGGCAGGTGTATTTACCCCAATATCACTAGCATCATTTGTACTTGTAGACGGAGCGCACCTGCGGTTTATTGATTACGCAGTCGACAAAAGAGCCTATTTTTGCAGTTTCGACTGGCGAAACAAGCATACAAATATGCGCCCACGTTGGATGAGATGCTGTGCCCTTATGACATCATTTATAGTGACGGCTTCACTGGCACTCATCTTCGGCACTTATGTTTATAACAATGCGACTTGCTCATATCAGCACACTATCTGTGATGACGCAGATGTTTATGTAAGCTGTATACCTACGGACTTTGATGTGATGCAAACATATTTTGCTACAATTTTGCTCTCGTTGGTGGTATCAAAAGCGAAGGCAATAGCTGTTAATGCGATCTGTACGGCGAAGGGACAGAAACTCCAGCTTGCATTTTGATTCGTAGGGGCGATCGGCCTAATCGTCTTTGAGATCAAGCAATCGAATCGTCTGAAAGTGTCAAAACATTGGAATGACGCCCATAAAAACTCTCGCTGGATGGGATACGCTGGATTTACATTTTTAGCAGGCTGGGGATTCAGAAAACTGGTTGGGGCTGTGTTGACAGTATTCCGCTTTTGATTTTGACTTGTGGTCTACTTATTAATGTTCCGACCTCACCTTGAAATAGTAAAGAGATCCATAGGAGCTCCTGCCATTAATCCTGAAAAGGATACGAGCCCAAGCGATGTTACGATCGAGCTAGGAGATAAGCTTGCAAGTGTCAACAATATCAGCACCCTAAAAAATTCTGTGAGTGACCAAACGATGAAGCTAAGCATGAAACGTAAGGATACCAGTACTGCTACATTAACCGAGAGGATCGACACCATTATAAATGGAAGACTCGATGAAATGTGAAGCCGGATGGGAACCTGGACAGCTCCACCGAAAACGTCAAGCGCACTACGGACGGCAACTTCGATACCACAACGGGTGCAAATGTGGAACCTACTGCTACCACCAACGACGATAATGGTACAATCGCGACTTCTGGGTGTGCCGACGTAATGCACTCTCATACGGATCTAAAGAAGTTTTCAGCCGGAAGCATCAAATTGGAACCTCCAAAATGAAACTAACAAACTTCTCGGCAAAAAAAGGCAGCTATATCCTGGCAAGACTTAGCAACATTTGTTAAGAAAACTACTTTCGCAGTTTGAAGAAATGTCTTAGGGCCCCTACAAAAGTTAGTATCATTAAAATCCGAGCAACATAAATAAGAAGTTACAGAAGATCATACGTGACATAAGATGAAATAAGATCGTTTGCAACTTTGCTGGGAATGCCGTTTTTCTTACCTACCTCTGTGCAATGCTATGTCCAGCTAACATCGCAATTTTTCAAGCGGTGGACAGTTTAGATACATTGCATCATTGTAATGCATTAAATGCATTAGGTGTAATTTTTCCAACGCTCTATGCAACTTCATGCGCTGTTTACCCCTCAGTTACCAGAAGTTCCGTGTTGGACCCACCTATTTTACGTCGGAAGTTACGACTTTATTTTAGTATATTTATTTGTATGGATGTGCCTTATCCACACCGGATTCCCGCTATAAACTGTCAGAGGATTTTCTGAGCTACGTCGTATGAGTTACGACATTATGAGCACGTCGTATCACGAAAAATTATAACTTACTACGTTCAAGTATTGTTTTTGTCAAAGCAGATGCCTATTTACACATCCGTAGAGATCCTGGTACAACAGAGAAAGCAAATAAACTTAGTGCTGTCCAAACGCATTCAAACGATTGCCGATTGCTGAGCTGGCTGATCCTCTTCATTTGTCGGCCTCGCCGTCTTGCTGACAGAGCATCTCACGCCGAGTTGGTTTTCGAGTACTAGCCTTGGCTGATCGTCGCAAGACGACTCGCTTGTCGAGCGATGCTGGGATGGAAGCCCCACTGTCAAAGGCTTCGTGCCAAATCTGATAGCATGTTTTGCGCACGCCTCCGCAGCTATGGCGCGACTTGGGGCGGAGGAAGCACTTAGCGTCTGGGTGTGAGCAATCCTCACAATAATAGGTCGTGTGAAAGGAGTTTTTTCGATCGTCTCGTAGAAGAGCGCATACTTTGCAAGTGCGTCGCCGGCACTTTTGGATGCCTGAAACAGTGACCTAGTCGTCGAACTGGCTGTGTTTGGGACCGTCTAGTCGGCGGCGCTTGTGAGAGCGAGCCATAGGAGAAGGTGTAGGAGCAGTAGCTTCGATGAAGTCGTTGGCTTTGAGTTGTATCAATTGCTTATGAAATAGAAGATATCATTCTCCACGATCTTTTGGTACCAGCCTCTTGATCCGGCATGTTTCCTTGTGTGTGAGATACGTATTGACGAGTGCCAAGTCCATGAAACCCATGAACCGTGACTTGTAATACTTCCTGAAACGTGTGAGATACGTATTGACGAGTGCCAAGTCCATGAAACCCATGAACAGTGACTTGTAATACTTCCTGAAGCAGAAAGCCGTTTGGATTAAATAGGACTGCAGGCGAAGTTGATCATGTACATCAACTCCGCCCATCCAACGTTGATAATCAGTAACTAACTGGCGCAAGACGGCCCAACAATCTTGACGCTGCGACGAATAGAGTCATCTGCCATGACGGACCCGTGGCCAGGTAGTGGACCGGCTTTCGGTCCCGCCAGCGGCAAGCTATCATGGTCGAAATCGCAGTAAAGCAAGAGAACGCAAAGGTACCACGCTCAATCGCTGGAGAACGTGTTTTTCTCTTCTTAATAACTTGCTTGTCGAACCCCAGTCTGTTGACCATGATCGTTCCCACCACGTAGATACCCATCGATAGAAGCTGAATAGCCAGTGGGATAGACGAGTAAAATCGATCGATCACTACCAATCGAAACCCTTGTGATCGGTCTCCCAGAATGACTTTCATGTTTCGAATCACTGCAGCAGCTCCCGTCTTGTCGTCGAGTTCTTGCTGATCACCATCCTCGGTCTCACGCTTTCCGACGTACACCTCGAATCTATAGTAGTAAGTTACGACGTAATAAAATATCGTATTACAATTCAAGCCGTAAGTTACGACATAAATATTAAACCAAACAAACTTCCAGTTTTGTGTACCCCCGAGAATTATCCATTCGACATTCGAATGTTTAGCTGTGTCGTCACTCGCTCGTTCAAACTTCTCATATAGTTCCAGGCATTTTACCAATAGGAACAACATCGTACAATGGCTTGCTTCGTCAGCAAACACGACAAAGAAGCGCTTACCAGAGTACGAGCTCACGGCGTATGGACCTCAATTGTCTGAAAGCGTGCGTTCACCAACGAGCCACTCGCGCATAGGTACATTGTCACGAGACCGGAACTTTTTCTGATCGTCTTACCCTTCACACATGTTTCACACTGAAAGTCATCAGGCTGACGTTAGGTCAAGTCTTTTCATCGGCCGTTGTGCATGTCGAAATAAGGCATTCAACGCGTTCCGTCCGGAGGGTCCAAAGCAACTATGCCACAACTTCGCATTCTGTGTGCCTCCAGCTACTGCCACCATGGCAGTATTTGATGCGCTCACCAGTGGCAAACGGTAGAACTCCCAACCAATTCTCCCCTCCGGTTTGCATCATCGAACGCAGCGGAGTGATCAATACGAATGCATCCTATTTGTTCGTCACGTGATTCGTAGCATCGGAGTCCAGATACTAGCGGTCGTGGGCCATTTCAGCCACTTTGTTATCCGATTTCAATAAACACATGGCAACGTAGGTGCTATAATCACTGTCATTTGCATCACGACGCTTTTTACAGGCGTTGGTACTCTTTCCTCCTCCACTGGGCTTACTACGCTTTTGTGCAGGCGCTCCGCCATTATTGGCAGGGGGATGCTTGAAACGGTGCGGTCAATCTCTCACGAAAAAGCTTTGGCATGGCAGTGGAAGCAACCGCCGCCTCGCTTGTATACACTACCGCCACGATCGATACCACGACCGCCGCTTTAATTTACACCACCACGACCACCGGAAACATATCCGCAACTTCACGTCCAAGTCCTCGTCCGCTTCCAGTACCTCATTCACGGCCACGACCTCCACTAGCATAGAAGATCTTATCTTCCTCGATTCCCTTGTCTCCTTCTATCGTCCGAGTTTGGGCGTGGTCGTACTCCATCTCCAGTGCTCATTCGAGCTGCTCGTTATCGCTAGAAATCCTTACCGACGTTGCGGCAAAGGGCCAATCAGAATAGCCGGTTTTGTGTATTACTTACCGGGTTTACGGACAGCCGACATGGTCCCCATGATGCGCCTCCTCTCACTTAAATGGCCCGGTAGGTAGCCCAGCTAAAGTCGACTCAGCTTCGCTTTCTCTTCAGCATAGTTCAATTAGGTTTTGTACACGAAGCGTCTCTTCAGTCTGAAGATAATGGAGCGTCTGAAGTTCAGACGCACCATACCACGATACAGAGTCTACTTATATGTGACCGTCTTCATTATCTGATTTGCTATTGATTCGTACAGAATCTCCTTGGCCCGCGATGGCCTGCTCACCCACTCATTATGACCAGAATGTTTACACTCTTCGGGTTCTGCAGCGTCTTTGACGCAGTATTGCCATAACTGTTTGTGTTGCAAATTAAGCTTGACTCGCTCCAGCCACACCTCAAAATCACTTCCGTCAAATGGCGGAATAGACGTTTTCTCTTCCCTTGACTCCTTCACTTATTTCTGCGATTCTGCAATTGTTTCGTTTTTGTTACCTGCGCCACAGTTGGGCTCATAACCAGAAGCGGAGTGATTCCGCTTGCTGCTTGTTTAGATTTAGGCAGAAAGAGCTCCATACACAAAAATTCCAACTCCCGACCGGTATTCCGACCGATACCGGGTTTTGAAAATCGGACTTAACTGACACCCATGGGCTATCCCGCCATACTGAATATCATATTATGAAAAGTGTAACTCTGGCCGCTTTACTGTAAATCATCGTGGATCACAGTTTTTTTTAGCTCCCATTATCGTAGATTCATCATCTGCTACTTATAAATACAGTAAATATAATCTCGTTTTGCCGAAAATCGCTGCAAGCACAATAAGAATTGCGAGTGTCTGTCGCTTCAATCCTCTACATGGTATAATACCTTAACCACGTCCCGTCCCTGAAAATGCTTCAGACGAAAAGTATTGCCGAAATTGCACAATTTAAACCGATGATCGGAACAGCGAAGATAATTGACAAATCCGAGCATATATAGCTGGAATATTTTAGAAATATGTGGCACTCCATACACAGGTGTTTATACATGCACATTCTTGAAATATCACCAGGTTTCCAGCCGAGTTGTGGTAGTCACACAAGATAGAGCTTTGACCATATCTGTCGCGTCGCTAGCACGTGATAGCCGCAAGAAAGCCTGAGTGACAGCTATCAACTCCTTCTCTACATTCCTTTCGTCGAAGAACCTAGCACTAGATGCAGCCCACGAGCTAATCGACACTGATAAGATCGGTAAGGTGCTTCGGATTATACTGGATAAATATGCATACTACCTCGCTAGATCGACATACAAAGCTCAGTCTACAAATACGTGTCTTGAATATTTTGGAAACGTGAAGAATTGGCTGTTGAACAAGTCTTAAAAGCAACAAGGGTTAGTGAAGCCGCAGTCACAGAAGGCTCTGTCTGGACTTGGTAAGTATTGTACCCATCGCGAGAATGGAGCATTTGAAAAGAATGCACCCCCATGTTCCAAACAAGATTTAGATAAGCACTAATCTTAACGAGCGCCCTTGGCTTATCAGATCTCGCTTTGAGCCTAGACGAAGCCGTCGCAGAGGTATGGTCCGTTACTCTCATCATGCATTATCCTGACTTGCTTCTACTGTCGTCCGAGAGCGCATTACTTGCCCGAATGCAGAGTACCATGTCAGCACGCGCCCTCCTGGAAGCGGAAGTACTGGCCTGAAGCAGCACATTTCGCTGTGCCTTCATTCCGCCCCAAACACCAAGTAAGCCCATTGATAGCGACTTTTGTTCTGCTAAAGTGTTCAGTCTTATGAAGTGCCAGTCCGAGCAGATACACGTTCTAATCCTGCAAAAGAAGCGCTTCGATGAAGGGCTGTTAGCTGCTGAGGCCAAGTTGGGCTCTCCGATTAGGACACCACCACCACAAAGTGAGCACTGAAGTGCGTCAGCCTCAGTCACGAACCAACTGGCGCAGAAAGCACAGCTTGAAGATTAATTCGTGCTCTAAGCCATGTGTCGCTAGAAGAAGGGATCACAGCCGCTTGCGTGAGTCTGGCACGAGTAATTCACCGCAGAGCCGCTCTCGCGCTCAGTGAAAAAAACGCTACGAGCTTAGACACAGCGCACCCTATGGTACCTTTCTTACCGGAATTTGCGCTGGATGCTGCATCTCCTGCTTTTAATAGCGAGGTGTTAGCTCTCGGTGAAAAGGCTCAAGGCAATACGCGGGACTTCTTGACGAATAAAGGATCCTCAGTAGCAGCAGGTACAGGCAAGCGGTCATATCAGTGGGTAATACCAATTCTATTGTTGATTTTAACTAGTTCAAAACTGATTTTACACCTGGTTTGACCAATAGGCGCACGTAGAATATTTATGGTTAAAACACCATATTGAAGTGCACCTTCTTCAATAATAAAACCAAGACTTAGGTTTGTGTCAAATTCAACTCTGATTTATTTAGGCTACCCCTGGCCTCGTGAAACACATGTCTACACCGGATTGGTCAATAAGCGAGTCTGTCTCCTCACTATTAACCATCCGATGATGACACCTTGGCACGCGCTACCCGTGTGCCACTTTACCTACTTATGTAATTGGAGTTGGGCTCATTACAGTTCTGCACACGGTCTCATCTCTTATCAAGCAGAACGTGACAGGATAAATACCAGTGAGTATCTCCATGCAAGTGGCATCTGCAACGGACGCGGAATCAGCCACTGTTGCAGCTACATGTACTGGTATTGAGCTGTCGTTGTTACACTCGGCTGCACTGTTGTAAACTGCGATTACTTTTAAGTTTGAAGCATTCCATTGGACCAATGTAGCCAAGAGAGACACTGCAATCCACAGTTCCACAAGTGTGCTCATGGAGAAGGTAGATAAGGAAGTGAGCTGGCCTCCAATTGGACAACAAAATGTTCTTTGTCACTGTCACGGTCTTCGGCTAGAGGAGGGACTCGCTATTCTGGATGACTGCCTGCGGCAATTCAGCGAGCGGCGTAAGAAGAGTGTCAGGCCCGATCAGTCTCTTTCCCCTTCGCCGACTACCTCGTCCCTAGTCTAAAATGGAACGAAGGGGTTCAGACAGTGGTACGCTGACGCCGTTTACAAACTACGACTAGAGGTACTGGTGCTGGTAGGAGGTACTTTGGTAAGTTCGAGGGCTGGTAAGGAAGCTCTCAGTCGTGAATTTCCTTCTTTTACGAGATCGCTCAAGAAAAAGAAATAAGAAACAATTATATTTTACTCATCTATTACGTCTAAGTTCCTACGTCGGCTTTTACAAGATACACGACCCCGCAAGTGAAGAAGTCCGCGACAATTTGGTGGAGAAGCAGGATATCTTCTAGCCAACTTTCGTAGGAACGTGAGAGAGAGAGAACGGAGAGAGCCGCTTCGAAAACCTTAGCGTCGAAGTACAAAGGCGAAGGTGCAAGGGAGCTGGGACGAGATGAGCTCGCTGAACTGGAACGATCCGATAGAGGATGAAGAACAGCGCCTCGCACGGATCCTGGTGGATGCTGACGAGGACCAAGTCGCTGACGCCCAGCTGCAGAAGGCGAATGCGGCGAAGCGGAATCCCGAATGCATGGTGAAACCGGAGAGGTGGCTGAGGTACAGACGGAACGAGCTGTAGAAGGTGAGGGAACGATCGGTCTAGGAGATGATGAAAGCTTGTTTGGCGCGTCACCACGAGTAGAATGTTTGGGACGATCTTGGGGACGCCTCAGGGCAGAGCTAGCTTCCAAGCGTTTCTCGGGACTCTGGCTGATCGACCGACTCCCAGAGAGGAGCAGGCGCGGTCAAGGGAGGCACGAAAGACCGAGACGACGAGTTCTGGAACGAGACGAGGAGTGTCTTTCTCGCTGGATTCGTCACGACCATCACTGAATCCGGTGGGCGAGACTGAGCGAGGAGCGACCTATACTGCGACAGCTGATTACGCTCAGGAGGGAGATCTTGGAAGGTTGTATGAGAGCGATGCCCCTGTGTCTTGGTCGCACTTTCGAAGCACGACCGACTTTCAAGCTTGAGCTTCCGAGCGGAGTGGAACGCCACAGAGCGTCAAGTGAGACTTTGCAAGCTCCTACCTCAACTGTACGCCGTGGAACGAAGCCCGCTAGTCAAAGAACGACGCCTGTGAACCGAGGAACGGCGCCAACGAATAGTGGAACGACCCCTGTCAGGGACGGGTCGATGCCTACAAGTGAAGGGACGGCAACGGCGGACCCGGCTCTTCAAGCCCTTATCGTCAACACCATCGGACAGGCCATGCAACAGATGGCTATGTCAAGTAGGTCCGTAGGAGCCCAACACTCTTCGTCGAAGGACCAAGGGTCGAGAGCGGTGGAGGCTTTGCCTCGACACTCGATGAACGAGTTAGATCGACTGTTGGAATCCCCGAGGAGTGGAACCCGTAGTCCCGGGAGAAGAGAAACCATGTATCGGTCAAACCCTGAAGCTCGAACCGGCGGACCCACGTCTATTATCCATTTGTACGAGAAGGTATCCGTCCAAGCACCCCGAACGTACGACCGAAGCGGAGCGTTTGGCACGCCGCGACAATATTCGTCCTCGAATTCATTTGGTCCGATGTTACCGCCGGGTTGGAACCCGATTGAGATGCCTCCTACTTACCCATCTACGCCGATGACTACGCCTTCAATGCCTGCCGGAACGAGAGCGGACAGAACGCTGAATTGGGGAACGAAGCTGACCAACGAGAGATCGTTCCAAGATTACGAGGAAGATCCGAGACTTAGTGGAAACGCGGGAGTTGACCGAGAACGCTATCCGAGATATGCGACGCCTCGCCAAATACTCCCACGGCCCAATTTGCGGGACGTGAATCCGAGGGCATGCTTCAATGGTGGGAATTCCGAACGAATCGAGGAACGCAGTCAAAGTGATCGTTCCGTTTTATTCGGATACGGCTTCGAGTGAACGAGCTGCGGCGTTTTGGCGTTCGTTCGAGAGGTGCACGATGGGCATGGACGATCAGCTGCGCTTGACGGTTTTTGAACAGTGTCTGAAGGGGAAAAAGGGACAAGAATGGTGGTACAACTCGAGGATCCATAACTTTGAGTCGCTTCGTTCCAGATTCCACAACCGGTTCGTCTGTCTGACTCCGGCGCAAACGTGGAACCGTCTTAAAACGGCAGCAAGGAAAAGAGGCGAGTCTGCCGAGGAGTGGGGTGGTTGACTCGAGACGATATGCGACGCGCTGAATTTGCCTGAACCCCGCATGAGGTACGAGCTCTTCCTTGAGGGAATAAGAAACAAGCAGATGCGAGCGGTGCTGAACGGTAACATGATTGGGTCTATTGAGCAAGTCTGTCGTATTCTGTTGTTCAAAAATCTTCACCTGCCTATCGAAGAGAACGATGAATTTCCCGAGGAAGGTATGAAGCAACAGAGCCCGAAGAATGTACCCTCGACGGAATTACAAGTACTTCAAGAGCTGCAACTGCTAAATCGGAACGTACAAAAACATTCTGGAACGAGTGATGGATACGTAGGTGCCGTGACTCTGACCGACCCGAAACCGGCTAGTCCTACTAATCCAAACGGGGGAGTGAGTGCAGAACTAGGACCCCCCAACATTCGTATGGGTCCCGACACTCGCACTGCAGAAGGAGCAGTAGTGTGCGGTCGCTGCGAGCGAAAGGGGTGTAGTCGAGAGACGTGTCCTCGAGCGAGAGGCCTGTGTAATCGTTGCCACCAATTCGGTCACTACTCCATGGAGTGAAACTTGCCTAGGAGAACGGGTGGAAGTCGATTTGGAGATCGCCGAACTACGGAGTGTTTCTTTTGTCGACAACCGGGTCATGACGTGGCCAACTGTCCTGAGATCGAGAAGCTACGTAGTCTTTCGAGGAACGCAGTAGCGACTGAGACGATTACGGCTCAAGGTTCGACTACACCAACTGGAATGTCCCGACAATGAAGGGGGCAAGAGGAAGAAGAAAGAAGTGTCGATATTTCCTCTTTTCAGGTTGGCGACACAAAGGAAGATGCAAGTTCACGGTTAAGTGAATTTAGTGGGCCTGAGAGAGCTCCCGAGGTTGGTGTGAATACTGGAGTAAGCGCTCGGAACGTCCCCGTTGCGAGCAGGACGATGAAAATGCGGATGTTGTAATTGGAACGAGCAGGCTAACGGAACGAGTTGGCTCAGGGCATGAAGAAAAAGAGAAAGTCTCTACGGAGGGACCGGAAGTAGAGATAGAACGAGGGAAAGATGCAACGGGAAGCTCCTTGATAACAATGAAGTGTGAAGGTGGAGCGAAGGATCGTTCCAATTGGGCACAGGACGTCGTTCAAGGGACAACGGAACGTCCCGAGGATGCGTTAAAGACCCAGGAAGGGTGCAGCGGAAAAACGGGAGCGGACGAGTTGTCCGACGAGTCTACGCGGGATGAACAGGCACTCGAGACCAAGACGGAAGACGTGGTAGGCGTCAGAACCAACCTGTTTGCGGCCGTAATCGGAGTAGTGGGTGCTCCTGAGGAGGGCGTTAAAGTTCCCGAAGCAGAGCTGGATTCGGAACGTACCAAGGCGACGGACTCATCAAACGAATATGATTTTCTGTTTACCGACAAGGAGCTGGATATGCAAGAGCGCGGTGACGATCCGATAGTGAAGAGTGAACCCGAGGAGTACGACAAGGAGCTGGAAGCGCGACTGTTTCCGTTGGACGACGAGAAGATCCGGTCACGAGTGAAACAGAACGCTAGCAGGTAGGAGAAGCCGTCACTTGCGGAACTAAGTGAACAACATGGAATATCGGAGGAAGTGCTGGAACGCACGAGGGAAGTCTCTACGGGGGAAATGAGGAAGCCGGAGTACTGGCTAGGTTGGTACGAGAAGACACTAAATAACGCAGCCGTGGCCAGACGGGCGAATCGAAACTTTAAGTACGAAACTGGGACGAAAGAGACTGTGTTGCCCGTCATCTCCATTACCGAAGAAGGGGACATTGACGGTGCATCGAAGGACGGCTCCGCCGAGCGTGATGCAAACGGAACGTTTGTGTTGGATTCGATGAGCCCCCTACTGTAATTGACGGAAACGAAGAAGTAGTGCCGTTACCTTTTAGGTGGCGTTCCGAGATCCGGAAAAGAGTGTTTGAAATGCTCAAACAGGAAAGGGACGAATACAACAAGAGTCGAGTGGGAGAGACTGATCCAGAGGAAGAGAGCGGAACGAGGGCTTACTTACCCCGCTGCGAGACAAGTCCGAGGGAAACGTTTTAAACGAGGAGTTTCTTCGTGCACACCTAGAAAAAGTAGGGTGAACGACGACCCGATCGTTCCAAAATCAAGCGGTGAATTGGGCTCGTTCCTATTTTCGGACCGAGGCTTCTACAAATTGCGCGACATGCAAAAAGCTTCTAAAATAGACGGACCCGTCGCAGATGCCGTTGCTCTAAAACGGTTGAAGAAGGTGACGTTTGGACTTCCAATCGAATCGTCGGAAAAGAAGAGGCTGAAAATAGCCGATGAACTATCCGACATCTATGCAATCAACGCGCGAAGAGCGCCGCGGCCGCGAAGGTCGCTGCGATTGCGAGCCGTGAGCGAAGACGTTGCTTCTCAGGATGGGTCAGGAGTTGTACCGGAAGGAAAACGCGTCATTTGTAGCGTCGGGGGACTGTAGGCGGTTACCGATGGCTCATCGACTGTTGCCAGTCGGAGATGTTGGCAGACACGGGAGCTGTGGCGAGTCTCGTGAACAGGCGGGTGCTGAAACGACTTGGTCGAGCGTCGGAGCCCCTTAAGCCCTACACTGGGAGCTTAGACAGCGTTTCGGGATATGAAATTCGTGTACGTGGCATGGTCGAACTTCTCGTAACACTAGAAACGATCGATAGGACGCTTCCATTTGTGGTAGCTGACCATTTATTCGCTGATGCTATTTTTAGAACGGACTCGTTGCGCTCGTTCCGAGCCGTAATGAATCTCGAAGACCAAACGATGACACTGAAAGGGACAGGAGATGTGATCCCGTTGGGCATCTCGAGAGTAGAAGAGACGTATGCTATCACGACGACCTCGACGGTGCGCGTAAATCCTGGTCACTTAGCGCTGGTCAAGACCAAAGTTCGCGGAAGGATGAAAGATCGTTCTACGGTTTTGGTGGAAGGCGGCCCTGAGACGGATGAGAACTTACGAGTGGCCCGAGCCCTGTGTACCGTAATGGGGGGACAGCACTAGTGGAAGTCTGTTACGCGTCTACCGAAGAGGTTGAAATACCGTCGGGTGCGTACGTAGCGGCCATGACTCTCGTTCCCAAATCGGCTTTTGAAGTAGAAGTTCGAAGTGGAACGACGAGCGAGATTAGTGCAGGGATAAGTGCTACTGACAACAATAAGTGAGCGAAGGAGGAGACTGTAGAAACGGAGATGACTGGCGCTATGCAGAACGAGGACGACGATGGTTTTCAAGTAGACTTCCAAGATTCGTCGCTGGGAGCTGAGCAAAGGGGTCTATTTGCCGAGATGCTAAGGGACTAAAGGATTTGTTCGTCGAGACGTCCACGAAACTGGGACGTACGGACCTCCTGACGCTCATCATTGATACGGGAACGAGCGTGCCGATAAAGCAACCTCCCTATCGTGTCTCGAAAGCAGAAGGGGGCGTAATGGAGGCTGAGATTCAAGCATATCTTGAGCTTGGCCTGATCAGGCCATCGAATAGCCCCTGGGCTAGACCCGTGCTAATGATTCGGAAACCCGACGGCGGGATTCGATTCTGCATTGATTACCAGAAGCTTAATGCGGTCACGGTCAAGGATAGCTATCCTATGCCGTTGATCGACGACGTTTTGGACGTCCTTGGAAACGCTAAGCTTTTTTCCACTATGGATATTGCGTCGGGGTACTGGAACGTCCCTATGGAACCGAGCAGTATGAAAAAGACGGCTTTTACGAGCAAATTTGGACTTTACGAATGGCTTTTTATGCCGTTTGGGTTATGCAACGCAGTTCCTGCTTTTGAACGAATGATGGAGAATGTTCTAATCGACCTGAAATGGAGAACGTGCCTCGTCAATCTGGACGACTGTGTCGTGTTTAGTGACGATTTTCCTACTCACCCAATCCGAGTAAGACAAGTGTTGGAACGATTCCGTGCGGCTGGATCTAAGCTAAAAATGAAGAAATGCCACTGGGGGCGTGACCGAGTAGCGCTCCTGGGACAAATAGTGACGCCTACGGGCATACCGCCGAACCCCGAGAAAGCGCAGGCAGTGATAACTATTGAAAGACCGCACGATCTTCACACCGTTCGTGCTTTCCTTGGATTAACGAGCTACTTCCGACGCTATATACCCGGGTTTGCTGATATTGCCGCCCCTTTGGAACGACGGAAGCAGAAAGAGGTTGACTTCAAATGGAACGAGGATTGCGAAACGGCGTTCCGGCAACAACAGCGGGCTCTGGTGAAACCTCCTATACTGATATATCCCAACTTTGACAAGAGGTTCAACATCTATGTGGATTTGTCTCATTTGGCGGTAGGGGCGTGTCTAATGCAACAAGTTGACAAACGTGACCGAGCGTTTGCCTACGCTAGTAAGATGCTGGAAGGATCGCAAAGGAATTGGATCAACAAGACCTGTGGCACCACCGAAATTGAATGCTGGGGAATCGTCTGGGCTACGCGAAAGTCAAGTGCTATCTAGACCACGGTGAATTTGACCTGTATACGGACCATCAAGCACTTATGTGGATCTTTCGTGACAACACAAGAACGTCGAATGCTAAGTTGGCACGATTGGGCTGCGGAGCTGTCACAACTGAGGTTTAAGGTGTATCACAAGCCTGGGACGTTCATGGGGCACGCCGATGGACTGTCGAGACTGTATCATCGCGCTGAGAAAGGAATCATGGGAACTATCACGATGAACGATCTCTTGAACGAAGAACGGAACGATCCTCCTGATAGGCTTGGAACGATCTCTTCGGAAGAGAACGAGGGCTCGAACGTGCCTGATGGTTCGGTTCCAGTCGGGGAGCAGGCCGAAGAGGTTATCCCTGCCAACGAACTCACCCAGGAAGAACAAGAAGAAGAACTACAAACAGGTGCCCCACCTATCCTACCCTCTACTATCGATGTGTTCGGATTGGATTATGACAAGTTCGTGAAAGAGCAAGAGCGAGTACCGTGGATACGTGCAATACGAGCCTTTCTAAAAGGCGTTGCTCTGGCCATGGATCCTCAACTGAGGGTGACGGTGCTAAAGATGTCCTTGCAGCGCTTGATGAAGAACGAGGTCCTAATGCGCCTCGTGCACTTAGGGGCTCGCGTCGGCCCTGCTCGAACAGTGACAGTTCCTGTCGTTCCTTTACCCTTTATCGAGACAGTTCTGAATTATTGTCACGCTGACATATTCTCGGCTCATTTAGGAAAGACGAAGACATTTGACTAAGTTAGACGCCATGCCTACTGGCACGGGTGGCGAAAGGACGTGGTCGAATACATGAAAGAATGTTCAATTTGCAGTGGTGGTAAAGGTCGGAGGCCCTGGATAGCCGGTCTGATGCAGAAGATGCCAATCCAGGAACTATCGGGACCTTTTTCATTACTGGTGGTTGACGTCGACGGTCCAGTGATGGTCACTCCACGGGGAAACAAGTATATGTTGGTGTTTGTAAATTACTTCATGAGATGGGCAGAAGCTTTCGCGGTTGCGTCGCTGGATACGATCTCCTTCGTGGACGCCATGCTTGAAGGTGTCATTTGTCGACATGGCGTTCCGGAACGATTGCTTAGTGACCGAGGAGCGAGCTTCACATCCGATTTGGCACGATCGTTATATCAGACGCTAGGGATAAAGAATTTGTTTGGAGCCGCCTACCACCCACAAACTCAGGGGTTGGTAGAACGATTCAATGGAACGTTGTTGGGAATGCTCAAGATGTTCGTGAGGGAAACTCAGACCGATTGGGATATCTATTTACCTCGGGTCTTGTTGGCTTATTGGACGGCTTACCATGAGGGCCTTGGAGACACTCCCTGCTTCAGCTTGTACGGTCGTGACCCGGTCCTGTCGATCGACTTGGCCTTCCTCAACACCGGAAAGGACTAGAAAAGCAACGAGATTGCCGCGTACCGAAGAAAGTTGTATCTGTCGCTACGTGACTCAAGGCGTCTGGTGGAACGACAGCTATTAAAGGCTCAAGATCGTCACGAGCAGCGGTTGAATAAACAAGTCAAGGTCGCGTATGAGGTGGGCGATCCCGTCTGGGTCTATCAGGTTTTCAGGGCAAAAGTTAGTAAAAATAAGACGAAGAAGTTGGCGATCTCTTGGCACGGTCCGTACCGTATTGTCGACCAAGTGAGGGAGAACGCCTTCAAGATCGCAATTCCTAAACTTCCCGACAGGGTCGTCGCTGTGAACGTGAATCGGCTGAAACGTTTCCGTGGCCGCTGGAGTCGACCGTTTGCGGGCGAAGTGCCCAGAGGGACAGCAGAGAATGTGGCAAGTGAGAGCGTGACAAGCGAGGATGTGACAGCCGGGAACGAGACAAGTAATCACGCGACAATTGAGGGCATAGCCAAGAATGAATTGCAATTGGAGGCTGGACCACTACAAGAAGAAGATCTGCCTCAGTCGAGTTTTGTGGAACGAGTGTCTATCGGGGGTGAGGAGACAGCTTTCACCGGTGTTTCGTCGCCCATCGTGGACGTCGTTGCTAAGAGAGTGGATAAGGGCGAGCTGCAGTACCTAGTACTGACGGTAACATACGAGACCTTTTGGTTACCTCGAACTGCTTTGTTCCCCAAATTCGGAACTTTGATAAGCGTCTTTGAGGGAGCCGACCGCAAAAAGAAGGGTCTACCGGAGATACGTCGAAGCGTCAGGTTGGTCGAAGCCAACGCTGGTGTGGACGACGCAGAAGTGGTTTTTAACTGGTCCGCCGGCTAGTTGGAACGAGTGAAGCGTGACCGCTTCACTCATTTTGGTGCTTGGGAACGTGTGAGTCTCAAGACACTAAACTGCATTTTGTCCTTACATATTGGAACGCTACGGAAATGGACACCCGGAGCGTGACATGAGGCATCAACAGAGCGCAGGACCATTTGGCGGGGCGGTTATGCCCGGGATTGACAAAGTTGGAACGCGGAAACACTGACTCGAGGAACGAGACAACTGGTTAGACATCAAGGAACGACCAAGGCTTGTAACGCGAAGATTAAATGGGTGTATTCGAGACGAAAAAACAAGACAGGAACGAGGACTAAAAACGACTCCGAATAGGAGGCTACTTCTTGGTGGCCTTCCCCTTCTTGGCTAAAACCTTTTTGGGAACGACCTTCTCGTCGTCTCCCCCGTCGTCGTCCTCAGCCTTAATCTCATCATCTTCTCCTTCGTCGTCGTCCTTCGGTTTGTACTCGTCCTCATCTTCGTCTTCGTCGTCGTTCTCGGCTTCTTCATCGTCATCCTCCCCGTCGTCAGCGTCGGCTTCAGCACTCTGAGAGTCGGCGGTGGCTGAGGTCACGACAGTAGCAGTCGGAACAGCAGCTTTAATTTCGTCCTCATCCTCCTCTTCGAGGTCCGACCACTCGCCACGTCTACGCTCCGTCTTAGTCGGTCCCCTAACTCCGGGGAGCTGATACGAACTGTTCTCCAGCTCTGTCGCGACTGTCAGCTGGGTTTGCTTCACCAGAGCGTTATTGATGAGGGTCTTCCAGGGCTCGTCACTAGTGACCCCCACCTACGTGTCACGAGGCGTCGCCGAGGACTGAAGATCGAGCCGAACGCGAGCCAAAGCCACCCTGGAGAGTCGATTGGCCGGCTTGGCCGTAGGGACCAAAGCCTCCGTCGTCTCTAACAGAACGCGAATACTCGGAATCCATACGCGTCGATCTGCACGAGCTCCAGAGCACTGTCGATCGTGGCCTGGTATCGTTCCGGATTCTTGTCTTTAAGCGAAGTTAACGTGTCCACGAGAGGTCCATCGTAGCGCAGACACTTCTTGCTATCGCGACCGGGCTGGCCTCCCATCCAGAACATCAGCGGGCATTTGTCAAGGAGCGTGAGAAATCCATAGAAGCCGCAGGTTTCGGTGCACAAGCTGATGAAGGCCACACGAGCTTGTACGGCGCGCATCTTGGCCTTTCGACGATTATTCTGCGCCATCTCCGACGCCAGAGGCGCGTAAAGGGCCCATTCCCAGGACGCCCGACGGTGCGACATCCAGAAACGCCAATGAGCGCGATAAATCGCGCGGAAGCGAAGCGGGTTGTACCATTGCGGACGCCCTGCCCCGTCCAAGGGTACGCGATGCACCAAGGCTTCTTTCCGACCGCCTTTGCCAGGATGAAGTAAACGGCAGCCTTTACGGAGTCGGGAGCGTCGAGATTTAAGTCGACCAACGCCTTGTACTCAGTAGAAGGAACGAGAGAAGATGTCGACTTGTCAGACTTGTCACTTCTCCGCAGTTTCTTGGACGTCTTGAATGGTGGAGACCCACTGCGAGTTCTCCGCTTGCCGCGAACAGGCTTCTTCGCAGTTGAGCCGGAGGGAGTAGTGAAAGCCTTAGCAGGTGCGGACGGCACGGGCGACACTTCTGGCTGAGACAGCATCGCTACCACGGGACCGCGCAGTGCGACGAAGGACCGACCTTCCAGTAAATCGTCGCCTAACTGCTCCATATGCTCCAGACCGGTAGATAGGCCGTTGCCACCCAGGTGCGATTTCAAAGCGACCCAGAACTCCCGCTTGATGGTCTTGGCGTCGTCTCCTGGCGCTCCATGTTCGTCGTAATCCAGCGCCGCGTTGATGAATCCCTTGAAACGCCGGCGCTCCGCGGCTGTGAGGCGCTTTGACATGTTGGCAGAAGAGCGATCGTAGCTGGGAGGTGTCCTTCGAGGAGATAGTTAAAAATTGGCGGATACGTCGCATTGGCTCGGTTGGTGGCTGACGGACATAGGAGAGAAGGTGCTCGCGACAGAGTGCCAAATTGGAACGACATGAAAGGAAACGACTTGGGTAACACTGACGCCATTTGGGAAGGGGGTGCCAACGGACGACGCCTGGAAGACCTTTCCTAACGGGCCTAGCGTCAGTCCGAAATGATGGAAGTGTTGGGGACGTGGCTCAATGCAGCGGTGACGGTGTCGCCTGTCATGAAGTTCTCCGAGATCGAAGCAGAGGCTGTGCCGTGGCACGAATTGTGGTGTGGGTGGTCACGACCCCTTTACGTAACATGGGATGGGCTTTCAGTGCGAGCCTAGTGGACTGTGGTCCTACCGTCGGCTCCTTCTGGTATACCTGAAGTGACCGATTTGTCACTACCGTCCGCGGAGCCAACGCTTAAGCGCTGCATCCTAAAGAATACGCGTGCATTTTGGTCACGTTAACGTTCCTCGTTCCCATGGCTGTATTACGGAGCTACGAATCCCGTTTTAGCATCTTTGGACAGCTGTGTCTCAAATGGTGCGAGGCGTGGAACCACTCGATCTGTCTCTTCGTTCCAGATGTAATTCAACTGATTGGGACGTCGTGCTGTCGATATACGAGGGCGATTGCCGAGGCTGCGGCTGCATCTATCGATCGCGTGGGCGAGTACCTGATTGGCGTATGTCTAGTGGGACAACTGCTAATGTCGCTCGTATTCTACCTCCCTAGAGTGGTTTATGAAGGCGTGGAAGTAGTACTATGCGGTTGGATGGGCGTAGCGTTAGTCACCTTAATGGTGAATGTGATACTGGAGTTCTCAGTCGCGTGTCTCTACGGTAACATGTTCGTCTTAGCTCTAGGCTGCTATAGCCATCCTACGAAGTACTATTGGGCGCGGCAAGCGAGGGGGGCCGACGGTTCTAGAATTGCGACTGCTCAACGATGCTGGACTATGCTCGAAGACCGAAAGGAACGCCGGGAAAAGCGAGAGAGAGCTAGCCTTGACCTTTTGCAATCAGGTCCTAAAGAGAAAGTGATGCTGGCTCGCGAAGATCCAGACTTGGCCCCGATTAGAGCGACATCGTTCGTTCCGGATCTGCCTGTCGACTCGGCTATCGGACCTTCTGGAGAGGAGAGGGCTCGGCGAGGACTCCTAGCGGCAGTCGGGGAGAAATATCACGGTCTTCGGTTAGAGGAAGGACTCGCTATTCTGGCTGACTGCCTGCGGCAATTCAGCGAGCGGCGTAAGAAGAGTGCTAAGCTCGAAAGTTGAAAGGAGCGTCGAGAAAGAAGAGAGAGAGAGAGCTAGCCTTGGCCATTTGCGTGCAGGTCCTGACGGTAAAGCGTCGACGGCGCAAGAAAATTCGGATTCAACCTCTATTGGAACGACGTCGATCGTTCCAGATATGTATGTCGACTCGGCGATCAGACCTGCTGGAAAGGATGAGGCTCGGCGAGGACTCCGAGCGGCAGTCGGGGAGAAATGTCACGGTCTTCTGCTAGAGGAAGGACTCGCTATTCTGGATGACTGCCTGCGGCAAATCAGCGAGCGGCGTAAGAAGAGTGTCAGGCCCGATCAGTCTCTTTTCCCTTCGCCGACTACCTCGTCCCTAGTCTAAAATGGAACGAAGGGGCTCATACAGTGGTACGCTGACGCCGTTTACAAACTACGACTA
Source organism: Phytophthora infestans T30-4 (assembly GCF_000142945.1). Lineage (NCBI taxonomy): Eukaryota > Oomycota > Peronosporomycetes > Peronosporales > Peronosporaceae > Phytophthora > Phytophthora infestans. The sequence continues at coordinate 256,058 of NW_003303749.1, read as the reverse complement.
GAGGTACTGGTGCTGGTAGGAGGTACTTTGGTAAGTTCGAGGGCTGGTAAGGAAGCTCTCAGTCGTGAATTTCCTTCTTTTACGAGATCGCTCAAGAAAAAGAAATAAGAAACAAGTATATTTTACTCATCTATTACGTCTAAGCTCCTTCGTCGGCTTTTACAAGATACACGACCCCGACAAGAGAAGGAGACCACGACAGCTTGCAAAGCACAATGGCACTACCAGCGTAGTCTGACACCCACTTCATTAATCCAAGCCAGATCCGACAACCGCATTCAGCTCTTGACAACCATAGGCTTGTATCAAACTCTGACAACCACTACTAGTAAAAAAAAATCGTCAAGCTTAGACACAGCGCTGCCTATGGTACTTTTCTTACTGTAGGGGGGCCAGCTTCGCGCGTTTTTTCTAACGTTCTTTTAGGGTTGTTTGGTGCTAAACGTTGCTTGGTGCCGAATATTTAAAGCTCAACAAGTTCTTGTTTGGTGCCACTATCCTTGACCATTCCAAAAACTATTGAGTACACCTTTCATCTTTTCCGATGTACAAAGTGCATGCAATATCAGGAGGGAGGACCCATTAACCCACTAATAATGGCCATTATCGTTCTGCGTACTCATAGTTTACCTGGCCTAGGGCCTCTAACCTGCAGTTACCGCGAACCCCTTTCGATGGCTAAACAGACATCGCCATTTTAATTGTGCTATGTGGCTGGTAGTCACGCACCTCGAAGTCCTCAAACGTAAATTCGTCAATGCTTGAGGTCTTTTCAGGGTTGATGTGAAGTGTCGGGAACGGGCACGGTGTACGCGTAAGCTGTTTCTGAAGCGGTTCCACATGGTTTAGATACACGTGTGCATCACCGATGACGTGGATAAACTCGCCAGGCTTTAGGCCTGTCACTTGTGCTACCAGTCGCGTAAGAAGCGCGTAGCTGGCGATGTTGAAAGGTACACCAAGTCCCATGTCGGCCGAGCGCTGATACATTTGGCAAGACAATTCCCCATTGGCCACGTAGAACTGGCAGAACATGTGGCACGGCGGCAGTGCCATCTCGTTGAGATCTGAGGGATTCCACGCCGAGAGCACAATCCGTCGGTCAGTCGGATTCGTACGCAGCTTGTGAATCACCTCAGCAAGCTGGTCCACGCCTTTGCCAGTGTAGTCCGCATGCATGTCCGTGTACTTGGCGCCAAAGTGGCGCCACTGAAAGCCGTAAACAGGTCCAAGGTCACCAACCTCCCGATGCTGAAGTCCTCGACTATCCAGGTACTCGCGAGATCCATTACCGTCCCAGATGTGAATATCTTTCTGCTGCAAAGTGTGTGCACTCGTGTCGCCACTAATGAACCACAAAAGCTCCTCGGCTACACCTCGCCAAAAGACCCTCTTGGTTGTCAGCAATGGGAACACATTGTTCCTCAGGCTAAATCTCATCTGTGCCCCAAAGACTGACAACGTGCCCGTTCCTGTGCGGTCTTCACGCTTGGCTCCTTGCGTCAGAATTTTCCGGATCAAGTCCAAGTACTGCATCTCCTCGTGAGGCGTCGTGTTGTCCACTAGCAATGCCGATTCTACAGCTTTTACCTCTCCAGTCTTTCTTTCCCACTCGACAAAGTGAAACTGCACTCCGTTTTCCTCCTTGACTTCGGATTCCTCCGCCACTTTAAAGTTTTGCTCGAGTTGCTCCAGCGGAAAAAAAGCATCACATTCGAACTGGCCCTTGACTCTTGTCAAGTGCACCTTAGTGCAACTTGGATAGCTCAGAGCCTCAGCGTACACAGCGCCGCCGCCAATGACGAAGACCTGGTCCACTTTGTCTCCCTGCTCCTGCACGAGCTTCAGCGCCTCACGAAAGCTGGCAGCGACTCCCACAGTATCAGGTATCTCTTGTTTATTTCTGTAGCTGGAGTCACGAGTCAGCACCACGTTGTAGCGCTTGGGCATGGGCCGAACCTTGGCTGGTAGTGACTCCCACGTCTTGCGCCCCATGATAACTGCGTGCTGCACCGAAGAGTCCGGAGAGGCCGTGGTCAATGCGCGAAAGTGCTTCATGTCGGAGGGAAGGCGCCACGGGATATGTTGGCGCAGGCCGATGCCACCCGTGGTCTCGAGAGCTGCCACAACGACACGAATTGATTGCTCCGTCATAGCGGTCGCTGTAGTTGCTCTCTGGTCGGACGTTCTTGTATTGTGGAGAGAGGCGAATGATGGACGAATGGCGATGCGCCACATAATTGATACGCAAAAAACTATGGTTCAAGTAAAATCAGTAAAACCAACTCAAAATTTGATAGAAGGTCACTTACATGTACCACCACTGGTGGGTCAATATTGTACTACTCACATGGACCGTCACGTGGGCCCGTTGGCTTCATTGAATGGTTTGGGCTCACAAGGCGCTTTTGCCGAAAAACAAGTCTCAAGCAGCATCCTTGGTACAGCGTTGGAAGCTGGAAAACCGTGTTCCTGCGTGCTCCCAGTGTTGCGTTGGCGTACATAAATAATTATAAAGTTGCAGCCGGTGGCCCTCTGTGGATGTTCAAAGTCTACCACTGAAGGTTACGCGTGACGTGTTCACTTCACACCTGACCCAGCGTTACGACGCTGAACGGCGAGTGCTAAAGTAGCGCAATTCATTGGCAACAGTCTTCGGTTGCACTGGGTCTGTAACGCGCGCTGTAACCTCTCCCTGCAGACGAACGCGACTCGACCGGAGACTGTGGAGGAGAGTGAGCGACAGGCAAGTCATATCGCGGACGGCCGGCGTGGGGGTTTCACCTTGATTTCAGCAGTGAAAGGACAACATCTAACCGAGCACATAGCAAGATCCTACAACCTTTCTGCATTGATGCCAAAACTTCCGCAAGTACGAGTAAAATGTCGATCAGTATTAAATACACTGTATGATTCGATATATATCAGGATAGCGCAGAAGAACTGTGCTGCTACTACGGTACTGAAGAGACGTGCAACCGCCGACCGTTGATCCCGCTTCTCTGCCGGGCATACATTTTTCCATACAAAGCGATCAACGTGCCCTTTCGGGACAAAACGTATCCATCGACGCCATCTCTGATTGGCTCAAATCGACGGAAACCGCCACGAAACGTTCCACTCATTCGATCTTGTGGAGCCGCAGGGGAAACTCAAGCACAAGTTGTGGGCTTCGTGGGACGTGGCACAGCACTCGCAAAACGCCCTCGTACTGCTCAAGCCAGAGTCCAAACGCTCGTTCAACGCCCATTCAACGCTCGAGCAACGGCTGATACCGACATGAACCGTAAGCTGGAGCTCATGGAGCTGGACAGCGGCGGCGCCAGCCCTAACAGCAGCAACAGTGGAAGCCCCAGTCCGACTCTCGACCTGCTGCATCGCTCTGATTCGAGTAGCAGTAACCAGGGGGGTGAGATGCCTCTTGTCGGGGTTGCCCACAACCCAGACGTACGTCGTCTGCCTTTCTCTATTTGTAGTGATAGTATTTTCACGTAGACGTTTGTTACAGCTGAGTTATTTGAGGGCAACTGCAACACATGGAGGCAGCAGCACGACCAGCAGCAAGTATGGCAGCCCCGAGGAGTCATTTGGTGAAGAGGACGAGGACAACAACAAGAAGACGGCGCGTCGCAAGACCGACTCCAACAGCAAGCGTCCGTGGACACGCGAGGAGAATGACAAGCTCATGCAACTCGTCAAGCAGTACGGCGCCAAGCGCTGGTCTCTCATCGCCATGCACCTGCCAGGCCGTGTCGGTAAGCAATGCCGTGAGAGATGGCACAACCACTTGAATCCGTCGGTCCGCAAGGACGCATGGACGGCTGAAGAGGACTATGTCATCTTCGAGTGCCACAAGAATGTGGGCAACCAATGGGCCGAGATTTCCAAGATGTTGCCTGGCAGGACGGACAATGCCATCAAAAACCGCTACTACTCGACCATGCGTCGCATGCAGAGGCAGTCAATCCGCAAAAAAGGTCCCATGCGTGATGGCAAGAGCATCCGCGTGGCGTCAGTCACGTCGTCTCCCGTGCAAAACAACAACCAAATGGGTCCTGCTCCCAGCCAGCGATCTTTGACTGGCATGCAACACCAGTTGCCACCGCAACAACAGCTTCCGCACCGAGGGGTGAGTTTCCAATCCACATATCAACGGCTCTTCTCGGAGGCCTCTGGGGACGCCGCACGCGTGAGTCCCGCTGCTTCGAATTAATTGGAGAGGATCGATACTAACTATTATGGTGTTGATATATAATGCAGGATGGCAACTCGATAGTGGACTTTGAACGTTCAAACATGATGTCCGCATCACTACGACAACCCACGATGGTCTACCCGCTAAACGGAGGTAGCTTTTCAAACGGGATGAACCCGGACTATAGTCGTCCCATGTCCATGACGTCGTCTCCCTGCTCGGTGTCCCCCGCCGATGATCTGAATCATAACAGCCAGAACGAGACCTTTGACTACGTTCCGATGCAATCTTCGATCCAGCGTGTACGGTCATCTAGTCCGGTTGTGATGGGCACTCCTCCTTCGACGTCAATAGGCATGATGAACTCACCTTACGGCTCGCCTGCAAGTCACATCCAACAGCAACAGCCTGGCAACTACATGATGGCAGGAAACCCATATTCTAACAACAACGTGCGTGGGATGTACTTTGGGACGTCTGGGCTTGCTCAGCAATACCGTCCTGATGCCCCTGTAAACGTCCCACACAAGCGCCTCCTCGACGTCCAGGGTTCACAACGTGATATGTGGAAGAATGATAGCCCTGTATCGGTAGCAGCACCGATATTCCGCGGTATGCCGGCGACGCACATGCAGCAAGGTCAAGTCAGCGAACCGATGGCATTGCAGCAGTCCAAGCCAGCTTCCATGCCACTGTATAGGCAAGCGCCGAATATGGGTCACTTCAACAGCATGGAGCAGGTATGGACGGATGATGCATATCTGTGATTGGACCGCCATTGTGGCATGCTCCTGATAGACTGCATGAAACAAATTTAAAGTTATTACTTACCAAAGACAGTGGCTTCTCTTACTCTTTACTTGGTTAACTTTTTTCGCTTGATCTACAGCGGTTTCACGTTAGGTAGCTGTAGCTCCTGATCGAGTTGCTTATTAAATAGCACCACTTGTTGACAGGGATTGATATTAAAATGAATTTTTTTCAGACTAATATATTAGCTGATATTACATGTACCAAAATGTCAAACTAATAGCTGACTATTAGTTTGAAAAAGGCGCCAAAACAAGCTAATATTAATGATAATAATAACGAAGTATTAATATGAGACTACGTCAAACAAAATGATACTTACGAACCATTCAGAGTTATCGAGATAATCGAGCTTAAAGTTAGCCAATTGATTTTCGCAATTAGCCGAAACCGTGACATTTATTGTAAACTTCCATCGCAAAAACTGTAAAAAAACCTTTATTCAATTGCTTTTAACAAGGGCTTTTAAATATTACTTGAATCTTTAAAATTGAAAAGGTATTGAGCTCACAGCACTCCTAAAATGTATCGTCATTTCGAGGGCCCATAAATGGAGATAATATTTTTTAGCGACCACAACTTCTTCAGTTTTAAGCATTCTGTAGCTTATAAGAGCTCAAGAGATAGCCGTTTTCGTTTAATCGCGATTCCTACTTAGGTTCGTAAGTATCATTTTGTTTTGGGTGGTCTCATATGTCGACCACCAATATTATTTGGATTCTGTTTGGACCACAAGAGGTCCTCATAGGCTACTAGGTTGGTAACCAGCATCCATGCGGCGGATCTCCTCCCGATTGTGCTTCAAGAGCACCTGCATCTCAGCGCGACGATTGTCCGTTCGGGTCCGCAGGCTGCTCATTACGATGCCGCCAGTAGAAAAAAACGCGCTCTTGAAACGCGTTCGATGGCGATCTTCCCAACCAGACGCGCGCTAGAGCCGCAATAGATGGGATCAGAGTGGATCCAATCTCCCGAAACCAGCGCAAAATATCGACGTGCTTACAGACAGCCTCGACATTCCAGCAGTAGACCCCTTCGCGTCAAACCATCAGCATAGCTGTCAGACTGTCCATGGTTGTAGTAGGTTTAGGAGCTTGGTGCAGCACCATGGAGACCCAGGCCACAGAATATTGCAGCCATTTCTCCAGGATCTTGTCCGCTTGGTCGTGTAGTGTTGATAGCGACGTGACTCCAGCATTGGTCATTGGGACGGCAGCTCCGCAGATTGTCGTATCGTCCTCAGCACTTGGCACGAGATTCAGATTTGGCAGCGTATTGGTGGTTTCGCTTTGAATGGCCCCACGTGAAGCTTGGCTTTGTGTGCAGTACACTTCGCGATGCGCGTCACGGAGCAACCGTTTTCCTGACGCAATAATGGAATCGGCGGCAACTATTTCCGTTGTTTCAATATTTTTGCTGGCAGCATCATGCTGGAAGGGCGGCCGAGCTAGCGTCTCAATGGATGACTTCGTCCGAGGGTCCAGAAGAAGAGTCATTACCATCTCTGCAGTAACGTTGGCAATGCGCTGTTTGATCTGGCCTTTCAATCGTGCGAGGCAAGTCTGTGTGAGAGGCGTGGGGTCGGTAGCTACAACATCAAAGCGCGGGAACGTCTTCACTGCTGTAGTCGTCGTCCGAGGCGACTCGAGGTCACAGACCGAGAAAACACCGCTGTTCAGACGATCAGCAGCGGACTTCAGGAGTACAAATAGCTCCGAGGCGACGAGCTCACTACTCTGCACTTCAAACCGCGCTAAATCTCCAGTAGGTCGGCAGATTGCTTCCATCTCCACCAACAAGCGCCACGCCGCGAGAGCTAGACGGTCAAACCCAGTCGCGTCATCTCCCTTCTTACACTTTTGAAAGTACACGGAGAATGTCTTGTAGTTCACGATGGTCCTCTGAAACAGCTTGAGCGTGAATCCTACGCGAGTATCACAGTCCACTACGGTCTTCAGTTTCGGTAGTTTGAAGAGCGCCTGCACTCCTTCCAATCACTTGCAGCGCAACTGCGTGCTAAAGTAGTTGTTCAAAGCACGAACGTTCTTAATAAGGTCTCGGCCTTCCTCGAAGGCTCCACCAACAGTACAGTAGTGCTGCTCGCGCTTTCGAGTGTTCGTCACCGGATCATAGACCTCAACCGTTTCCTTATTCTCCCGAAGGCCCATCGCGTATAGCAAACACAAATTCAAGACATGCATCGAGCAATTCGTCTGGGATGACTCCACGAAGGGTTTGGATACCTTCCGGGCAGCAGAGGCCGTATCGGACACGGAAAGCGGAACCATCTTCTCGATGTCAACGCCGTAGACATCTAGCGTGCGGGTGCAGATCATACGCTTGCCATCACCAGCTACGTGGGATGAATTACCGACTGTGAGAAGTAAAGCAATCTCACGGTGCTTCCAAGACTGGTCAATGAACGAAATCGAGGTCCCCAGAGCAGCAACCTTTCCATTTTCAGTTGTCCATCCATCGTGGTGCAGGTTCAGGAACGGCAGCCAGTGTGCAGCTTCATGTTCGCGCAACAACAACATCTTCGTCGCCTCACAAAACTTAGTGAAGAGGTGCAGCGGGGCTGCCGTAGCTTTAGCGTCAGAGGAAGACGTTCGACTCAAAGAGTCACTAATACTAAGTTCCTTATCCAAAGGACACTTACAGCCCAAGACCAGGGCTCAAAGTTAACACCTTAACTTTTATGCTTCAAAACCAGAAGTGTTTTATTTACTATTATTGCGGCCAAGCCGCCTAGGGGTAAATGTATCTGTTTAACTATCTAGCCTAATCAAATGCATAACGTGTGGCTTTCGGCCAACGTACTGAGAGACCTTGTTAACTCTCCAACTTATGTACTGAGAGTTTGTTAACTCTCCGGGTACTTCGTACCCCTGTGTGTTCCACACTATGTAACCCCGTTACACACTCCCCCACTAAGATGAGAACATTCCGTTCTCGAAACTCTCCTCAGCGAGGTCACGTCTTGTTAAGACGGCGGAGGTTACTACACCTCACACCAGCGTTGTACAGCTCCGTGAGCTCACAAACGCCTACGCATCGTTGATGCCCAACTTCTCGTCGTCGGCCCACGGCCCAATGCTCCAAGCGCAGCGCGCATCTTGCTCTCAAGCGGTCTCAGACCTACGCTCGCGCTCCGCGCCTTCTCCAAGAGCTGCAAATCGCTTAGAGCAATGCTCTTGACTCATTCGAGTCGTCGACAACAGCTCAGCGGTTGAACACTCGCTTCACAAGCGATAGGTCGGTGGTTCAAACCCACTAGGGCACAGCCCTCTCGTTCCATGAACGATTGTTCACACTTGGACAAGCTTAAGGGCAACACCCTTTTAGCTCAGTGGTCGAGCACTGGCTTTGAAAGCCACTGGTCGGTGGCTCAAATCCACCCGGGCGCAGCCCTCTCATACCATGAGTAGTCCGTTCTCGGACTGACGTACGGGCATCGCCCTTATAGCTCAATGGTAGAGCTCCGGCCTGTCAAGCCAAAGGCCAGTGGTTCGATCCCCGTCCGGGACACCACTTTCGCTGTTACAGCGCACCCACATTTGGATCATGCTCATCGAGCAAGTTGTTTCAAAACAACTATGCGTCTATCGAGACGCTTGTGCCTGAACCTTGTTCAGCACAACACGAAGCACCTGCTTCCTTCGGGACCATGTCCCTAACACTACGAGGTCTCTCCACCTCCTGCTCCCGCTGCGAGGACCGCTCATACGTACGAGCTGGCTGCTGCAGCCACTGGTCAGAGCCTGAGCTCAACTACTGACCTCATCGCTCCCCACTCTAGTGGGAGGCGCCCAGCGCCTGGCGACGCTGTCGCACGCCATGGTGGCGCTTCGGCACATGATGTGCCCGGTCGTAAGCGTCAACGACGTCAGGGCAATCTTGCCGGATGATAACCTCAAACTCCCATGAGTTCTGTGAGTGAGGGTAACCCCTCCACTTCACTAAGTACTGGGTACGACCCTGACGTCTACGCCACGCCACAAGGCGTTCCACGTGAAAGTGGAGCTCACCATGCTCATCGAGCAGAGCAGGAGGAGGCCTTGCCTCAGCTGGGCTCTCGCGGGGAGAGTCAGCACTTGCCGGAACGGCGTCTGCGTCCATACGACGCCGGCGTCCACGACGCGAACGTTCACGTTCACCGCCCATCGGTCGATCTCGAAGAGATGATCCACCTTGTGGATAGGTTAGAGCCACCACTGTTGACTCACAACCAGGTCTCGGACCTTGAGTGTCCAGTTGCTCGGCTGAACGTTCAGCTTGCCTTGCTCCTGCATCTCGAGCACTTCGCTCCGCGACCTGTGGCTCTGCCACATGCTGTTGATCAGCCATCTGTGGATCCACCACTTGCTGTCGTTCAGCCTCCCGTGGATCTACCACCTGCTGCCCTGCAGCTGTCCGTGGCCCAGCCACCGTTGGTGCCAACGCCTCCGCGCTCACCTGAGCAGGGTCTTGGTATGGCTTAAGCAAGCCGACATAGAAGACCGGATGCGTGCGCATCTTCTTCGGAAGGTTGAGCGTATACGCTAGGCCCTTCCTGGCCACGACCTTGAACGGTCCTATGAACCGAGGTCTTAACTTCGTCTTGAAGACTGCAGACACTGCATGAGTAGGTAGGTTTTTAGCGTTTAATAAAACTTGGTCACCGACCTCAAACCTCTCAACATTGCTTCTGCCCTTGGCATCTGCATGTTCCTTCTGCGTGTCTTGGCTTTCAGCCATAGCGTCGCGTACTTGACGCATTACGCTCAGTCTCAAAGAGACAAAGTCATCGACTTGCTTGCGAACCACAACAGGGCTGACATCAGCTAGCCGCTCGGCTATCCCTCCCCC
>NW_003303749.1:243579-246105 GCF_000142945.1 Phytophthora infestans T30-4 | reverse complement strand
ATCATACGCTTGACATCACCAGCTACGTGGGATGAATTACCGACTGTGAGAAGCAACGCAATCTCACGGTGCTTCCAAGACTGATCATTGAACGAAATCGAGGTCCCCAGAGCAGCAACCTTTCCATTTCCAGTTGTCCATCCATCGTGGTGCAGGTTCAGGAACGGCAGCCAGTGTGCAGCTTCATGTTCGCGTAACAACAACATCTTCGTCGCCTCACAAAACTTAGTGAAGAGGGCCGCCAACAAGTCTCGGAACGTTGATGCAGCGAGTACCGTAGTACTTGGATCTCCTGTCAATCGCTGGACGAATAGCCTAAAGCCTTCCGTGGCTACCGTGTTGTATCGTTAGCCAGCACCGACCAACCATTGCGCAACGAAGATGCCGACCTCGCGTTGGGTTGGTGTCCACAGTCATCCCAATTCACCACGTCGCTTGCTGGCCCGTTCGTTGGTGGTAACTGGGTTTGCGCGCTTGTTCTCATGGGTATGCGCATGTGCCATGGCAGCATCAACGTGCTGAGCAGCCACCTTCAACTTCATGCCCTAATTGTTCTTTCCAACCGGATGATCTTCATGAAGAGCTATCATGTGGGCTCTCACGTTGGAAGTGTTAGACCAGCGGTGTAAAGCGTTCTCCCACGCATTAGCCGCCGCAAAGGGACTGCACGTCAACTGCTGAGCGCATAGAAGGCAAATATGCGTGTACGCCTCCATATCCTGTCCCGATGACTTCGTGTACGGTGTTGTTAAACGGTGAGCAACATCCCAAACGTCGTGGCGGGTATTTTGCTGGCGGTAGTGGTAAACGTCAAGCGGGATTCCAAATGCATCAACATCAGTCGACGACGATGACGATGATTCGAACGACTGTGTCAGGTCCACGACATCATTGGTACGTAGCGACAAATCCACAGGCGCTGCTGACTCGTGAGCGGACAGCACTGACTCCTGAGAAGCTGGCATCACCGAAAACGGACACGTGGAATTTGGAGCTTCGATCTCGGATGCTGAAGGAGGTGAGGTCACGGTTTTCCACTTGTATAGGCAGGATGCACTATAAAAACGCTCCGCTAGAGTCCCATTATCATACAGCTCATTGCTGCAGATGTGGTGGACACCACGTCCACAAGCAACACAAGGTGCGGTCGTCGTAAGCTCCTCACAGGAGCAGTCGGCGTTGGCACATTTCATCGTAGGAGGGAAGGGCAGGCTGCAAAGCGAGGAAGAGGGGCTCTTGATTGCTGGAAAGGTTAAAAATGAGGCAAATTAGTGTGTATGAGATCCTTTAGGTCGGTCCTGAGCGACGAACCTTCGATCGCCTTCATTGTATTCGAGAGCGGTCCTGTGCGACGAACCGCATCATGCTCGATAGATGGTGCTACAAGTGTCTGGGTATGATCATGAGGGTAAGGCGGGGAGTACTGCCGCCACCAGCGCCAGGAACCAGACTGCGTTGGTCGATAAGGAAATGCCATTCTATAATCAGATAGTAGTAGGGTATTAATATCTTACCCCCCTACGTCTGTAACGTCCGTAACGGGCTAGGGTTAATAATCCTCACGCTAAAACGCGCGTTCTACTGGCTGCCGAGCGCAGCGAAGGCGGCCTCGATTGGCTAAAATCGCAATATGTGGTGTACACATTGTATGTGGGCTACATATCGTACTTAAATGCAAACGTTCAAATTTCATTTTGCCCCCATTTTCGAAACGGAAGCCGCGGAACGCCACGTTACTCAAGGTACGCTGCGTGTATGCATGTTAGTTAGCATTAGTAGCTAGCAAGACACACATACACAGATAGTCCGAGGTTCCTGGGGCTGCTTGGGGGGTAGCTTATAACTTGCGGGATTTTATCCTGCAAGTAGGTAGCCGTGCTATGGGGATTTAGCTCCAGAGCCCTTTGGGTTCTTGGGGCTTTATCCCACCACCCACTCTGCGCGAGAGCACATTTGGCACCTGGTCCATTGACCGCAAACCCGACAGCGAACCAGTTGAGCCGGTCGTTAATGGTTATTGATGGGGCACGCACATTGCGTGCGTGCAGTTGGTTAGGAGGGGTACCGTAACCGGGCCTCTTTTAACCGACAGATGGGATGGGGGCTGTAATAGCCTATCAATAACCAGCCTTTGCAATAACGGCCGGCCTTTTGGCCAAAGGATATCGCACCTCAAGGCTTCAGTACTATCCGGGGGCCCAACCCTGAAGATTCGACTGCACAATTTGCAAACTAAAAACCGCTCCGGGCCTCACGGCCCGTGACTGTGGGATAAGTGATCGGAGATAACCCTTGATGGGGGCCAAGCCATTCCCCGGTAGTACGCAATAATCCCTCACACACTACTCTATGAAAACCTACTGCTACGTAGCGGGGGTTTCTTTGAGACAATTGTCCTAACGCGGTCACGTTTTTCCGTGTTCTCAGAGCCATTTGTTCTGGAAGATAAGCGAAAAAAAGGAACCCGCTGAAGGAGTCTTGGAAGAGAGCCCTTTGTGTCTGGAGAACCCAAAACGCATTTTAAAC
>NW_003303749.1:240100-243307 GCF_000142945.1 Phytophthora infestans T30-4 | reverse complement strand
GCATGATCAGTAAAGATCACAAAAGGCTTAGAGCCTAGCAGGTGTACCCTGAATTTGACTAGAGCATACTTCATTGCAAGTAGCTCTTTGTCATGAACTGGATAGTTCTTCTCTGCAGCTTTGAGCTGGCGAGACTCAAACGCGATCACGCGTTCACGCCCTTCGGCGTCTGCTTGTAGTAAAGCACAACCGATTGCAAAATCGGAGGCGTCACAGACGACGCTAAACGGACTATCCGGGTCCGGTAGCGCAAGGATCGGAGCCTGGAGGAGGCTCTCCTTCACAGCCTCAAAGGCTCCGTCGTGCTCGACGTTCCAGCACCATGGTGCGTCCTTCTTAAGGAGATCTGATAATGGCCGAGCCATCTCCGCGTAGTTCGCACTGTACTTGTGCAAGTAATTGGCTAAGCCTAGCCACTTGCGTAAGTCTTTTTGGTTCTTGGGAACCGGCCAGTCCACGATGGCCTTGACTTTGGCAGGATCTGCCCGTAAGCCACGCTTCCCAATGAAGCACCCGATGAAAGGTATCTCCTCCGCGCCAAAGACGCACTTGTCCAAGTTGGCATACAACTTATTAGTGCGCATGCACTCGAGCACCGCTCGCAAGTGGTCAATGTGGTTATCCACGTCTGACTTTCCGTGCTCGGCACGACTATGGACGAATATATCGTCAAAGTACGTTTGAGCGTACGCCCGGTGGGGCCTAAACAACTGCGTCACAAGACGATTGAACGTTGCTGGTGCGTTCGACAGCCCCTGGGGCATCACCAGCCACTCCCAGAGCATACCGCTCGGAGGGCTCACCGCTGTCAGCGGAATGTCGCTCGCTCTCATGAGCAATTGGTAGTAGCCATCGACCAAGTCGAGCGCGCTGTACAACGTACAGCCTACCATGTTGTTCTGCAGAACATCCTTGCGAGGAATCGGCGTTTGCGCCGGGATAGTGGCCGCATTCAGCTTGTTAAAAGCATGAACAATGCGCCACTTGCCGTTCGGCTTTCTGACACAGAACGTGGGTGTCGAGGGCGGAGACTTACTCTCACGCACCATCCCTGCCTCGTGCTTCGCACGGAAGAATGCGTCAATGACGTCACACTGCTCTCTCGGCAAAGGCCATTGCCTTGTTACGCAGTATTTGGTTCCAGGAACCAGGTCAATCGCATGACACACGCCTCGATCCGGAGGCAGGCCCGTCGGTGGGTCTTTTGAGACAGCGTCTCCATACTCCTTCACCACCGGGTAGAAGGGATCCGAAGGATCTTTGAGGATCGCCGATCCACTTCTTGCGCTTAGCGCCTTCTTGGTGTCCTCTAGGACCGCGTCGTCCACGACGGATGAGGAGTTCAACTCCTCCTCAGGTCCCAGCAAGACCACCTCGGCTAGCTCGCCTGCCTTTAAGGCTTCGCCGAACTCGTCAATGGACATCTCGTCCAGCTCTAGCAGAGCATCTGCAGCGGGCAGAGCATCAAGGCTGATATCGCCTTCTACCTCCCCCGTCACTCCGTTCACGAGTGTATACAGCTGTTCACAGCAATCACGTGGAGCATCACCGCTCGTCACGTTGGACACATCGTCCGACGTCGAAGACGTCACAGACGCCCTGCGTCTTCTTCTCCTTTCCCTCCGCGACCGAGCCCGGCCGGATGAGGGCGGTGTGGCGACATCTCCGTCGCCACCACCTGGTGCAGCAGCACCATCACTCCTCGAAGAGGATACAGTGTCTTGCAAGACACTCGGCTGAAAGCCAAGAGGCTCTTGACCTTCACACAGTGAACTAGGTGTCACTTCACCTGCATCTCCTGGGCCACGCTCATGATGCCTCGACTCGCCGTCGACCGCGACCCTCGGGTCACGCGGCGGTAGGTCATCGACCAGATTCATACCACTCAGTGGATTACGCGCCACTCCGCGCTCGTCCTCACCAGGACCCAGCAGTTGGTCATTGACCTGACCTGCACCGCTCCGCGGATAACGTGCCGCACCACGTACGCCCTCAGGGCAAACAGCAACCTCGTTGCTAACAATTTCGGACATACCAATGTCAAGCACTACGGCCGCCTCGGCCTCGTGCTCGCGCCAAAAGCGCTTCTGCTTCCTAGCAGAGGTGGGTTCATGACTCACCAAAGCTCCACTAGGAGCAGGGTGCGACGCACCCAGCGTTTTCGACTTCCAGTCGATCCATGGCTCATGACGTTCCAGCCATGCCATGCCAAGGATGAGGTCATACCTCGCATACAGGTCTAAGACCAGACAGCGTTCCACGCTATCGAAGTTCTCAAACTTCACTCCAAGGTCGACAGAGACCTTCGACACAGCTACCAGTGTCCCCGTCGCGAGACGGACAGAGATCGTATCTCTCGTTGGCACTTCCAGTGCCTCAGCTTACAGCTGACTCCCTTCCAGGGTGGAGCGACGGGCGTAGTTGCCCGAGGCTCCCGAGTCAATCAAGACTCTCCATGGCTTTGCAAAGCCCTTCACGTTCGCTTGAGCGACCAGCAAGCCCGGCTTGCACACACTCTTCTCGTAAGAGAGCTCAGCTCTCTTCGGGGCCTGAGCCCCGTTGCCCTCTACCTCTTCGAGGCACAACAGAACTCAGTTCTTCCCCAGTAGGCCGCCCCGCGCCTACTGGGAGTTGCCGTTTCCCGGCGATGACCCGGAAGGTTGGCTCGCCGGAGCCTCGCGCTTCTTGCGCAGAGGGCAATAGGCCCTCAAGTGCTTAGTGCTATTGCACACAAAGCATCGGCGGATGCCGGCGCGCTGCTCCGCAGCAAGAAGCTCCGCTTCTTCATCTTCAGCATAGCTAAGGTCCCATCGGCTCTGGACCGCTCGAAGAGCTTGCGCTACCAGCGCTCCAACCAGGTCGCGCCGACCTGAAGTTGTGCTCGGCATTCAATGCCACATCCACCGCCTCTTCAAAAGGAGTTAGGGTGTACACGGAACACTTCCGTTCGAGCTGCGCTCACACGAAGTCCCTCCATGAACACGGTCACGCTGAACCAGTTTCGGAAGAGGGTCCGCCGCCATTCCGGCGATAAGAGTTCTCAACTCTTGGACATAGTCCAATAAATCCTTCTTACCCTGGCGGGTAGCAAGGAACTTTGACCGGACACGGTACGCCTGATTAGGCGGCGCGAACACGCGCGAAAGCTGTTGCTTCAGCTGATCCCAAGTGGGAAATGCAGCGTCAACAGACGTGCCGCACGTTAGT
>NW_003303749.1:234086-240000 GCF_000142945.1 Phytophthora infestans T30-4 | reverse complement strand
AACAGTATCAAGCTGCGGTTGGTCGCATGATTCATGTGTCTCCTCGAGACATGGAGCGGTTCTATCTTCGGCTATTGCTCTGTCAGCGTAGAGGTCCAACATCGTTTGAGGACTTGAGAACGGTTAACGGGATTGTCTGCCCCACATTCCAAATTGCGGCGCGGGAAGCTGGCTACTTGGAGAATGATAACGAGTGGGTTTCGTGTTTGAGGGAGGCAGCTGAGTTCCAAATGCCGTATCAGCTACGCCAGCTCTTCGTCATCATCCTGGTGTATTCAGCTCCAGCAAATGTTGGTGTTCTATGGGATTGGTTTTTCGCGGATCTTTCCCAAGACTTCGCACGCAAAAATCAGGCTTTGATGGACCCCTTTAAGTCGGCGTTGATCGAATTTGAAACGCTGATGAGCATTCAAGAACTACTTCAAGCGAGTGGGTATGCGGTAGCTGACTTCGACGAGCTTCCTCAGTTGGGGTCGTTCCCAACATTGATTCGTGAAGCGCTTCGCCAAAACGGATTACTACGACGTGAGCTGACTGGATACGACGCGTCATCTTTGGAGGCAATTGTAAGCACAGAAGATCAGCTAAACGAAAGTCAGCGGGTGGCTTACGACCAGATTATTGAAGCGGTTGAATTCCCGGAGGAAGGCAAGAAGTTTTTTTTTGTCGATGGCCCGGGTGGTACTGGAAAATCTACACTGCTTCGAAACATACTGGCCAAAGTCAGACTCTCGGGGAAAATCGCCATCGCTGTGGCGTCTAGCGGTATTGCCTCGCTCTTGCTCATGGGTGGTAGGACAGCTCATTCTACATTCAAGATCCCTTTGAAATTAAACGAGAGCTCGACGTGCGGTATCAGGAAGAACTCCCATATTCAGGAGTTGATCAACCATGCAAGTTTAATTATTTGGGACGAAGCACCTATGGCCCATCGCCACGCATTCGAGGCAGTAGACAGAACACTGCGGGACATACTTGACAACGATACCGAGCCTTTTGGGGGGAAAGTGTTTGTACTTTCGGGAGATTTCCGCCAGATTCTCCCGGTCGTTAAGAATGGAACACCCGTCGAGACAATTGACGCTTGCCTCAAGTCGTCTACACTGTGGCCCCAATTCCAGACGTTCCGTCTTACGGAAAACATGCGAGTGCGCACTGCTGATACTGCAGACACTGCTGAGGAAATGGCTGCGTTCTCCGAGTTTCTGCTGCAAGTCGGGGAGGGAAGACATGATGTAACTCCTTCCCTAGGAAGCGATTACATGAAGATCCCGCGCGATATGCTGATTGAGAATCCACCTGTGCCTGAGGATGAGGACCAGGAAATTCGTCCTGGTGTTATTCCAAGAGGCATGGATCGGATCATCGACGAGATGTATGGCGAGATTAACAACCCCGAAGTTGCTACCGATGAGTATTTCGCTAACCGTACGATCCTCACGACCACGAACGCAATCGTGCACCGCATCAATAAAGCGGTGACCGATCGATTAACTGGACAGGCGCGGGAATACATGTCTTCCGGTTCTGTACAAGACGACGGTGATGGCAATTTCTTCGAGCAGGAGGTACTCCACTCGATGAATATCAGTGGAATGCCGCCCCACAAGCTGACCCTCAAGGTAGGAATGCCTATCATGATGATGCGGAACCTGAATCCAGATCTAGGGCTGTGCAACGGAACACGGCTTCGAATTGTGGCCCTCAAGCCACATGTCATCCACGCCACAATCATGACCGGTGAGCGACAAGGGCAACATGTGTTGATTCCCCGCATTGTTTTCATCAGTGACGGAGACATTCGGAGCTTTCCGTTTCATTTGAGACGCAAGCAGTTTCCTGTCCAACCGGCCTTTGCGATGACGATTAACAAGGCGCAAGGACAAACGGTGCAGTACTTGGGGCTGTATCTTGCTACGCCTTGCTTCTCCCACGGGCAGCTGTACGTTGCGATGTCGCGAGTTACTTCAAGATCAAGATTCAAGGCGCTGGTCGAGTACCCAAAGCTGGAGGAGGAGGATGGGGTCTACGCCCAGAATATTGTCTACAGACAGATCTTTGGTTCGGAGTAGGAATGTTCAACTTCAAATGCATTTAATACATAACGTTTACATAAAACATGTTTAAGCGCAGCGAAGGCGTGAGCCCATTTCCCCTGGGACTACAGCCTGCCACCTCCGCCGCGTAGCGGCGGCGAACGGCTAGTCTTAAACATCTACTGCAGCAACCTGTCTGTCCGTCACACTAAATTGTCGTGCCTGTCACGCTTTTCCGGACAAATCATTGGATAAAATAATTTAAATATTTCTACTGGCTGCCGAGCGCAGCGAAGGTGGCCCCGATTGGCCTAAAAGCTGCCGAGCGCAGCGAGGCGGCCCAAATCGGCACTTCTGCAACTCTGCGGGCGTATGGGCCCGCCTGAGCCACAATCTGCCAGCCTACCATGCGAGTAGTGAAGCGAGCCGTAGCGAGCGGAACGGAGGCAAAACACAAGGAACGACATTTATTCTTTCCCGCCGCGTAGCGGCGGCACTCGGCTAGTCTGATCAAAATTAAAACTAATAAGACGATATTACCATATGTTTTCCTTTGAGAATAAACTAATAGCGCTAATATTAGTTTAATATTAGTTTGTTATTAATATTTACTTCACTATTACTATAAGTCAAGTTACTATCAATCTCTACTCGCACAAAACTAAGAAGTACAATTTTCGGCGTTACTTGACTTCTCAAGAAGAATGTACCTTACAAGTTACTTATGAACGAACTACTGACTGATGACAAAGTTAAGAAATGTCGGTGCTTGACGCTGGCAGCAGTTTTTGATGGTGGTTGGCCTCAAACTCAGCCAACCACGCAGCTAGACGTGTAATTTGGTGGATAGTTTCTGTCGTGGCCTGGTCATCGAAACGGATATCTTTAAACACCTTGAGATTTCGAGCTTCAAATTTCGCTAGCCACTCGATCAACTTCGGCTGTATCGCCACATCAGTTCCGGTAGCTGACCAAAGTGCACTCTCCGCGTAGTGCCCAACATCCACGGCGTCAACGTCTTCCAGCTGCATTTTGCACGTGGCTTCGAGCTCCTGCAAAGTCACCGATTGCCAAGGGCTACCGTTCAACTCGCTTATGTCCGGGTCAGATTCAAGTCGCGTGTCGGCTTGGTCACATGTGTCTGCTGCCTGTGTATCCGGTCTTGAGCATCTGCTCAATAACAAGCAGAAAACACAGCGCAGTGCTAGGAGAACCGTACACGATGTCGTTGCAGTCGCTTTCTCCGTCATGATCTTTCTCTCTCGACTACTGAAGGAAGGAAACACAACGTGGTCTGCTCGGTTGGGATGAACTTTCTATTGGATTGGCAATTGAAATGGTCGCATCGAAGAAAGTCTTACTTTTGTTTATTGTATTTGACGTCATGGCCTTTTTTCTCTATCTGCAGTTCCCGGATCCACAACTTAACCCTGGAATGAAGTGTCGTGTCCTCACCACTAGCTTTCTCTTCCATGTCCTCGCCGCCAGCTTTCTCGCTCTCAGGTTCGTCTTCGAATCGGTCAACGTCCGCTTCGCTGAACCGGTGCCGGATAGGCAAGGAAGCTTTGAGCGAAGCATCGGTGCGGGTCGAAACCTCAATCATAGATTTACGGAGTTGGTCGATTGCCCGCCGAGTCGAGTCGCCCACATTGAGTTGCTTCGTCAGAGCTGAGCCCGCCCCGACGACACTGGATGACAGCGATGTAAGACGCGAGCCCCAACGTGAAGCGGATGGGAGATGCCTTTTGTCTGGGCACGACTTTCGCCAACGCGAAGTCGAATCTCTATCTTGGCCATTCCAGTCGTCAGCTAAGTCAAAGTCGAAGTCGTCGTGGCCAGCGGCGAGAATGGATGGATTGTCTCGCCGACCGTAGTACCCGGATGCCTGTGAGAATGTAGGTGCCATCGTTGCTCGGAGTCTGCAAATCGGAAAGTGAGAGCCCTTCGAGAGCTCATGATGCTGCTCATATGCGAAGCGAGGAATGTGGTGCCCACGAGAAGCCAAACGGTTGAAAAAAATCAGCAGCGACAGTAACGCAGCATGTGATGGAACACCAACAGTCTGCGGTGCACAATATCCTTGGCTCGGTGAGACCGACAGAAGATCAGCGGCGCCAACTTTGGAGTGGAAGGGAACGAGTTCACTACGAGGATGTCGACGCGCTGTTGGTGCAGTTTTGGCCGCTTCCTTATTGAGGACTTGAGGTCTCATGTTGAGGCTCACCGTGTTGACTTGACGTTGATCGACCTGAGATCGAGAGCACCGTTCTAAGATCGTGCTGCGTTGGCTGAAAAAACTGAGGTTGTCTCCGAAAAACTGAGGTTGTCCGCGGATCGTCTGCTGCACCAGTCGTCCGTCGTGAAGCATTGAAGGTCTCATCGGTGAGACTCTCACCGAGTCGGTGACACCGACAAAGCCGCTGTACTGGCAGAACTGGCAGTACTACTGCAGTGCATGGGCATGAAGCAGCGGCACACGTGCATTGTAGGCGACATTGAACATTGGGCCAGAAATTGTAACACAGACTGTAAAAAGTCTAATAATTGTCTGTTTGATATAAATAAAAGTGCTATATAACTTAGTGTCTTGAGAGGGCGGTAGAACTCATCAATTAGCCAGAAGCATCCTTTAAGGTCAGCGAAAATGTCCGGCAAGCACGAGTTCTGCCCAGGAGAGAAGCGGATGATTGTGAACAGCTACGAGTATTTCAAAAGCCAGAAGGAACAAGGCCTCTTCAAAGGCATCAGGACACGCCAACTGGTCTCTGATTGCGTTGGTTGTGGTCCCAATACCGTTGACTCCGTGGTTAATGAGAAAAAGAATAACCCAGACACTGATTTTGAGGTATATCAATTATAACTGATAATTGTAGCATTTCCTTTTTAAACTAATATTTGTACAAAGCCCAGTGAAAACGACAGAGGTCGAAAGCGAGATTATGACCTGACGGATCCTTTATAATTGTTTTCACCATCCTGCTGGCAGAATTGAATGCTAAATCGACAAGGGCAATCTGCGACCGGGCGATGTGTCATCTTCCTTTTTGACATATGATTTGATTCTAGACCAATCATATCTGTGTATTTGGCGCGCCTTTCCCCCGAAAATGACAGTGTTCTGAGAAAGCATTTTTAAACGACTGTAGCTCCAAAACGGCTGGGAATTGGCTAAAAATTACCACAAAATCGAAATCTAAACGCATGATTGCCCCCTATATCTAAATGTCGATATAGGTTTTCCTAAATGTAGACCTCTTATGCCTCTCTAGATTCTGGCCCAATGTTCAATGTCGCCTACAATAGCTGTTCTTGCATGACCATCCGTACTTCAATCATTCAAGGTGAGTATCTTGGCCGTTACTAGCAAAGTCAAAGTCAACGCGGCGCACTGCAAAGATCGAATGATAACCGAGGCTCTCGGTCCGAGAGGAGGTATCGGTACGTACGGCAAGTTGCCTGGGGTCGCCCATGTAGCGACAAAGTGATCTACCTGCAAAAGGTATTATTTTATCCCTGCCAACGAATCGAATCGTGGCAGACAACGTTGACCAGAGACTTTCGCACGGTATTCATATTATGGGGGCTAGAACAAGTGCCGACGGGGTCCTAAAACTCAAAAAGCTCCTAGCTACTAATGCTGGTCGGCTGGCAGCAAAGGTTCCACAATTGAAAGGCTGGTGCCGAGTGAAATAAGAAACAGGCAGAAACCAGCCAAGAAGAGGCCAATGAAAGGATTCCTGTTGCTTTTGCTGCTTTGCGTCGCTTGCTGCTGTGCTACCGCCCAAAGGCGTGAGCGCGACTCTGCTATCGCCAACTTCCTCAAAGCGCGAGCTGGCTGGCAGACCATGTGCCTCTACACCTTCGACGATCCTGCCATC
>NW_003303749.1:224509-233986 GCF_000142945.1 Phytophthora infestans T30-4 | reverse complement strand
GTTCGACGCTTGATTCTCTCTTTCGCTAATCTGACGGTGTACCCCGGTCGCCTTGCAGAACGGGTCCACGTTCGTATACTCCTTACCACCGTCCGTCCTAAGCACGTGAATTCGGCAATTAAACCTTTCCTCAAAATACACCAAGAAGTGCTCGAACTTCTTCGTTGTCTTAACCTTGTTCTTCGCCAGGAACACTTCTACGTAGTGTGTAGAATAGTCTACGAAGTTGATCAAATATCTATTCCCCCGTATGTCCTTCGGCGTCATAGGTCCTTTGATATCGCTTCCAATGACACCCCCAATCTTGTCGATAGGGGCATTCGCTCCTGTGTCCTTCTTCGACCGATTATTCCTGCTCTGCTTTCCTTGTGCACACGTTAGACAGTTGAGACGTGATCTGCTCGTCAGTCGAATCCCTGATCCTCTCGTGTCCGCCATTCGCTCTACTGTGTCATACGAGATGTGCCCAAGTCTCTTGTGTAGTATCAATAGTGTCGTTTCAGTCACTATATCGTCCAGCAACGCTACTGCTTCCTTCAGTGGGCTCATTACTGCATGTATTCGTGCCTTTCTGTCAGATTCTCCCATGGCGTCAATCATCAACACATTATGGCGTCTGTAAACCTCGAGAACACGCAATCCACTTTTCTGCTGTACCATGTAGCTCCTGCCGTCATGGCGCTCCAGGTACACGCCCTTCATCTCCAGTCTACCGTAACACATGCTATTATCGGCCAGATTCTCCGGATAGTGAACGTCCGATATGTTCACCACGATTGTCCTGAGCTCTACTGTTCCCTTCTTGATGACGCGGATGTTCTCCATTTGCTGCCCTTTAATGCTCGTCACAGTCAATTGCATCTCTCAGCAAACTTGCTGTCTTCACTAAGTGCACACTGGATCCACTGTCGAGAATCATACATGTGTGTCGTCGCTTGTGCCTGTCCCTATCGCTAGTGAAACCTTGGTCTTGTTGGCACCATTGTTCCTCGTCTTCTCTGGCCAATTTCTCGCTATATGCCCAGCTTCATCACAAATAAAGCACGTACGAGTATCTGCACCACCGACACGCGCGACTGACTCAGTTCCGTGTTTGTCTTTGTTTCCCTGACCACCACCTTGGTACCGACCACCATGTCCTCGATTATCTCGACCTCCATGTCCTCGGGACTGGTCGCGTTTGGCAATACTCGCCTCATACTCAACAGCAAACGCCACTAACTCCGTAGCTTGCTGTAAATGATCCATGCGTTGAGAATTCATTCTCGTCAGCATTGCACCTCGTAGATACACAGGCGCCGACTTGCACAAGCACTGTAAGACGTGTAGATCAGAGCACCCTGACCGCTCTGCTATATATGTGAGGTATTGAAAGTGCTCAACCCATGTTCTATCGCGAAGCTTGTCTGCAGTCATCAACTGCAGCCCTTTAGATGCCGTGATCGTCGTCATGTACGGCGCTAGCATGCGATTCATGACATACTCTATAGGGGTAAATGTATCTCTTTAACTATCTAGCATAGTTAAACCTAATCAAATGCATAACGTGTGGCTTTCAGCCAACGTACTGAGAGACCTTGTTAACTCTCCAACTTATGTACTGAGAGTTTGTTAACTCTCCGGGTACTTCGTACCCCTGTGTGTTCCACACCATGTAACCCCGTTACACTCTCCCTCACTAAGATGAGAACATACCGTTCTCGAACTTTCCTCAGCGAGGTCACGTCCTGTCAAGACGACGGAGGTCACTAGACCTCACCTCTGCGTTCTTATAGCGGCAGAAAATGATGGGGCTAGCTAATCCGAAAAAATTATTATCTTTGGATACTCGGCGATAACTTCACCAAAATAGCCTTAAATTAAGTGCAAAGGGCGCGGATAGAAAGCTGAGGTTTCGTAGTTCCTTCTTCCATAAATTAAGACTCTTCATCTCTTTCATTTCAGGAAGCGCAGTGCAACGCAGACACCAGCTCAGTCCGGGCGAGAAAACCCTAGTTTGCAATGCTTATGGTTATTTCGTCGCCGAGGCCAAAGCAGGCAGAAGTGGAGGGTGGGACTCGCGCGATCGAACTAAAGAGGCGACGTGCCTTGGGAAAAGCACAGTTTTTCGGGTGCTCTGGGCATGGAACCTCGACCCAGACACCAATTTCGCCGAGGTGCGCTTGTCGTTTTGGCCCATGTAGGGTTAAAACTGCTCTGTTGTGATATCATATGAAAATCTTACAATTTTATGCTTTCGCTAGTAGAATGTACCATCCACAAGAAGCTCATGAGGAAGATGGTGGGTAATCACTCTTTAAATATATACAAATCCTTCTTTTTAAATTTGAGCGTTTTATTTTTAACGCCTGTTTGTACAACTGTTTTGCCCTTTCCACACTCTTGACCAATAGAATATCAGCATTATAGCAACTGTTTCCCCGTTTAAAGGTCCGTGGAGACACCTTTTTGGGGAGCCTGTAGCGACAAAACTACTGCGAATTAGCCGGTTTTAACACCAAAATCATACTCAAAATGGGCGGTTTTATCACATATCTAAATGTCATATCTGGTTTTATCAAAATTGAGCCCCCCATGGGGATTTGATTACTAGCCCCTTCATTTTCTGCCGCTATAATAGCGTGGGTGATTCTGCCGTCCAGATCGGCAACTTCCTCTCAAAATATACCAGTGCAGCTCCATCCAGCTTTCCATTCAGTGCGAGAATTCGAAAGTCCTCTGATCAATCCCCGCCGCTCATCTGTTGCGCTGCTGCAAGTCTCTGCAAGAACCTTAGTCCCCATGTCTTAAAATCCGCCCCAAGACCAGGATACACTTCTTTCCTCGTGAACTTCATGAAGACCGGCCAGTCCAGGTCACGTGGCTTCGGCACTTTGATCCCGAAGCTCGGAAGGGGTACAAACTGCTGCGCCGTGGGTTCGGTCATTGGCCGCTGCATGTTCGTCGTGTTTTCTGTCTGTGGCATCGCCAGCTCAGGTGCTTGTACCACTTGGGCTGGCGCTCTCATTGAGGTGTCTAGGGATCCTACCCTCGTGCGTTGAGCTTGAGCTTTGATGAAGTCCGTAAACGCGCTCGACTCGCCATACTTGTACTCGGAAGATGGTGTCTGCTGCTGCAGTTGCTATTGGATCTCGGCTTGATTCGCCATGAACTGTGCTTGCTGCTTAGCCATACCTTCGAGGAGTCCTTCCAGCCTATCCAGACGCTCTGAGCTTGCGCTAGCGTTCCGGCTTCCCCGTCCAGGGGCGTCGGACGCGTCTGAGTCAGAACGCGCCCCTTCAAACAGCTTGAACGGGTCTGCAACCACGTTCAACCCGTGAACGTCGGTGTCGTGATCATCCCGCGGGTTTAATCGTTGTGAGGTCTCGTCAGAACCACTTGGGCTCATAACCTGTTGTTTGCTTGCGCTCTGCGTGGTAGATTGAAGACTGATTGTATTTAATGGTTATGTAGTATGCATTCTCCTTCTCTGTAGGAGTTTCCTAACTGCTTTCTCCTCTTCTCACTTGATCGCCACCCCACTCACACTGCGATGCTTCGATATCTCACACTGCGACGCCTCAAGGTCTCCTCGATCCCATGGTGGATATCTTGCGTGTTCCGACACATGACTGTAGGCGTACGCTGGCATATATCGCTCGAGTAGACGTGCGAGTCGACGGTTGGTGTAGGTGGGGATGCGCGGGATGCTTCAACAACAGACAAACGAAGCAAATATGATCTAAATTTCCTCGGGTAGCGATGAGCCCAAGGCACTCGAATTTGTACCGCCTTTCCACGGACGTTTCGCAGATGGCAACGATTCAACACGTTCTTAATCAATTTACACCCGTAAGAAAGCGGTGGATGCTGTGCAACGATGTCCCAGATGAGACTGTAGTGATCGCGCAGCACGCCACATCAGCGGCACGTAGTACATAACATATTACCGGTATAGCTCTTCGGTAGGGAAGCGGATTCCTACAAAAGTTGATATCACTTTTCCACGAGATCAACATTATATCAAATCTGTTTCGTTTGATTCGTTATTCCGACGAAGCTTTTCCGTTTTAGGGTCTGTAAAGGAAAATGTTTAACCCCTCTGTTACCGTAAAATGAGCCCGTGAACCACTAATTTTACGTCATAACTTACGGCGTAGCTTTTACCAGCGCGTTTATATGGTGCTGTATCTTCCACTTGCCTATCCAAAACGATGGGAGGTATACGTTCTCAAAGGTTTTGACACACTACGTCGTATATCATACGACGTAAGGATGACCCAAACGACACGGACACCGACACTTACGACTTTGTAAGAGTGAACATAAAAATTAAAACGGGAAGACGCAAGCGAATGCACACATAGAGCAGGGCTTTTCGATGACTGACATGCTAAAAGAGGAACAGACACAGAGCATATGGTAAAGGACGTCACATTTATGAAGCAATGAACACACTCATCGTCAGGGGGGATAGCTAAGGAGGGCCTCCAGCTGGGAGGTCCCTCACATAAAAATAAACAAAAACAGAATAAAAATATTCTTTTCGTCGACAACGGCAAAAAATAGATTTGCCGCTGCCGACGAAAACAACTGTTATTTTAATTACGGCAAATCCATTTTTTGGCAGTTACCGACAGAAAAAGCAACAACTATTTATAAAGAAACAACAGTATCCTTAGTTGTCCTCATCGTCTGGCGCTCCTTCGCATTCACGGTTCGGCCTCCTCGTCAGCACCCTCATTGTCTTCGCGGAGAATCTCACGACGAGTCTTCTTGCGGACGCCGACGGTTTTGGGAGCGCGGCGCAGCACGACTCGCTTGCCAAGGTGTGCTGGGATCCTGTCACCGCACGCGAAGTCCTCGTGCCACACTTGGAAGCAAGTCTTGTCGCCACCTCTGCGCGCCTTGCCACACAGGTAGAACTTGGCGTCGCCGTTGGAGCAGTCCGGGCAGTAGTAGGTCGTCTGGAACGACTTTTTGAGCTCGCCTTGAAACAGCGAGCACACCTTGCACGACCGCTGACGCCTCTTCTGGATGCCGCCCCTCACAGTCACCCAGTCGTTGAACTGCACGAGCGTGTGCCCGGAGAATGCAGGGCGCCGTCGCTTGCGTGCTGCTGGCGACGGAGTGGGGGCTGCCATGAAGTCTTCGTCCTTGAGCTGTAGCAGCTGCTTGTGCAGCATGCTCAACCACTCGTATCGCTTCATGGGCGTCTCGCCGGCGAGCCGACTGGCCTCTTTATGCGTGAGGTACGCGTTGACGAGCGCCAGGTCCAGTAGTCCGAGGAATAGACTCTTATAATACTTCCGGAACCCGAAGGAGAGCTGGATGGAGGAGGACTGGAGGCGGAGCTGGTCATGCACGTCGACTCCTCCCATCCAGCGCTGGTAATCCGTCACCAGCCTCGGGTACTTGAGCATCGAAGTCCCGAGCCCCTTCAGGTTCCGCTGGATCCTGTCCTCTGCCATGGACACACCTGTCGCGAGGTAGTGGACCGGCTTCCGGTCCCACCAGAGGCATGAAACCATGGTCGGCACTGCCGTCGATCTTGCGAACTTGAAGGATCCACGTTCGATGCGCCTTGGTCGCGTCTTATGCTTCGCTACGACGTCGCGGTTGAAGCCCAGGCGGTTCGTCATGATCGTACCGATCACGTAGATTGACATAGAGAGAAGCTGGATGGCGAGGGTTACGGACGAATAGAAGCGGTCGATGACCACAACCCGGAAGCCACGATGCCCAGCTAGAACAGTGCTCAGGTTGCGGATGACTGCCGCAGCGCCCGTCTTACGGTCATATGCCTGCGCAGCAGACTCGCTGGCTTGGCGTTTTCCAACATAGATCTCAAACCTGAAAGATACGACATTGAGAGCACGGTCAAAATCATAAAGTCATAAATTACGACCTAGCAAATCAACCAAAAAAACATTCGTCGCTTACCGGTGGCAGTACGCAGTCAACGAGTCGCATGTCATAAACATATTGGTCCCGTTGCGGTGAGGCTTGTCTGGCATGAACATCCTGGTCGTGTTGCGTCTGGATGTCGCCGGCAAGACACCTTTGTCAAACGAGATGATGTTCGGCGGCTTCCACGCGCTCAGGAACCGTTTCTGCAGTACATCAACAACGTCACGGATCTTCCACAGCTTGTCTTGACGGTTCGGGTTGTCATTGTTCGCGAAGTGTAGATCGCGCAGGATCGACGTGCAGCGGTTCCGGCTCATGTACTTGCCGAACGCACCTGCACTCAAAGCACCATCGTCATTCATTGTGCTGCGAAAAGCGTCGGGTGGGGCTCAACATATGAGCCACGAGAAGCCCAATAACGCACAAGATCTCGCGCGGTGAGTAGTCGTTCTCCCGACGAATACGGCGTCGAAGTTCACGAAGTGTACGCATGTTCTCCGTTCTGGACGTCCGCGATCGTTCATAACGCGCTCGATGGTCCACCGTCTGCCTTTTCATCCGGTTCGTCTCTTTGGTGATCCGCATCCACAGGCTCTTCGGTAGGAAATAAAACAGCAATTCAACTGGATCGCGTGGTACAACTGGTCCTCCAGCGTCGTCACCCTCGCTGGCGTCTCTCGGCTCCTCTACCGTGTCGTCCTCAGAGTCTAGGTCGGGCTCCGTCTCCGAGATCAGCCGCTGGAAAGCTCAAATCACGACACTCTGGTCTGAGTCATGCACCGCGTCAGCACGTAGCGGGGGTAGCCCGAAAGCTCTCCCAACCGCGTTCTGCGACAACGCAGGTGTGCCATCGTCCTCGCTGTCACTTACGAACAGCGCGTCGACTGTGTTGGCCGAGAGGGCCACATTGCAATCAATCTGCGACGCTCGCACCATATCTCCATCACCGCTGTCGCCCCCACCGCTCCCAGCTTCACCGCCGCCACCGCTCTCAGCTTCACCGCCCCCACCGCTCTTGCCCTCACCGTTATCTCCACTCTCCTCGCCACCGCTGTTGTCCTCTTCATCCTGAATCAGTCCGGTTGCAATCGCGTGCTCCACCACCGCTCTCTCACCTACCACAAACCAAATTAGAAATGACGCATAGTAATACTGCAATAGCACATCATACCGTAGAGCACAATCTCGCCTTCTGCAGGAACCTCGCTGGACGTCTGACGTACGCCCAATCGTTGACAGTCCGGTGGGAGGCTTCGACCGCCACCCCGCGGCCTTGAGCTGGCGCACAGGTGGCCGAAGTCTACCAGGCGCGGATCCAGGGCGGGCGTTGACACCGACGCTTGAGCCTCAGCTTTGGTCCTTGCGCTTACAGAGACCGGCATTTTGCTTACGTCTCAGCCGGCAAAATCTCGAATGGCTGAGAGTGCCCGAAGACTTCTGGCCACTCATCAAATGATGATTGTTGGAAAGGTCCACTTGAACCCTATCCCTCGTACTGTCTTTGTGTGTGCAGCAAAAACCTCTCCAGCCTTATATCCGATCGGCCCCAAATTTGATTTGATTTCAGTATCAGGTCGCCGTTTCCGAGCCAACTCCTATATGAAGAAAACACTATGTCGTAAGTTACGACGTACAATTTGGACTATGTCATAACTTATGACGTTGGTAACAGGGGGGTTAAAGCTTAGAGCTTTTCCCAAAACCAGTACCATATGTGAGCTCAAATCCCGGAATCAGTACCTTTCCCAAAACCAGTACCAGTACCAAAACAAAATTAAAGTGGACCACTTTTGTTTTGTTTTGTGCCGGCGTGTGAACGTACGTTGAGAGCACTATTTGTACTAGTTCCACTGGAACATCTAGCCAACGGGCCTGAACATCGTGTGGGTGGACACTGATCTGCCTATAATCGCACTGCACAAGTAAACCATGACGGTAATACGTCGTCCCTTTACAGTGTGCTGACGGATGTGGTGGGGAAGGTACCAGAATGATGTCGCTCCATACAGCGCCTGCACTCGACTACTTCGCTGAGGACATAGATATGTGGGTCCAGCTATTTGACTCGAACGACGCGTTTTTGAACTATATCAAGAGTGACAACTACGGAGACAATTTCGAGAGCCTGAAGGAAGTCTTATCTTGCTATGCCATTGCCACTGTGGACTGAAACTTCGAAAATAAAGACTTTACTAATCTCACTTTGGTGAACGTGTCGTTAGCAATTTACAGATTCCTGTCAAAATAGAGCTGACAATTGTAGTTTTGTTTAATTTTCAGCGATTTATAATCGAATGGTCTGACAGATTTAATTTAGTGGAGAGGTGGGATATAAACATTGTAGGTTACGTTTGCTTTTATTACTTCGGAGTACTAATTAATTAAGAAATCTACTGACATGCGACTTGAATTTCCTGTGGCTTGAGATGTAGAAGGTTCTTCTGCAGGTAATGCTGCCGCAGTGCTCACTTGACGACCGGAAATGATATCACGTAAATTTGGGAGGGATACCGCATGCGGTATCAATTGTGAGTTAGCTAAATCCGAATCATTACTGTGCCTTATGTACGTCCGTTGGTTATGGCCAGTTGCACTACACGTTTTACACTTGTAGGTTTTCCCTATACTGTCCTCACCACGACTCGCAATACGTCGGGTAACACGGCGCCCGGCTTGCTTGTAAAATTGTTAAGGAAGTACAATGGTTCTACATAGTAATGTTGGTGTGGCGAACAGGTAATTCAATCCCTTTCCCGGAAAAGGCATCCGCATTTGTCGAAACCAAATAACCTGGATGAAAAGCATGAGTCATAGTAGATGCCTAACGAATTTGATAAGGTCGTAAAATTTACAAATGCTTGGGAATCGCAAAAAATCGTCTTACTCCAAAACGTGTCTTACTCCAAAAAGTGTCGTACTCCAAAAAATGTCTTACTCCACATTGGTTCTCTGTCGAGCCGATCGCCTTACACGCCGGTCCATCGACACATGGTTGTATTCTGCGAACCATCGTTCGGTTCACTCCTGTGGACCCTGAGACCAGTCTGAGAGACATTGAAGAGATGGCGGATGTCATCATCTCGGGCTACAAGCGCGACTCGGTGAGGGTCGTCATGGCGGTGAGAGAGCAATTGGCAGCCTTAGCCGCGTCGAGAAATTCACCAATATAAAAGAAAAATTACACGTGCATTTTAAGACGAAGTAGTAAGCTACTGAACAATCGTGCATGTGTCACTTGTGGCAGAAACGCCATGCTTCGAGAGCAAAAATGCTAAGCTGTACACTGTACAGCAGTAGTGTACAACAATCAATTACAGCCCAGAATAGCACCCTACCAGGTTGCCTGGTAGGGTGGTCCAGGTATCGGATACTGTTTGCTCTTCTCTGTAGAAGCATTCGAACGCATACAATTCGATCAGCGAAATAGGCTGGCGCGATGCAGATACATGTTAATACGTTTGATACGTCTGGGTGAGGCCACTTGATTCCGACACATGGCAGGATTCGCCTTCGTGCAGGGGCTTTGTTGACTCATCCTTCTATCAACGTCCCCCCTGTAACAGGGGGGAATGGTAACTTCAAAATCGG